>NW_017100155.1:766928-783286 GCF_001263275.1 Habropoda laboriosa | reverse complement strand
GTCGCGGCAACGAGACACAGGGACTCGTGCTCTAGCGCTTCCACGTGTTGTCGGTAATATACAACTCTTAAAACCTCGCTAAGTACATTGACTTACAAACGTCCCGCGGACTCCGAAATAATCTCCTACCTCTCGTGCATTAACAAACCAACTTTTATTTGCACTGCGATCCGTCGATTTATCGGAAATAGTTGGTCTTCGATGGGTGGATGAAATTAGAGTGTTTCTGGAGCTCTGTGAAGCATATGGGATATTGTAAGTTTGAGCAAACGATGGAAAATTTGTGGAGTATGGAATACTTGGAAATATCCTGAAAAATGAACGATCGATAAATAAAATTAATGAGAAATTAATATTTTTTGGTTAAAGAGGGCGGAACAGTGGTAGAAAAATGTTTCTTTTGTGGTTGGTTTTATTTTCCCAGCTGTTTTATTATTCATCTGTTTATTAATATTTCGCTACTTGATAAAGAGGAAAATAGAATAACGAGGTATTCGTCCAATATGTTTCTAATAAAAGATTTCTATATTGCGAAAGCTGTTTAAGAAAATAGATTTCAAAGGATTTCTGTATCGAGAAATCTATCTGATCTAAGAAAAATCTGTATTGAGATTTTTTAATTAAAAATACTGTAATAATGAAAAGAGAAAAGGATGCGTTATTGTGGTTTGAAGTTAAATTAGCAAATCCACTGTTTCATACGCAACGAGTTAATATAATAATTGAATTAGCAGTGGTTAACGGCAGTGAAGTTGAAGCTACCGTAAAAATGTTCTTTATCTACGGTTTCCAGACGAGAAACAATACACGGTTCGCATGTAAGAGAGAGAAAGAAGCATTTCGTGCGGCTAACGTGTGCTTCTGTGAATGGAATAGCAGACGGGTACGCAAGTTCCGTTTTCCAATGTATTTCTGAATGATATTCATTAGGTTGTTGATGCGACGTTGCAACGACTATAGCCGCCGTAACAAACAAAAATTGCGTCGCAATAGGCAATGCAATTTCACGTGGTTTTCACGCAGCTGGTAGGCTGCGTACCATTTCACTCTGAGCTCACCGGCGAGGAGCCGGAGTTCTCTGAACCTTGGGCTACGACCGCGTGTATGCAGAAACGACCGTGTATAAACGTGTCGTCCCCTGTGTGTTCACGCTTCGGCAAAATAGAAAATTAAAAAAGGGGGGAATGAGAAAAACAGAGAGAAGCGGAGAAAGAGAGAGAGAGACTTGGTGAATGAGAGAGAGAGAGAGGCAGAGAGAAAAAGGGAGAGAAAGAGAGTGTTAGTGAGTTACTAAAGGAGTGAGAGAGAGGAGAGAGAGTGAAAAAGTGAGTGTATGAGAGGAGAGAATTAGTGAATGAGAGAGAGAGAGAGAGAGTGAATAAGTGAGTGTATGAGAGGAGAGTAAGACAGAGAAAGGAGAGTGAGAGAGAGAGGAGAGTGAGAGTGAAATAGAGAGAGAGAGAGAAAAGTGAGGGAGAGAAGAGAGAGAGAGAGGAGAGTGAGAGTGAAATAGAGAGAGAGAAAGGAGAGTGAGGGAGAGAAGAAAGAGAGAGAGGAGAGTGAGGGAGAGAAGAGAGAGAGAGTGCATAAGTGAGTGTATGAGAGGAGAGTAAGACAGAGAAAGGAGAGTGAGAGAGAGAGGAGAGTGAGAGTGAAATAGAGAGAGAGAGAGAAAAGTGAGGGAGAGAAGAGAGAGAGAGAGGAGAGTGAGAGTGAAATAGAGAGAGAGAAAGAAGAGTGAGGGAGAGAAGAGAGAGAGAAAGAAGAGTGAGGGAGAGAAGCGAGAGAGAGAAAGGAGAGTGAGGGAGAGAAGCGAAAGAGAGAAAGGAGAATGAGGGAGAGAAGAGAGAGAGAAAGGAGAGTGAGGGAGAGAAGAGAGAGAGAGTGATTAAGTGAGTGTGTGAGAGGAAAGTGATACAGAGAGAGAAAAAGGAGAGTGAGAGAGGACAGAGAGAGAATTAGTGAATAAGTGAATGGGTGAGAGGAGAGAGAAAAAGGAGAGTGAGAGGAAATTAGTGAATGAGAGAGAGAGAGAGAAAAAGGAGAGTGAGAGAGGACAGAGAGAGAATTAGTGAATAAGTGAATGAGTGAGAGAGAGAAAAAGGAGAGTGAGAGGAAATTAGTGAATGAGAGAGAGAGAGAGAAAGTGAGTGCACGAGAGGAGAGAGAAAAGGGAGAGTGAAGAACTGAGTGTGTGAGATAAACGTGAAACAGAGAGAGAAGAAGGAGAATGCGAGAGAGGGAGGACAGAAAGAGAAATAGCGAATTAGAGAAAGAGAGTAAATAAGTGAGTGAGTGAATATGTGAACAATTGAGAGAGTGAATAAGTGAGTGAGCGAGAGATCTAGACAATGAGCGCATCGATAAAGAATCGGTAGCACGATCCGCGAAGCACGTACCCCTGGCTTTGAACGCGTAACTTTTACCCTGTTAACATTCGCAAGGCGATAACTCATTGTTAGATCATCGCAATAATAATCCCCGATCGAGTGTCATTAAATTGCTTGCCACGGTGCGTTATTAAGTTTCGAAAGTGACGCAAGCATTTAGCGCACCGTTGCAGCCTGAATGAAGAATAGCAGAAGCAGCAGCCTTTTGCTGTAGTTTTTTTTTTTTTCATACCAGGTCGGAATATTTCTTGTTGAACGTTTGCCGCCTGCCGCTTTTTCCCTCCTCGTGAAACGCGCGCGAATCGAACGACGCGCGCGACCTGAGGGAAGTCGTGGTTCACTTGTTGCTTCTTTAGAACGGAAGTTATTGTGTTTATTCTTTTTTTCTTTTTTTTTTTTTTTCTCTCTGTGTGTATGTCAAAGGGGAGCTATTGTGTCGCATTCAAAGGAATTAGAGAAACATGTTCGTGAGTAATTTAGAGGAACGAGTTAATTTCGGTATTTAATACTGTCGTATTTTTAGATTTCCATAGCTTAACGAAATAATTGGATAATTTAATTTACATAATAAATATTTTAACGTAGAAACGAGCTACAGCGTGTAAATTCTTATTTAAACGAGTCAAGTGAATATGTAATAGAGGTATTTAAATATTTTTATGTATGTCGAATTTTTTTTTTTTTTAAAGGGAATTTAGATTATTTAACTACTTCTTGTATTTTATGTTAGTAATTGACAAATATAATATTGCAAAATCTGAATACTTCTAATTGCACTATTTTCTGTGCCACGTTATTGTCCCTTAATTAGGAATTCGTAACATCTGGGAACGAAAGATTACACGCAAGCGAACGAAAATGTAAAAAGGTAGGAAGAAAAGAAAACAGCTTAATTTCACTTTAATTAAGGAACACGTAACGTGTACCTGGCTGCGAGGGATTAAGCGCTTTAAACAAGCAACCCTTTAATTATCCCGAGTGGTCTACTAAATTAGTGAGATACATACGTACGATTATTCAAGTCGACGAATTATTTCGTGGTAAAATTGTCACTTAACCACATCAATCAAGAGAGCAATCTGACGTTTCCTTCGGCTATAATACAACTATGTACGCTTGTTGAGTATGAAGCAAACCTGGACAATCGTTGCAAAATTACGAAGATTCTGACAAAAATGTGTCAGTTTGGAATTTCGTAGTACAACGGGTATACATATACACACACGATGAAACTTCTAAATATCTATTTCCATTTAAGGTACCGTCGTAAAGATAAGGTCCTAATAGTGTGTCATTATGCCATACCAAACATTGACACGAAATTGAGTTTGAAAATGAGTTTGTTGTAGGTCGTTGAGCTTGTCTCGGCAATCGCTTTCGTGAAATACGAAAGGAATTTTAGCTAGCAATTTAAAAAAATTCGTGGTATAGTCACTGCGTGAAAATTATTGCAGATTTTAAAAAATCTATTCAAGCCATCGCGTTGTGTATTTCAAAAAATGTAACTTTGTTCACTTTTATTTTTCTCACAAAAATCTACACGAGAAAAATGTTCGATATTAATATCGTGAACACCTTGTATATGTTTACTGATATATGATAGTAACTTTGTCAGAAAATTCAGGAGATTTCAGTAGATTTTAGTAAAATTTAGTAGATTTTGGTAGATTTTGGTAGATTTCAATGGGTTTCGGTAGAATTTCAATTTCAGTAGATTTTAGTAGATTTCCTTAGGTTTCAAAAGATTTCAATAGATATTAACAGAAGGTAGATTTTTATAGAATTCAGCGGATTTCGATAGATTTTTGGTAGATTTTGGTAGATTTCGATACATTTCAGATTTCAGTAGAACTCACTAAATTTCAGTAGAATTCAGCGGATTTCAATAGATTTTGGTATATTTCAATACATTTCAGATTTCAGTAGTTTTCAATAAATTTCAGTAGAACTCACTAGATTTCAGTAGAATCCAGCGGATTTCAATAGATTTTAGTAGAATTCGGTAGATTTCAGCAGAGATCGGTACATTTCAATACAATTCACTAGATTTCAGTGTGCTTCACATTCAATAACTGTCCCAATATCTACAAACCGAAGTGTGCATACTGCACAAATATCGGTGCAACTAGAAACACTAAAACCTGAAAAAGAAATGGACAAGAAACGAGCGAAATTTCTCGGTACAAGCCTACGGTAAAAAGGTGTCGTCGAAGGAAATAGCTAGAAAGGCCATTTCGATATTGCAGCATGTACCCTGATAGGAACGTTCGCTAGGAATGCGAGATAAGCACGATAACCATAGCCTCGCACTTTATTTCATATCTTGGACCAACAAAGGATCGGTCCAACCTCTCCTTTCGTCCCTTTCCCTATCGTCTATGGACACCGTTCAAGGATATACGTTTTTCCCTTTTCTCTCTCTCTCTCTCTCTTTCTCTCTCTCTCTCTCTCTCTCTCTCTCTCTCTCTCTTCATGGTTTCCCACTTTCCGGTTACACACATTTTCGAAAATTCAAAACCTGCCGACCGTTCCAATCGAAATAACACACTCGGCCTCTGTGATGCGACACGGAACACAAGCGACTTCGACACGCTCGATTCGAAGACATTGTCCCATTCATGAGCCTCTGCACCGGATGTAGCCGCTGACCTCCGCCACCTTGGCTTTTAATAACTAATCAGGTGTTGAAGCATCGAGTCGTTTCCCAGCGGCACCGGTCGCGCAACAACGCATCGAGCAAGCGAAAATTCGTTGCAATGAGTCATTCCACCGTTGACGATCACCGGATCACCTAAGTGGTGTCACAGCGTCGCTGTTTTTCACCGTCCCAAGCGTGCTTGTAGGTGCCCCGCTGGGAGGATCGTCGATGGTATAGTCGACGGAAGAAATATAGCGAGGTCGTAAATTAAGGCGGTTTTTTTTCTATTTTTGGCCGATTTTTCGGATAAGATGTTGTTGGGTAATTGTAAACCAGGGGACTTGAAATTGAGGCTATTTATAGAGAAAGGGCATATTGACTTATGTTTAAGCCGACTTAGGTATCTGTATTTTTTATGTGATATATCGAGGACGTGTTACTTCTCTTTTGGATTTAATTGCATTACTTTTTATCGAGTAATACGATAATGAAAACGTTGAAATAGAATTTTTGAAATTCGAAAATCGAATTCAAAGGCCTCAATTTTTCATACACGTTTGGTCATATTTCAGGGAAGCACGGTGTAATTTTTACGTAATTATCTTAATTGTTATTTGAGTTGTTGCGTATTTTCCGCAGTGTGCTATTTAGGATGGCTGACGCGATTCACGTTGCTGTATTTATTTCAAGCAGAAAAATGAAAGATTTTCGTTTCTAGTAGAATAAAGCACCAAAAAGGTATTTTGACAAAATGACAGCCATGTATGGCAATTTAGACGATAAAAAAAAAACTATCGCAGATATTGACATAATTTTAATACGGACGATAGAGGGGCGTCTATTTTATACTTATGTGAAATTTGGAAGAGATTAGTTGACTCATTACTGAGAAATTATGGCAGCCAGTTGGCAAAACACGATTTTTTAGCGTTTCCAATGGTGCATCGCTTTCTTAAAATCATTGTAACTTCGTCGTTTCCTCGATTTCAGGCCTAGACATTTTAAAGACACTATACTTTGAGAAAGTACCGTAAAAAAAAAATAGAATTTTCGACTCCTCCAAATGAGAACGCGCCCTTGAAGCATTAAGCAGCGTACAGATTGATGCAGTGAAACCCAGGATCGCATACATTTCACGTTTTTGATACTGAACGTCCCAAATAAATAAATCAAAGCTAACACACACTCCATACAGCCCTGACTAAAATTTCCAACTCTCATCTTCTCAAGTTTCTCCCGATATTTTCGAACATGCAAAAATTTCGATACCTCGCATATTTCTTCCACCGACTATACATTGGAAATTGTCCGCGAAATGAACAACAGCGCAACGTTTCATTTGTGATTTCACGCGGTTGTGCATACATTTCTGTTTGTTCAACGTAATTTCTGGAAAAATTATGGAAATACAAGAGGGTGAAAATGTAACACACGACCGTTTCAAGGTGCATAAAATTATTCGTTGATAATCATTAATACGGCTACCAACTTAATTTGTTGACCATGATACACTTTATCGCAGTCACGTTCCCACTAACTAAATATTAACTTAATAAGAGCACGTTAATTGCCGCTCCACTGTGTCATTTGAACTTACATTTAGCGGCTGTGCGTTTTCAAACGCTATTCCGATAAATAGCCTCGTCCCACAATAACTTTACGAAATAGGAGTATGTGTTATCGTAACGTGCCGTTCGAAGAGTAGCGATTAGTTTTGCCGTTGTAGCTAAGTGTTCCGATAAAAGGCATTTAGATTCGATAAGGGGAAATTTCGGGAATATCCAATAAGTCTTCCGAAACGATTAATCGATTCTGATTAATTAACCAAAAGTACAAATTCTCTTCTCGAACGATTTCACAAATCGAATATTTCGAAAATAAAATAGAAACCAAACTGAGAATTCCCAGAAAATTGCAAAATTTCCCCTCTGACAAGAATCCAATAATACAGTGTTTAATTTAAAAGCCCGCATTTTTCGATTCTCAATTAGCCAACCGAATTAATCATCGATTAACTGTAACACAAGTAACCATTTCGTCTACCGTAGAGAAATAAAAAACAGAACTCGTGAAACGTTAATCGAGAAACTTCTGTGTACATTTACATTTTGTTTCAGCTGATATGTAATTAATTTCGAATGTGCAAAGCGTTTTATCTTTACAAACAGGTAAAACGCATCGATCTGATTTAACCGGCGGCGTTATACGCGATAATTGCTCGCTCATTTTTGCTGATAACACATCAGAACATGATAGGCTGAATAACGGGGGTACTTAGTCTCTGGGGGTGATAGTGTCTATGACTACCCCCCAGGAATGGCTATAAATGTAGGTCGAACAAGCTTTCACTCTGCTTACGTGTCTACTGCCACACTGTTCGTCTAATTAAGAATTTTCGCCGAAAGGTCAGTAGAACAAACCCTTATTTTTATTCGTTAATATTAGAGAACCACCACTCTCTTACGCCATCTCTTTGAACGTCGTTCTAGTCGATAGCTTTTAATAACACCACCACCACGAAAAATTTCACTTTGGAATACTTGTACAATATCGGAATCGCCTTTTCGCCCATTTATCGGGTCATCCTGTAAGAAAACGAGAAATATTTTAGTGAAAATTCGAGGAAATTCTGTAACGAGGATAATAATGGTAAAAAGAAGAAAATAGGAAAATTTTGTGGAATGAGAAGGCACTTACATTTCTTTTTTTTTTATCTAATTATAGCGACGATAATAATGGTAAAAAAAAAAATAGAAATTTTGTGGAATGATAAGGCGCTTACGTTCTTTTTTTTATCAAACTATAGCGACGATAATAATGGTAAAAAACAAAAGGAAAATTTTGTAGAATGATAAGGCGCTTACATTCTTTTTTTTATCAAATTTAAGGGTTCGTTGGAAATATTGATTTGAACGATAAAATTATGAAATGACCTAATACACGAGTCACTCAGAAGCCAAAATGATTAACTCCACTTTTTGAAATTCTTCCAATTTTAGTATCGACGCGTAATTTTTCATAAATAACAGAAATTTAATGAATTATATCTCATGGTGTTAATCACATTGGCTTCTGAGTGGCTGTCATAACGGATCGAGTGGCTTGCAATTGAGAATGTTAGAAAATAGAATGGTTTAGAAAAGTTCGTTACGATTGCAACAATGCTCACTTATCGAGAAATGGTGTATCGATAGAATTCGAAGAAAGCTCGATAAGACATCGGTTACGTAAAGTTCGCTGAAAACGTGACTTCTATCAAGGTTACAAAAACTAAGTTGCTAATTTCATCTAATTGAAGTATATATAATAGTACAGGAATTGTAATTTATTGTTTGAATACTCGTTAACCTTCGCCTGATGAGCGCTTGCCGCGAAGGTTTTCTATTACAAATGAACTAACTTTTCATCAAATATCGATGGACCGAGAATATTTATACAATCCTAACTTATTAAAATATGCTAGATACGCTTACTAACTGCACTATGGTAGATACACTTATCTATAGATTAGTATCGTTTACGTATCTCAAGAAATTCTAATCATTACTCTCGTGCATTAGCTTATCCCAAAAGTTAACTCAGAAAAAACATAACTCCATTGAAATTGAACATTTTTATTCAAAATAATTTCCACAACATTCCACACACTTTTGTCAATATATCACAACTTAACTGTTTCTTCAACAGTTGACCCTTTGAACTTCAAATTTTTTTTCAAATTTTCTTTTCAATAACTCCCTATTATTTCAAGAATTTTATTCGAAACGCACTTCAAAAGACATTTGATCGATAGGAACCAATTTAAACAATTTTTTTTACTAATTATATTGCTCATCCAGGTAAAAAAAATATTGCAAAATATAATACATATTTAAAAATTACTTCATTCATACCTGTGAATGAAATTGACGTTGAGTCACACTCGACAAAGGAGTCCAAAGGGTTAAATTACAACATAAAAATTCGAATTTCCAAGGGAAACTTGCATTTTTCAAACTGAACTGCTTGAGAGCTCAGAAACTTTCAGAATAACCTAATACTTTCCGCATTTTTTAATTCATCAGAATTGCACAAACCGAAATTTCGAGCACCCTACTCATTTCATCCTGCTTCTCGTCACAGACGCAGTTGCGTTCCCTTGTCTCAATCTAAGAACAGCAAACAGTACTACTCCACGAATCATCTCACGTGAAATGAAGTTCTGCGTGTACCAAAGAATCGTTTTAAGTAACATTTCCGACGGGGTCGATCGTCACGTATCGCGAATGACGCAGTGTTTCCCCATTCGACGAAACTCACCTCATTTCCACCGGGAAAAGAAATTCCTCGTAGGTGGGTCGGTCATAGCGACGAAAAAAATATGACGTTGGTTTTCGGCCGGTGGCGGGGGGAAGAAGCTGAAGAGGGCAATCTTGCGATTACCATAATGTCACCGGTAATGTACCTTTTCCACTCTGGTTTCCTTCAGCTGCGCCCGCAGCACCCGTTCGCATGGGGGCCGATAAAAATGTCCTGTCGTTAACAGCGACGCGTTGTACATTCGTACACAAACATGTTCCAACGGAAAAGGCGGCAGCCTAGCCTAATTACATTATTCATGACCGTGTCTGCGGTGTCTCTTCGTCTGAACGACGCGTTTTATTCGACAGAGAGACAAAAGGAGAGAGTGAGACGTTTTTTCGGGGGATTTTGTCTTCTTTTTCGTTTTGTCAAACGAATCTTTATGCGCTCCGGAAATATCGTTTGTGAATCCTGGCGAAAACATGACGTGTCTTCAGGAAACTTGGGATTCGCGAGATTTCTGTTGGAATCGGTTCTTTTTTCTCTGGACACCTCTTCGAAGAGTTCTTGAAGGATCAACGCGTGAATGTGGGAAATCGAGGAATTTTAGTGCGCATTTGATCTCTCACGGTGTATCGATAAATCACTTTTTTGATTTTTTGAAAAAGTTTGTATATTTTTGAAAATACCATGTGTATGATGTAGTTAGTGGAAATTTTATAAAGTTTGAAATTTTGGTTGGTGGATATTGAATAACAGTGAGATTGTAAATTCGTTAAATCTTCTTCTTTTCTTTTTTTTCTTTTTAAGTAATAATTCAATGGTTACAACGTTGGTGTAATTTATGGTGAATTTATGCGGTGCAGAAATTCCATCCGGAATCGTAACAGTGCACATTTGTCGTGAAGCTCATTTCGCGGATGAACATTTCTATACAATTTTTCCACTCTGGAGTATGTAGCTTCATCTGGATATTTTGTACCTCGAAGTGCAGCCTGATTACATTTATCATAAGGTATGATTTGTATCATCATATTTTTATGCAGTTCTGTCTGTGTCGTTATAATGTATGAAAACCGGGAACTTCATCTACGAATGTTTCCCCTTGGAGTTGGAAATATTGCAGCGATTTGGACGTCTCTTACGTACCATAATCTCTCTTGCAACTTCAATGTCAATCGAAACGAAAACCAAATTCTTTATTAACACTAGAACCTTTTATTGGGTCAAAAGTTGGGGTCATTAGCAATTTAAAAAAAAAAGTGAATCTTCGATACCGGTGGTGCGTGGCTGCGTGCGTACTTCTATTTGCATCGATAAGAATCTAATTTCTCTATCTACAGAATCTAACTTTTCTTTAATTTTAGTTACATAAAAATTCACTTCTGGAAAGTCGGTAATGGGTCATTTTTGACCCAACCGATCGTTCTACATAGTGTTAACTATTATTCTCTTCTAGCATGATTATATTCAGCCCTGAAACTTGAAAGTCACATAATCTATATTCTGTAACTTTTTTTTTTTTCTTGACTCTTGAAAGTCACATAATCGATAATTTATAACTCTTATTTTCTTTGCTTACTACAACACCATTACACGACCATCAAGCGACCAGTTCATATTAATTATTATCTCATAAATCTGCAATCAATAGAAATTTTGTTTTCTATTAATTTTCACTATCTTTCCCCTAAAATAGCATGCAACCTAAAACTCACATATTCTACAGCTCTTATTTTCTTTGCCTACTACAGCACCATGTCACCATCAGTTAACCAATTCATACCAATTATTACCTCCTAAATCTGCAGTCAATAGAAACTTTATTCTCTATCAATTTTCACTATCTCCCCCCTAAAACGCAATACAACTTCAAACTCACAAATCCACTAACTCATATTCTACAACTCCCATTATCTTTACCCACTACATCGTACTACCGTGAAGCAACCAGTTCAATTCACTAATTAACTCTTAAATCTGCGACCAACGCAAATGTTTTATCCCCGCACACAAAGAGGAGAAATCCGATTACAAAGAGTTAACAGACCAATCTCAAGGGATAAATATCCTCCCATACACATCCTTCAATTTCCAACTCTCAATTTTCATCCAACGATCACATCATCCCTACGATCCCCAGCTCACCCCCACGAACAAAAGCCAAACCGACAGTGTATATACCTACGCAAAAAAAAAAAAGAAAAAAAGAACTACAGATGCAAGGTCTTGTTACGCATTTTCGCTCGGTGTGCATTTGCCTGCGGTAACTTGCACCGAGCAACCGAGCGATAGGACTCGCGGCATACGGTATCGTGTCCCCGAGGATGGCACAGAGAGGCCTGCGAGCGATCGCTCGCGTGCAAGCACTACGTCGACGGACACGTCTGCGACACGGTGTGTGCGTGCAGCCATCGTCCATCGCTCGGATGCACTCGCGTTTGTCATCGGTAAGCGGACTAATAGAGGAACTGCACCGAACATGCTACATACACACACGGCGCCACCCGAATAATTCCCCTTTCGGGGTACATTAACCGATGTCTCGACGCCTGGTGCGCGCTTACCTCGTGAAAATACACGATACACGGTGTGTCCCGTGGGGAAAAAGTTTTGGCGGGCGACATCACACGTGTGTGTATACATATATCATACGCAACTTCGTTTTCTACCTACCATACCGTTGCACATCTATTTTCCCTCTTCTCCTTCTTCTTCGAGCTCCGGTAAACGCGCTTTTCGTTTACACAGGCTTTGGCTGCGTGCAGTAGGGTGCGTGGCGCAAACCGAATCTACCTGTCCTCCAGGTGTATGCGCGCGTGTCTGTGTGTGTGCGTTAACACGGGTCAACCGTACGTGCACACGTATCTTTGATATCTCTCTGGCTGCGTCCCCGCGGCTCGCGCGAGCGTTTGTGTGTCACAGCAGTAGAACGGGGCCTCTTGATGCGTGTGCCCTCCTCTCCACGGAGAGGGTTGCTAGGTGGTAGGAGGTGGAGTAGCCGCGAACGCACAGTCGCTTCTCGACGGTCGGACGGTGAACGTGGCCGAGCTTATCCGGCACGTGACGGAGGCCACTTCTCTTCTTCTTCTTCTGCGCGGCAACCACTGCACACCAGGGCCTATTTCGCTCCAATTCCACCCCCGGGAATTCGTGTGTTTTTTACAAATCGAAGGGAAAGCCACGAAGATGGGAGCTTCTTTACCGTCCGTTGATATTGGAACGAGTATACGGGACCTGTGCAAGTAAGAATTATTTCTCTATTTAGGTGATTTTTCAACGTTTTTGTTAATCTTCGGTAGACTGTATAGTAGAGTCGAATTTGAAGTTGAAGAATTATCGATGGAAACGAGTGTGTTGTTAGATCGTGACGTATCCATCTGACGGAGGGATTTGCAGATTTTACTGCACGGTTTTTGTATGCACCGCGGTACGTGCACGCACACGGGCTACAGAGATATATCCGACAAGCGATATTTTACCCGGGGGAGGGCCGATTAAGAGACCGAATCGAGACACGAGTCCGTGACTGGATTGTCGTATCGAGCCTCCCGGTAGCTGTAATATTTGTAAAGCACCCGGCGATAAGAATCGCGTTACAATGTTACGTATCGTTGATTCCCTGTGCGTTTAACTAGCTGCAAAACGAATATGCACTCGCGACACACGAGACGTCGCAGAACTTGCAGTATATTACGTTTCCTTCGGTAGACGTGGTCTCGTGGACGCGCGTGTGTGTGTGTGTTCGTCATTCTCGGTTTCAGAGACACACATTTCGCGTTGCTTTTTCTTTCCTACGATAACAACGTATCGGAGAATTGCTCGGTAATTATTTTCGGTTAAGAACGGTGTTATCTTAATAATGGTGGAAAATTGAGCGGAGAAGAAACTAGCCAGTTTGGCGCGCAACAAGTTTCCAACCGGGGCGCGACAATTTAACTTCGTCCTAAATTGGAAAACACCCTTACGAAAGAATCCTTTGGGTTAATTAAGTCGATTCTTCGAAACTGCCTCGTCTCGCAGTGAACTACGTTTATCAGGCGTAATTTAGAAGCTGAAATTTTCCACGCCGCGTGTCGTGTTTCTAAATGAACGGAAGAAGAAGAAGAAGAGGCTTCTTCTTCGGTTAATTTCAACAGAATTCATTTGGAGGAACGTTCTCTCTTCTATGGAAGGCAAATGAGGAGATAAAAGGGCAGAGAGTTTATGCGAATGCAAATTATTATGCTTGTGTATAGAGGAGACGGGACGACGGACATTTTTCAAACGGGAGTTTCTCCAACGTCTCTTCGTCTCGCAGCTAAAATCGCTACGGCAAACGACTCGCGGGCCATTTGCCGCGCCGCGACTACGATGCTCGCCACGGCGTAACAATCCGCTTGAAACGCTGCGAACGTTACGAACAGGATTAACATTCGCTGTGCAAATAATCCTGCGGAACGATTTTCCATAAACACGTTTCGAAATCATCGTGCGCGCCGCATCGGGGCGGACGGAAATATTTGTGGCAGCCGCGAGAACCGTGAAACTGCATCGCTGCTTTGTATTTAGAGCGTATTAGAGGATCGCTGGAGATAATAATGGTATCACGGAATTGTTCGCTTTGACAGATCGTAGGTTTATGAATTGTGGAACAGATAATTGGGTAAAAATTTGTCGTTCAAGCTGGAGTTGGAAGATGAAGGGAAGTTTGGAGATGTATCTATCGATGTTATTGTTATTTGTTAGAGTTTCTCTCATGTTTCTTTAAATAGCCCTTTAACACTAACCGTACCGACACCTATCCGGGCAAATGACCGGTTACGAAATAATCACATGTCTTCCGAAAGGAATGCGGGTGATTGTCAATTTAATATAGGAAACAGCCTTTAGATAATAATAATAAAAAAACAAACATATTTTTATTTTTAAGAAAATACAGGGGAAAACAGGTGCATGGTTTTTAAAAATTTTAAAACCAGTCATTTGACCGACGTGTGGTACGGTTAGTGTTAAATAATACTTCGGTAAAATCTTTGCATTTCAATGTTAGTTAGTTTCTTCTTTTTTTTTGTCGAGAAGCTTAATCAGGTTTTTAAGGGGATTTTCTAAATTTTCCAATGAAGATTATTGAATTCTTGCATACAGTCTTCTGAAATTGTTATTGTGCCTTTCGTAGATATCTTGTTCTATGATTAATTAGATTTTTTCATTAAGCTACTGCATGGCCCTTTAAATGTATATTTTACTATGATTTTTGCATTTCAATGTGAGTTGGTTTTTTTTTTTCGAGAAACTTAATTAGGTTCTTCCAGAATTCTTATATACAGTCTTCTAAAATTGTTATTGCGGCTTTCGTGAATATCTGGACATCTTGTTTTACGATTAATTAGGGTTTTTCATTAAGCTACTGCACGGCCCTTTAAATGTATATTTTACTGTGATCTTTGCATTTCAATGTGAGCTAATTTTTTTCCCGAGGAACTTAATTGGGTTCTTTCAGAATTCTTATATATGGTGTTCTGAAATTGTTATTGTGAGTTTCACAGATATCTTGTTTTATAATTTATTAGGATTTTTCGTTAAGCTGTGATATAGCCCTTTAAATGTACACTTCAATATCATCTTCGCGTTTCAATGTTAGTCAGTTAGTTTATTTTCCGAGAAATTTAATCAGGTCACTGTGAACATAATAGAATTTTTATAAATTCTCATAATTGAAAACCGTGCACAAGTCAAAATTAAATTTTCCAATTAAACATTTCAACTGCGAGATATTTTACACAACTGACAAATCGCAAAGTAAACTGTACCAGCGCGTAATTAATAATCTTGAACCTCTAAACAGAAATATTCTCGTTTCCTCTTTTTCTCAACGCTTTTCTTGCACAATGTTTCACCCGTGTTTCAACTTCGTTCAAGTAAAGTCTTCATAAAAATAAAAAGTCGAGGGGAAATAGAAAATGGAAACAAGCGTACACACTCGTTGAAACGTGTCCGCACTATCAGTAGATAATAGACGAAGGACGAATTTACCTACGATTACTCAACGAACGCGTCCAACGATTAGCCACACACACACACACACATATATATATATAAACACCTACAGCATTTGTTAAAACGTCATTTTCGTTGTAAAAGTCAGCGTGTCCGTGATAAAACTCGCTTATCTAGCTGCAGTAATACCTAAAACCCGAACTTTTCAGCGTCGACATTCGAGCACGTCGAACGATCGAATTGAAAATGAACATGAAAATCTGACAGAGAATTGAAGAGAGAAAAAGAAAGAATAAATGTAACTGTACCAGAAGTTTAAATAACAACAAGATTATCAGCTAATGTAAATAAAAATTCGAAACTTCCAGTTATTCGACATATTTATCTGCAAGTATAGATGCTCGGTTAGTGATAATTAAACGTGAAGATTAAAGATAACGAGGAATGGAAGACGATAAGAAAAAGGAATACGAACCGAAGTGAGTTCCACTGATTTGTCGCTTGCCTCTAGAGTCGTATAGGGTCCTTGGTGGACGGTAATTAACGCAACGGAGGAAAATAGAACTAACTACGTGACACGAGAATGATGTAGTATTTTTCTACTCGACGTGACATCGTGTGAGTGCGTGTGTGTGTGTGTGTCGGCTGTGGTACGCGCACTCCTAAAGCTGCGACCGAAGATTGCGTATCGTACGATCGATAGATTAACGCACAGCCCAATTTATCAAGGGTTTATGTTCGCCTGACGTTACTTCGATCGCAGTCGATACCGACAGTCTTTTTATCTGGGCAGAGGCTATAGCGTTTTCGTTATCGCATAGAGACTGTACTGTTTTCTTTCTTCTATCCTCTCTCTCTCTGTTTTTCGTTATCGCGCTGTGAAATATGTATGGAAAATTAATATTTGCTCGATGGAAGAGACGAAATATGACAAGATACAATAACAACGCGATGCGACGACGCGTTTCGCGAAAAGAAAAGTTCGAAATGTTGGGTCGCGCAACGTAATAAGAGTGAGAAATATTTTAATGGCGAAGATTCTATAAAAAAAAAAAATGAAAAACAATTAC
>NW_017100155.1:753725-766717 GCF_001263275.1 Habropoda laboriosa | reverse complement strand
GCGATCGGTTTAAATTGTAAAATTCGACAGGAATTGTCAAGATGACATAATAAAGTTCTGTATCAAAAAAATGGGGAAAAATTGTGAAATGAAAAGGTGTTTTTTTTTTTCTTTTTTTTGGTTGTGAAGGTTTGTTGGAGCGATCGATTTGAATTGTAAAATTCGACAGGAATTCGCGAGATGATCTAATAAAATTCTATATAAAAATTCTACGTAAAAAGAAAATAGGAAAATGTGCAATGAGGTGTCTCTGTTTTTGTAAATTTGAGGGTTTGTGGTAGAGATCGATTTGAATTGTAAAATTTCGACAGGAATTCGCGAGATGACCTAATACAATATCTTCGCGCTGTCGCGACAAATTGAAACTTCGACTGAACGGAATAAAAAGCAGCAATTATAAACTATGCACGGCGTACAAGTGCATTACTTGAAGCTAATTAAATCTATCCTTGTACTTTAACCTTAGAGTACATTACTTTTGAATTCTTGGTGTGTAAGAACCTATTTAGTCGCACCTGTGTTCGTGCTTTTGCTTATCTGTTTCTTGCACGTCGCACGTTTCAACGGTGTGTTACGCTCTTTGCGAAACGATAACGCGGTTTTTTTCGAACATCCCAATTTTCTTGCTGAAAATTTAACTGAACCTTTCGATCGTAAGTAGACTGGAAATTTTTGTGCATTTGTGGAAAATTTGGAGATGCACGTAATAAGCAAAAGTATAGTAACAATTGTAATATTTAGCGAGTAAAATAATTGCCTATCTAGCTTCCATTTTTTTTTAATTACATTCGTGGAAATAGGAATTTTCATGGAAATTCGCAGTTTAATCGTAAGCAAAATTTGGAGAAAAAATGGTCCGAAATAATTATTTTGAACGGGAAGTGAAATTTTAACCTTGTAATTTTAAATGCACACTACAAATATTTCTTGACAACGTGAATTAGTTGAGAAAGGAAATGATATAACACAGGAAATTTATTTTTAGTTCAGGTATGACTGTTCACAAAGTACATTGCTCGAAATTGAACTGGCTAACTTTTAAATTTAACTTAGGCTAACTCGCTTAATTACAAATAAGCTGAAAATAAATGAAAATAAATCATCACTATTTTTAATTTTAAACAAAATATCAATTATACTTCACTTTTAACGCTCTTTAAGTGAAATGCTATTTTTAAATACTATTTTAAGAACTAAAATAACTTGGAAATAAAATAGATTATTATTTACGATTTGAAATAATATTTCACCTAATCGTATGGTAAATTAATTTTTATTATTTGCTAGAAAGATGTTCAAATTTCCTAAAACATTTTCTACACAATTTTCTGCACAAAGATAATCAAAATAGCGCATTGTTTGTGACAAATTGGTCGACCGAGATATGTCTTCTATCGTAAAATCCTTTTTTCAAACAAATAGACGAGCTTCGTTGCTGAATGAAAAGTAAAAATTTGCGCACCGCTGCATGGCGAGAAAATAAAAATATCCGCAAAGGTGCAAGCGTCATCAAGGCCTGCGTACACCGATCAAGTTGCGCAATACAAGTTTTCAGAATTACAGTATTCATTTTTTTTTTCTTTTTTTGTATTTCACCGACAAGAATATGTCTTCGTATTACGTGAAACTATACTGTTTAACGAAACTACGTAAACTCGATCATACTTCTAAATTAAATAAATTATCGTCTGGTATTTTTCCCTATTTCACAATATTTCTCTCAACAAAAATGATTCCACGCTGAACAAAAATAAATCCCACAGATATAGAAATTCAGTTTCTTCCATTTTTCCCTGAGAAGAAAAATATTGCTTACCCAATTCTGTCCACTGTTTTGCATTGCAGTGATTTCGTTTTCGGTTAAATTTCAGTTAATCTGACTTCAGAATCAGATTGACAAAGCGACCAGAGATAATGAAAATTCTCCGTTGATAAATTTACCGTTTAGAAAACTCTAACGCGGGAGAAAACGGAGAGAAGTCGAAACGTTTTATTGTTCACCGGATGAAAAATGAGTGTCGCGCGACTCCACGAGAGAGAGAGAGAGAAAAAAAGACAAAAAGCAAAAATATCCGCGAAGGTGCAAGCGTGATCAAGGTCCCTCGTCCAGCGATCCAGTTGCGCAATAAAAGCGTCACGTGATTGTCGCGCTATGCTCCGCAGTTGCGAACTGCGCCGGTAACGTAACGAAACGATCCAAGATTCGCAGATTTGGAGTAACGATAGATGAGCGCAGTATTCAGCCGTAATCTTTCCCGTTCCTCGATTCGAGAAGCCTGGATGCAACGACGTATCGCGCGATTTTACATAAGTAACCGTCGACAGATTCAGTTCCAAAGTTCAGACAGAAACGAGGAAATTTCTATTGTTTCCGGAAGTTTTGAAGAATTTCAGTGAACGAAGATACGGTAGAATCTCGGTAATTGGTAGAAATTGTCGCTAAGTTACGAGTAAATAAAATGAAACATGATAGAAGCGTGGATTTCAGTCTTATCTAAGATCTATAACATCTGATTGGTTACCTAATTAACGCTCTGCAGCGCCATCTGACTTGGAAGTCACGTGACCATTTATCTGTATGGTAATATTACTGAAAGTTTGTTGCTAGGAAAAAGAGATAAGGATTTTATGTAGATGATTGCTGATTTAGGTTTGCTTTTCTGGTAGGTGAAAAATTTCACAATAGATACATTCTTTTTTTAATTTGTAGTAAATTAGATTTTTGAGGTTAGGTTAGGTTATGTTTCGTCTTATCTTGTTATAAAATGTTAGGTTCTGTAAGTCTAATTTTATTTATTTATTGCTGTACTGTTGCGTTATATTATTGTAATGTTACATTATTACCAGCCAATTTTTTTATAATAATTATTAATTTTTTTCTTTTTCCATAAAAATGTAAAATTCTAATTAAGCTCAATTTTTCTTCTCATAAACGAAGAATGGGGGGATAGGGTGTTAATTGCAGGAACCTTGCATGCATTCTCGGCCCAGTTTTCGTGCAAACTCTGCTGTCTGTTATAGTCTGAACCGATGTTTTTATCTGGAAGACTTGAATCAAGGTCAAACTTTAGAAATGTATTTTTCTGGATTGGTAAGAGAAAACGAATTGACGTAAATAAGATCGTAGCATCAAATGCATATTACTGAAAGTTGGTAGCTAGGAAAACGAGGTAAATATTTTATGTAGATGATTACTAATTTAGATTTGTTTTTCCGTTAAATGCAAATAGAACAGCTTACAATTTCGCTTACAATTTACAATTTCAGGTTTTACCGTATTATAAAAATGAAAAAAACGCTTGATACACTTTGTCCGTTTACTAGATTGTATTACATTTTAATTAAACCTCTTTCGCACTGTGCTATTAATTTGCAACTAGAGCGCGTTCGATTCGCAGAATTCTTTCGTTTTGAACGTAAGAATCACGTTGTTGAAATGTGTAGCCGATTCGAACGTTTCTCTGGCTTTTAATTATAGAAATCTAATAATACCGTTCCGAACCATCTTAAAATTAATTGCACCGCGATTAACCACTAATTGAAACGTAGAAAGTGAAACTAACATTTGTACACTTATCCCCGACAATGATATTCGTGTCTCTAATTACGCGGTTCACGTCCTTTAATTTCTACCACTTTTAAATTTAATCGTACGAGATCCAAGGTACCCACCCGACTACACTAATCCAATGAAAATTCCGATTATAAAATCAAACGAGAAGTGGAGCGTGTCGAATTGTGTTCTTTTGCAAAACAAGTTGAAACGGGACGAAATTTGTTGAGACAGATAAACTCGTCTCAGTGGGACGAAATTTGTTGAGACAGATAAACTCGTCACAGTGGGACGAAATTTATTGAGACAGAGAAATTAATTCATCTCAGTGGGACGAAATTTGTTAAAACAGATAAATTCATCTCAGTGGGATGAAATTTGTTGAGATAGATAAAATCAGTAGGAAGAAATTTGTTGAGACAGATAAACTCGTCACAGTGGGACGAAATTTATTGAGACAGAGAAATTAATTCATCTCAGTGGGACGAAATTTGTTAAAACAGATAAATTCATGTCAGTGGGATGAAATTTGTTGAGATAGATAAATTCTTCTCAGTGGGACAAAATTTGTTAAGACAGGTGAATTCGTCTCAGTGGGATGAAATCACTGGGATGAAATTTGTTAAGACAGATAAATTTATCTCAGTGGGACGAAATTTGTTACGACAGATAAATTGATTCATCTCAGTGGGATGAAATTTGTTGAGATAGATAAATTCTTCTCAGTGGGACAAAATTTGTTAAGACAGGTGAATTCGTCTCAGTGTGATGAAAATTGTTAAGACAGATAAATTAATTTATCTCAGTGGGACGAAATTTGTTACGACAGATAAATTGATTCATCTCAGTGGAATGAAATTTGTTGAGATAGATAAATTCTTCTCAGTGGGACAAAATTTGTTAAGACAGGTGAATTCGTCTCAGTGGGATGAAATTTGTTAAGACAGATAAATTAATTTATCTCAGTGGGACGAAATTTGTTACGACAGATAAATTGATTCATCTCAGTGGGATGAAATTAGTTAAAACAGATAAATTCATCTCGGTGGGATGAAATGAGTGGGATGAAATTTATTGAGATAGATAAACTCTTCTCAGTGGGACAAAATTTGTTAAGACAGGTGAATTCGCCTCAGTGGGATGAAATCACTGGGATGAAATTTGTTAAGACAGATAAATTCATCTCAGTGGGACGAAATTAGTTAAGACAGATAAATTCATTTCGGTGGGATGAAATTTGTTAAGACACACAAATCCATCTGAGTGGGGCGAAATTTATTAATACAGACAAATAGATGAAAAATTTACCCGGTTAACAAAATTTTCACCCGATTCACCTAAGCGAAACACACCTAAAGGAGAGCGAATGTGCAGCACAGGCACGAGTATCGTGTTCTTCTGGGTGTTTTCGATGCTCGTCGAACGGGCAGAATGCAGGGGAGAAACTTAGGCGTGAATTGAAACACACAACACGCGGAATGCTGTAAACTCGCGTAAGTTAACACCGACCGTATTTTCACTTGAACGTAACAGAAGGGGGGGGGGGGAGAAAATGGAAGAGAGAGAGAGAAAGAAGAAAACGAGAGGAATGGAGTTGGGAAAAAGAGTTTTACGGCGGTCGTTATTTGTTTCGAGGTGCTGACAACTGTTTCGTCGCGCACCGAACATCAACGTCGGCTAGCTAAATGAGAAGTGGCAGGATGCATGATTTTTCACCGGTTTTTATACCTGAAGATAGCGCTAACGCGCCATTATGTGCACGTAATCTTCAGCCGGGAATCAAATTGTCGTTGCATATACGACAGCGCGGTGCGTAGTATGCAGAACGATGAACGAGGAAACGCGAACAATTAGAGCGCGAGATTGTTGGCAAATGTTGTTTGCTTTATGGATGATCGTTCGATTCTAGAGTGAAAAAAGAATATTCAATTTTAGAAAGAAAGAAAAATTACTCGTTGAAGGATAGTGGTAATTAAATAATAATTTTTGACATCTCGTTCGTAGGTTACTTCGTAGACTATACAGGGTGAGTCATGTAAAACGGGCCAAAAAATGAAAGAAACTTTCACATTTTTATTTTGAAAATTTTAGAGTTCACGGTCACACTGTTATGCATAATAACCCTTTGCGCTCCTCGCAATTTTTATTATGACCTACCAGAAACTCTGAATCATTTTTACTATGGGCTACCAGCTACTCCGAGGCTATTTACAATGGCGCGAGTGCGCCTCTGTGGAAGATACTTTGTAGGCGTTCAATTTTTCTTAAAAATTTGTCTTACAATGTCGCCGCAACAGCGACAATGGAGCTGTTGGTTCCACTTACAATGTCGCCACGGCGGTGACAACGGAGTGCAAAGGGTTAATGTGTCCAATGCAGATTAATGTCTGCTACAACATATAGTAGAAAAAAATATGCACATTCGTGTAAAAGAAGATAGATGACCTTGAAAACAAAATAGAAAAAAGTGTCATATATAAAAAAATTTGTCTTCCATCTTATTCAGCCTCTGAAATTATTTAAATTATTTTATAAAAATTTTCTTGTACCGCCATAATTAGAGAAGATACACAGAGTGGGCGAAGTGAAATAGGTCACCTAATTAACACCAAAAAAAAAGCATATTACGCGTAAAAAGACTGCGAATCTCTGTAGAACTTGAAGATGTTAAAAAAGTTCGTTCATATTTCTGGCAAATACAGAGGCTTGTAAAATATGGAATAAATTGCTCGTCTCTTTTGTTGTATCATTTTGTTCCTTCTACAGTCTATTGGAAAAGTAACTCTAAAAAATACGCTTTTCACTATGAGGAAATTGTTTCATTCAAACAATCGTAACTGTCAATTTTAATAACGAGAAACTTTAAACAGAATTGCGTTGCAGTTCCACGGAACATATAGCCTGTTTCGATTCTCACAGTCCTCAAGGTCAATAACCATTTGCACTCCAAAGCTAAATTTGTAGCAAATGTGAGTTTCTTTGGGATGATTATTCCATTTCTAGGATGATTATTTTCGATTTTGAAAATTACCACCAGTTTCTCTTTTTTAACAAAATTGCGTTACATTTCCACAGAACATATAACCTGTTTCGATTCTCATAATCCTCAAGATTAACAACCCTTAATATCAAGGTCAATAACCCTTTGCACCCCAAAGCTAAATTAATGACAAAAGTGGTTCACTTTGGGATTATTATTCCATTCTAGAATGAAAAATTACAGACTCAAGAAAATTGCCACCAATTTCTCTTTTTCATCTAAACAATCTTCATTTCCATATAAACTTGTACCAACAAAATTTAAAAAAAATTTCCACTCATTGTACAGTCGCATCTACTGGATATATCCATTAAAAAATTCCGTCGAGTGCAGTGTATCGATACCTTTAACAGAAATAATCCATCGGAATGAATTTCGTCGAAACCGATCGAGGCTGCGTGAATAAACGAGAGCGGCGGGGCGCGTAAGAAATTACAGTTGGCCGGTCTGCTCGCCGCGGCGAATTAATTGGATCGGTGTTGCTCGATAGAAAACGGGAATTCGCTAGAAATTGTCGAGGATCGGCACGCGGCGGTGAAACAGCGGCTGAAACGTTGCTGCCGCAATTATTTCAGATTTCCCGGGCAGGATCGAGCTGATCGTTAAACGAGGCGACGACGCCAGCTGGAAAGCGCGTTTAGCGCTTCTCGCGAAACGAAACTTCTCTATTCCCGTGGTGTTTGCTCGTTCTGATCGCCAGGCTACGTTGAAAACTTTCGTTTTCACGGGAAATGAGCCGGCGTTGCTTAGCATCACCCGGGGAAACAACTTCGAGAGTCGTAGTCGAAGCGATCGCGAGTCAAATCGAGTTGCGAGAGGCAGGAGGGGGATAACGTTACGATTTCACGGTAGCGGAACAGAGAATGAGATTACCAATGTACCACGAACCGCAAATGCAGCAGCAGCAGCCTCTCCTCATCGTTTGCTTGCCTATATAGCGGTGCAGCAATTTTTCACCGCGACGCGACGCGTAATACACAAGCACAGACTGATTTGCCCACCCGTGGATGGCTAAAGATCGATAGGTGACCGTGTATAATTGATACCAGAGAAAGTATCGCGCCGGCAAACCTGTATATTTCGTTTTTATCCGACATCCCTCCTGAAACGTCACGGTTTGATGTACGTAAGCGAACTGGACGCCGTTACAAATCGAGTATCCTTGTTAGATTTCAGAACATCACCCTTTGGAATTGCGTTAAAAGGCGATAATCGTTAAAATTCGGACTGAAAAGTCGATTTCTTTTATTTTTCTATTCTGGAGGTTTTAGAGTATTCTATTATTTCAGTATTTTAGAGTATATTATTTTGAGTACTTTGAAGAATTCTATTTTGAGTATTTTAGAGTATATTATTTTGAGTACTTTGGAGAATTCTATTTTGAGCCTTTTAGAGTATTCTATTTTGAGTATTTTAGAGTACTTTATTTTGAGCCTTTTTGAGTATTTTATTTTGAGTGTTTTAGAGTATTGTATTTTGAGTATTTTAGAGTACTTTATTTTGAGCCTTTTAGAGTATTTTATTTTGAGCGTTTTAGAGTATTCTATTTTGAGTGTTTTAGAGTATTCTATTTTGAGTGTTTTAGAGTATTCTATTTTGAGTGTTTTAGAGTATTCTGTTTTGAGCCTTTTAGAGTATTGTATTTTGAGTATTTTAGAGTACTCTATTTTGAGCCTTTTAGAGTACTTTATTTCGAGCCTTTTAGAGTATTCTATTTTGAGTGTTTTAGAGTATTCTGTTTTGAGCCTTTTAGAGTATTGTATTTTGAGTATTTTAAAGTACTCTATTTTGAGTATTTTAGAGTATTTTATTTCGAGCCTTTTAGAGTATTTTATTTCGAGTATTTTAGACTATTCTATTTTGAGTATTTTAGAGAGTTTCAGAGTATTCTGAAGAGAGAATTTTTCAGAAATTCTAAATATCAATAAAGCTACATGGGTTGGAAGTCACGTGCGTAGGTAGCACATCGCATTTTTTTCGAAACTACGTTTTTTAAATGGATGGATACTATTTCTTAGAAAGTAATGAGCCGATTAACTTCGAATTATACTTACGTCTTCTACATACCTCTCTCTACATATAGTTCCAATCAGAATTATAATAATATCAACCATATTTCCACGTTCTAGGACAGTAAATTAAACAAATTTTGTTTAAAATGAAATTTTTTCCTTCAATTGCCCACTGTTTTTTCTCTTCGATTTCAATAAATAACTGCAACAACGTAATGATGATATAGTAGTCACGTAATCAAATGATTACAGCGTAGGTAATAATGGGAACTGTGAAGGAGGAGGTTTTGGAAGTAACCGGACATTAATACATTATTTCTCAGTACGTATTTCTCACTGTTTAATGTGGCGGCGTGAGAATGTTGGTTTTGAGTTGAAACGAGAGGATTTTTGTAAGTTGAAAATTTCACGAGGTAGTTCGTCGAGTAGTTTGGAGTTTGCAGACAGATGTATCAGTGTCAAGATAGATATTTTTTGTTAATGGTACTTTTACCGTGTACTTTTATTACGCTTCTTTTGCCTTCTACTTTGAAACGCATTCAACAAAATGAATAAAGCACAGTTTCGTATACTTCTGTGCTAAAAATTTTCTTGAAAAATGTTGAAAATTTTGCTATTGAAACCTTGGCAAGCAATAACTTTACAAAATAGTCATATTCATTTTTACTCCAATATCTCTCATAATTTAATTAAATTATCACAAAAATAACGAAATTTTGCCATTGAAACCTTAGCAAGCAATAACTTTGCCAAATAGCCATATTCATTTTTCCACAAATAAATTAACTTTAATTAAAATATTAAAGCAACAACTTAGCAAAACACTCCAATTAAATACCATACTTTCCCCACATATCGACTCATTCTTCCACGAACAATTCATACTCCCCAATATCTCTCATACTCCAATTAAAATATAAAAAGAACTTCGTCTATACATCTATCCCCAAACTAAACAGACTCTAACCTACCGCATTACTCATTAATCTCTCGTTAATTCACTGAATTATACAAAACGCGCTTCAATAACCGGTGTTCACGACCCGTTTATGCTGTTTTATCGTTCCAAATCGATTACACACGACAATCGGAAATATCGGTGTCGGTAATAATCCTAGTTTCAGTTCTCCACCGGTTGAATCAACCTCGGAGTAAACCGTTTCAACTTCGACGAACGTTTTAAACTGTACCAAGCCGCACGGTATGCAATATCGAGAATTACCCGCATCACTATGATGAGAGGAGGTGAACCGAGGGAAGGAGAGACGAAGGGGAGGAAGCACCGAGATTGAATTGTGCAGAAGTTGCCAAAGTTAGTACGGTGAATTCGCTGTTGCACCTTTGCACGAGAGGACAATAACTCACTATTACGTTATTGCGTTGACATATAATTAAGCAAGGCCAGAAAATTGGTTGTAATTTCGTAATAAAATTTACCTCCCAGGCAAATCAACCCGTGCTCCCTTCTTTTTCCCAACGTTTCACCTGCAACCTCGATCCGCCGCAGACTTGACGTGTGGCGTGTAATTCTTGCGATTTCATTGGCACCACACAAAATTAACAACAACTTTCCTTAATAACAAATTACGAAAGAGTAAAAAACAGTGTAAACAGAAATTACGCGAAGTAAAAAACGATATTAGCCCCTTAACGTATGATTTCTTTTCTGGCTATGTATCTAAGCGTCAGCCATTTTGGTAGTACTGTATCAGGTAACGAAAGCTAATCTGGTATAGATTAATCACATTTAGTAATCCTCAGTCTTACAAATTAAAATGAAAGCTAAGATTGCAATTAATTCTTCTTACCAATGTAACTATTTTTCTCACATCTTGACTATATACAGGGTGTCCCAGGTTTTAACGGCCAAACGTTGTCAGTATATTCCATGGGTTGAAATTGGACAAAAATGTTATACAAACATACGTCTTTTGAAGCTTTATTAAAAAGTTATGGCAATAATACAAAATTAAGAGAACAACAGCAGAATCACGGTTACTGCGATGTACGTAATACAGAAATAGATCATCAGTTTGCGCGATATTTATAAGATCGCGTACTGAATTGATACAAAAAATTAACGATGCATTTATTGAAATGAAACAAAATAATAACGAAATTCGCAGAGTAATAAATTCTGTTTTCTGATGTCAATCTGGCATTGCCATAAACGGTGGACGTTTTTGAGATGGAGT
The DNA here is from genome assembly GCF_001263275.1 of Habropoda laboriosa. Taxonomy (NCBI): domain Eukaryota; kingdom Metazoa; phylum Arthropoda; class Insecta; order Hymenoptera; family Apidae; genus Habropoda; species Habropoda laboriosa. Next base: position 755,917 of record NW_017100155.1, on the reverse strand, counting down.
ATTAGTTACTTCTTGCATAAACAGAGTAAACGTAACCGCGAGTCTGCTATTGTTCTCTTAATTTTGTATTATTGCCGTAACTTTTTAATAAAACTTCAAAAGTCCTATGTTCGTATAACATTCCTTTTCTAATTTCAACCCATGGAATATACTGACAACGTTTGGCCGTTAAAACCTGGAACACCCTGTAGAATCTCTGCCACGAGTCTCACTCGTTGTTATTGACTTGCATAAACAGAGTAAACGTAACCGCGAGTCTGCTATTGTTCTCTTAATTTTGTATTATTGCAGTAACTTTTTAATAAAACTTCAAAAGACCTATGTTCGTATAACATTCCTTTTCTAATTTCAACCCATGGAATATACTGACAACGTTTGGCCGTTAAAACCTGGGACACCCTGTAGAATCTCTGCCACGAGTCTCACTCGTTGTTATAGGTTAAAGGGTTAAGAAGAAAATTATTGCAATTAGGAAGGATTTTTTCTTTGAATTTTTGGTTAACCCTTTTACTGATTTTTTGTGAAGATATAACTAGGTCGCTATTCTAATTCTCTTTGAAACCTCTACTGTCGCGTTTTTGGGACGGAAAATATGGAGTCTAGGAAACTCCTGAACTCTTCCAGTTAGTTTATACATAAATATAGAACATTTCTGACAACTTTTCTTACCGATTTACCTTTATCACACATTTTCCTAATGTTGGTTGTATTAATTTCATTTTAATATAATAATGTCGAGTTCTAAGTAGAATGGAAGAAAACGAAAAAGACAGAATCAGTGGAGTCTCCGAGACTTCGCCTCGACAGTAGAGGGTTAAGTTAAATCGTTTGAAAATTCTATTTCTTCGAAATATAAGTATACGAGTTTGTGGCAAAGCCAAGTATTTTTATCTCCTAAAAATATGCGAGTTATTGGTTGCGTTCGTAGTGTTTCGTGAACGAATATATGAGTTTATCGTCATCAAAGGGTTATTTTACGACGAACTGAATCATTTTGGGTTAATTTTACCCTATTATACATCTTCGAATAAAAATGCCCTTTAACCCCTTAACGCTCGAATTTTTCTCAACTTGATATGCCAAAAATGACGAATTTTATGTTTTTTAAATTATTTTCTAAGCGTATAGAAATAAGTTTCCCATTTGTTTACAATGCAGTGACTTGCATTCTTGCTGATAGAATAGAAAGGACAGCGAAATACGAAGAGTGAAAGAAAATTGCACTTTTTGGAGGATTAGTCGTTGCCTTGTAAGACAAAATAAATAAAGCAAAAATTTATTTAGTTTCAAAACTACTAGGGTTCGTTTAATCCAATATGATTCGCGGACGATTAATCGACGATAAGCGACACCGGCGTGCACTTTGATTCGCCGCTTTAACGAAAATCTTGTCTCTCTCGGTGTTGTGAATAATAAAGGACAGTTCCCCTTTAGCAACTAAATTTCGCCGTTTAATATTTCAAACGAGGCGAATAAAAAATTCAAAGCAATCGATAGTTGCCTGGAACGAAACACGAACAAACTGTCCAAGAAGCTCGAACATTCGACGTCGTTAATGTGTACTCGATCTGTTTATTTCTGTTTTTTTTTTTTTTTTTTTTTTCAACATAATTTCACCAATTTTCACCCGCTTTACTATTATCAATTTTATATATATCTACACTTGTGTACCGAATGCATAATGTTTCTCAAGGCCGTGTCGCCGCTAATTCTCGGATACATCAAGTATTCGTAGATAAAAATAATCGCTCATGGTTGAATTTCTATTTCTCGACGGTTTAGATAGCGATATATAGAGCAGATCACGCGAAAAATGTATCAGTTATTCGTGACTTTTGCAATTGTTATCGGTAAAAAATCGTGTTTCGTTGCGTTAACGTGGAGGAATGTTTTTGTTTGCTGCGCGAAGGTTCGTATTTACCGATGAAAATTCGTAAAAGTTGGCGAAACTTTCTGCGTTGCCCGTTCGAAAACTACCTGACGCGAAAATCTAGTTAAAGAGGGACGAGAACTCTGTTAACGGGAACTTCGGAAAAATCATTCTTTCCGATGTGCTAACTTCAGAGTGAATTTTAACGTCGTTTCGTGTCTTCCGGCGTTACCTCGCGAAATTTTCCGGGAAATTTAGATTAAAATTGTCTGGTCATTTGGATTTTCGAAGGTTTTAAGCGCAATTTTTAGCTCGTTTTTTC
>NW_017100155.1:750915-753428 GCF_001263275.1 Habropoda laboriosa | reverse complement strand
AATATTTTGCGAACTTTTCGGAGAAATTTGGATTAAACTTATTTGGTTATTCCGATTTCGAAAATTTTAAGCGAAATTCTTAGCTCGAGGAGTTTTTTCACTTGTTTTAGCCTTCAGTGTGCAAATATTTTGCGAAATTTTTGGAGAAACTTAGATTAAAATTATCTGGTCATTTCGATTTTCGAAAATTTCAAGCGAAATTCTTAGCTCCAGAAGTCCTTTCATTTTGTTTAGCGTTCAGTGTGCAAATATAGAGTTCTATAGTGTGTTCGTTGATACGAAAAGCGAAAGAAACGGAGTTAACTTAATTACTTCTTAGTCTCTTTAATGAAGCTTATTAAAAAAGGAAAAGAAGAGAAAACAGTTTCTATCTAGAACAAATTCTCGTAAAGAACATCACTTAAACGTCGCAAGCCAATGTTAATGAAATTTATGTACGATAACAGAAAATGGTGATCCAAATTATGAAAAAGGTGACTCAAAAAACTATTTGACATGCATCTTTCTTTGTCAGCAATCGTTCATATCTAGAAGGTAAAAATGATGATTAAAGTAGAAATGAAAAACATATTTCCTGCAATATTTTAAAAATTATTGGATCTAAAGAAACAGTTTAAAATAGCAAAGTTGTATGCTTTAGTATGAAAAATTCAGCTGTGTAAATAACTTTGAAAAAACTCTGCTCGTTTAAATAATACATCACAAATTCAGAGTTCTTTACACATTTTTGTGTAAATTTGCAAACATGAACTACAAACGAAAGAAGTTTTGTACTTTAATGTTTAAAACAATTACCATTTTACTTTCTAATAATAGCAATATTATATAAAAGTGAACGATGATTTCATTGAATCACGTGATTGTAAAACTTCAAATCTTATGAAACAACGATTGAAATTGAACAAAGAACAAATTTGAAGAGACAGTGCTGAAATATATAACAAATAAAACCAGTGCCAAATAGATTCTGAAAATTTGATCAATCACTCAGAAAACAAATGAACATTTATACAGAAAAATTCATTATGAACAATTACTACGATTCTAAGCTGAAAATAGCGTTAATTCTTGGCGATGTTTATTATCCTAAATTACTACAATTGGAGCAGAAAATGCTGACAGAATTTCAATCCTGATCTTTATTAAAATGAAAAAAGTACTTCCGAAAACCAAATAAATCTTACGAATTTCACTCTAAATGTCAAATCAAGAAAGTAAATTATTTTTTCGCAGTAAAATACACTCTTCCTTGACACAGAATGATCAATCACGTTCCCAAATGCAAAGTGAATTAACCCTTTGACAGTCTGATCTAATTACAGATTTGAGACAATAAAATTCACATTTCACACGTATCTTTTTAATAATTACGTCACAGTTCTGATAACAGTATCACGTCCCTCTCCAATTTTCTTCCAACAAGTCTCTCGCGAGTTGAACTCTTCGTTATTTGACTCCCCGAGTCTCACTCGGGATAAATTGCCGAAGGGTTAACACATCGGGACACCGATTCGCCGATTATTTCAGTAACCGTTAACTGTCACCAGCGATAATATTCGCAACTCCGCATTTTTCCAACATCACCTTGTACCATTTACTTTTTCACTCGTAGACACATGGTGGAATGATTTTTTTCGGTGCGATAAGGTGGACCAAAGATCAAGAACAACCAGTGGAGAGACATTCGCCTGTCATGAAACGAGTATTGCATCAATAATACGCATTCAGATGCAGTTTTTACGCGAAGAAGTTAAGAAACTGTTATTTTTCCAAGTATAGACGATCGCCGGGGAATGTGAAAATGTTCTATATTCCCGTCCGCCGCGCTCGATCACTCGTCGTTGATCGATTAAAACGGACGTAACGTTTTTAATGGTGTCGCGTTGTGTGCATGCGAATAAAACGGATCGATCGGTTTTTAAAAGCGACGAGATTAATATTCAAACGAGACCTCTTTGTATTTTTATGAGAATTCGATCACATAGCGTGGCATTCGTATTATAAGGCTGGAAAAGGAAATGCTGTCAAGGATAGATGTAGAATGTAATAATCGCATTAAAAAAGAATCCAGCTATTTTCGCGTTGTGTGTTGATTTATAGTTTAGGTAAGAATTTTAGTGGAACTGGTATAATTCTTTTGGCGTGTAAATCTGAAAAATGGGGTAATTTTGTGGATTTGTGAAACTTTTGTACTGTATAGCTAAAATGACCAGATTTTTTTAAGGCAAATTCATGGTATCTATATTTTTGTTTAGGAAAAATGATTGAACATTAGTATATTTCGTAATTGTACCGAAATAAAATTTATTATTTAAATAAACAAATTAAACTCTCTACATTTTTATTATTAAATATGATTACTTAATACTTAACCAATGGTTACAAATATTTATTTGAGGAAGAAATAGCCTTTCATAATTCTTCATTATTTAAAATTTCTTCATATAACTGACTACAGTTTACATTAACATTGTACCTTACAATTAACATGTTTTTTCAAAGTGTCTAACCTT
>NW_017100155.1:744824-750750 GCF_001263275.1 Habropoda laboriosa | reverse complement strand
TTATTTATATATATTTTTTTTATTATATTTACAGTGGTTTTTCTTCAGATCAGTACACTGATAACATTCAGCGCAAAATTTCAATCGATAAATTTCAAATCAACCAATTCGAAATTTCCTTTCGAATCAATTTCGAATAAATCAAGTCTGGTCACTTTTTTCTTTTTTTATTGGGTGATTAAGGTCACATGCACCTTCTGAGGTTATTAGTGACCACAGTGAGTTTATTCAGTGGTGCAGTCTATAGTAATATCTTTCAAAAAGTTTATAGCTCTTTTGCTTGAATCTTCTTTTCGAAGCATGGTCAGTGAATTCGGCAAGTTACGTTGGATCCTTTTCATATTGTACTTTGGGCAGATTATCAGGATGTGATCGATGGAGTTTTGTATCCCGCAGATATCACAGCTATTTGGTTCCTTTTTGGTGATGAGATGGGAGTGTCTGGTCACTTTGCAGACAGTACATTAAACATACAATATCGTATACTAAATGGAAAAATAAAATGAATATATAAATACGTAAGATAATCAATCATAGCATCGATCATTACATCGATCACTCAATTATCGCAAGTTACTCTTATTTTTAAACAAAGAGTAATTTTGCAGACAGTACATTAAACATACAATATCGTATACTAAATGGAAAAATAAAATGAATATATAAATACGTAAGATAATCAATCATAGCATCGATCATTACATCGATCACTCAATTATCGCAAGTTACTCTTATTTTTAAACAAAGAGTAACAATTTTACTTACCAATAACACACAATCAGCGCCCTATTAGAAAAATTCAGAAGCAATCAATTATCAAATAATTATTATCAGAAGTAATTAATCACTAAACTATTAATTATTGCAAGTTACTCTTACTTTTATACGAAGAGCACCAATTTTACTTACCAAATAACACAATCAGCGCCCTATTAGAAAAATTCAGAAGCAATCAATTATCAAATAATTATTATCAGAAGTAATTAATCACTAAACTATTAATTATTGCAAGTTACTCTTACTTTTATACGAAGAGCACCAATTTTACTTACCAAATAACATAATCAGCGCCCTATTAGAAAAATACTGAAGTAAATTAAACAATTATTATCAGAAGTAATTAATCACTAAACTATTAATTATTGCAAGTTACTCTTACTTTTATACGAAGAGTACCAATTTTACTTACCAATAACATAATCAGCGCCCTGTTAGAAAAATGCTGAAGTAGTTAATTATTAAATTATTATCAGAGGTAATTAATCGCTAAACCATTAAAACATCGTTAAACCAACTCGAAATATTTACTCTAAAGACAACGCACATTCGTCTGTTACGCAAGCTCCGAGCTCTTCTTGAACAATTGAGCACATGTTTTACCACTTCGATGGAGCGAATAACGCTAATACGTTTGGAGAACCTACCAGGTTGCCCTGTTTTTCCACCGAAAACCGCTGCTCGCTACCTCTTATCGAGTCGGGCGAGAAACCGTGCCGGTGTGAATTTCCAACGCGTCTCCCATTCATTGTTTAAGGTTTTACAAATTCCATGAACTGGATGGCGGAGTTTCTTTTAAGGTCTTTCACACATGCCAGTGTGTATTTTTGGTGCTATTATTTACCCAGGAATTACGAAACGAGACGAGACACTCGCCTTTTGAGAAGCAGAAAAAGAAGAAGACGACCAAGAAGAAGAAGAAGAAGAAGAAACCCGCTTTCCGGTGAATCTCAGTCCTTGTAGGCGAATAACTCGTCGGAATTCCAGCTTGTGCCGGCTTTCTTTCAAACAGTTTCGCGACGGTGCACGACATATGAGATTTTTCCGTTCGCGTTACGTGACGTGAATACAATGACACGTGTCGAATGAGTAATACACTTTCAGGAACGGTACAGCCATTTTTTTTTATTTCTTTTTTTCTTTATCTCTCTCTCTCTCTCTCTCTCGATTTTTCGATGTGTCACACCGTGAAAGATTCTATTTGCAAAAGTGCAAGGAAGATACGTATTTGACGAAACGGAAATGAAATGGTTCGTGGAAAAGTATGCGAGTACGTAGTCGGGAATAGAAATGTGGAAGAATGAGGAATAAGTTGTTAAGTTTCGTTAATATGTAGAAAAGTGGAGTTCGTTGGGAAATTAAAACGCATGTAAGGGATTAGGTGTATTTATTCGGTGAAGATAAAAAGGTGGGAAATATTCAGAAATTAGGTCTGAATTATCTCATGTCCGTTCGTTTGAGTTTCTTCATCGATATTAGCCCTTTCGCTCCGAAGGGCGTATATATACGCCCTCGAAGAATGAACATTCATATACGAAGAGCGTATATATACGCTCTCGAAAAGTGGGCGCTCGGGTACGAAGAGCGTACATATACGTTCATACCATATATACTTTTGTTTCTTTTTTGTTTTTGCGACAAAATTATCGTTTGCCAAATTTCATTTAAATCTTATAAGACAGATATTGGAAACATATGGGAAACAAAAATCAGATATGAAATGTACCTCAGTGTCGACTAGTCAGTAATGCGCTCCGTTCATAGCGAGCATATTTTGTCACAAGCGCGCCGTAGCGAAAAGGTTAATAGGTTCAAGAATTCTTCTCCCTTATGAAGGTAAATTTAGAAGAAGAAAAAATTTCAAAGCTGAAAACAGAAAAGGCGCGAAATATTTAAAAACTAGATCCGAATTTCTTATGCCACTTCACTCAAATTTCTCCCCCAAAATTAATAGATTTGAGAATGATTCCTCCTTAGAAAGGTAAATTTCAAAACTACCAATGGCGAAGCAAAAAACAAAAACGGCGCGAAATATTCAAAAAGTAGATATGAATTATCTTATGTCTCCTCACTCACATTTCTCCCTCAAAATTGATACATCTAAAAATGCATTCCCCTTAGAAAACTAAATTTCAAAAAAACAATTTCCAAGCTGAAAACAAAAAAGGCGCGAAATATTGAAAAACTGGATTTGAATTATCTCACGTCCCCTCGCTGATATTTCTCCAGTAAAATTAATAAATTAAAGAATGCTACCCCCTTAGAAAAGGTAGATTTCAAAACTACCAATGGCGAAGCAGAAAACAAAAACGGCGCGAAATATTCAAAAAGTAGATATGAATTATCTTATGTCTCCTCACTCACATTTCTCCCTCAAAATTGATACATCTAAAAATGCATTCCCCTTAGAAAACTAAATTTCAAAAAAACAATTTCCAAGCTGAAAACAAAAAAGGCGCGAAATATTGAAAAACTGGATTTGAATTATCTCACGTCCCCTCGCTGATTTTTCTCCAGTAAAATTAATAAATTAAAGAATGCTACCCCCTTAGAAAAGGTAGATTTCAAAACTACCAATGGCGAAGCAGAAAACAAAAACGGCGCGAAATATTGGAAAACTGGATCCGAATTATCTCGTGTCTCTTCACTCGTGTTTCTCCCTCAAAATTAACAGATTCAAGAATAACACTTCCCTCAGAAAACTAAATTCCAATAAACCAACGACGAAGCTCAGCTACAAGCGCATCGTTTCACACGGTTGCACCAAACAGTCTCCTCTCAGACCTCCTAAAAAATTCAATAACATCCAAACAACCGCCTGCACCGAAGCTTTTAATAATCTAACAGAAAACTGGCCGCATTGGCGACACGTTAAAAACCTCGTGCACTCCGCGATGCTGTGTCCGACCGCGAATCCAATTCCCTTATCATCGACAGGAACGCGCTGAATGCTAACTTCTGGGTATCTAACGCGGTGTACCTTTTCTATGCTGTGACGGCAATATCGCGAGAAGGGGACGAAGGCATCGCGGGAAGACTACTCGGAAAGAGTAGCAGAGGAGGACAGTAGGAAACGAAGAACAGGAGGAACGAGACGATGGGAACGACGACAGAATCTCGTCGCAAACACACTTGTCGCTTTGCTGACTAATCGTCGCCTTGTCTCCTACCTCTGATCCTCTATTTCGCGGTCGTGTGTCCTGAATGGGGAACATTCCCGCATCCGTACGCGAAATTTAAGAGCCGAATTCGCTCGTGCCACGATTAAACCGATCCTCCTCGGCGATAAAGGGAACTCGAAAACGTGCAATTTCTACGTCGAATATTTCTCGGTCGGTGAAAGTGAGTTTCGTTCGAACTTGTGTCTTTTTTTTTTTTTCAGTGGACACTTTTGAGGATCAGAAAATTTTCGGCGAATTTTATTCCTCGAATAGATAAATTCCTCTTTGTTTTTTGTTTTTTTTGGCAATTTTAGAATTTTGTTAGATATAGATACTCTCTTTGTGCGTATTTTTTCTATGCACAGGAAATTGTTATTGAAACCAGTTGGAAAGTTTTCGAACAGGGTAGAACGAGATTGAATTTATTTTCAGGCATTTAGGTTTTTAATATCGGACTATTAAGCTCAATTTACCGGTGAAAAATATCGAATTTCGCCGTGTTTCTGTTGTACACAGAAAAACGTAAATGAATTAAAGAGAAACAAGCTTTTGCGCCTGTGGCATGTTGGTCGCTTCGATAACTACATTTCGAACGGTGTTTTTCAACCGAAAATAAAGTTGAGTATATAACGCTGAAGCCCACGCGACAAAGAGATAAAAAAGGTTGAGGTAATCGTTTTGAAATAAGTATTTAAGAAGTCCGTGTTGGTGCAGCGAAAGGGTTCAGAAGTGAAGAGAGCGTAAAAATGCCTCTTTACGACTCGATTCATTCCAAGACGATAGAACACCGCCGAGCTGACGTAACTTGGTGACCAACATTTATTATAATTATTCAGTGAACCTTAAACCGGCATTGTGGCACTTACGACCGTTCGGATCTGTACACGGTGTCTGAATTTTATGGATTCGATTTTCGAAATCGAAGTGAAGTTATTGATATTAGGCACTGGAAAATTTGGGAAAAATTGAAACGTGAATGCATTTGGAAGTATTAGGAGAGAAGGTCGATTTTATAACGGAGATAATTGCAAGCTTTTTAGTGTTTTGCAAAATTCGAAGAAGATGATTATGAGTATAATACTTGAACGAGCATGCTTGTATCAATAGAGAAAAAAAACTTGTTTGCTCGTTAATAAAAATGTCGTGTTTTCGAGGAAGTAAACATGTATGCCTTGATTACTACCGATATATGAAGAAATCATCGTTAAATAGTAAAAAGAAATTTTTCTTTTTATCATTTTTTCATTTCTTATAATAATCGCTTTGCCATTTTATACTTCATTTCTTAGTTACATATCCCTAAAAAATTGATGTGAAAGTAATTGAAACAATTTAAATTCTTCGAACATACAGAAAATTTCCTCGCCATATTTTCAGAAAAGTGACCCAAAAGTGATGAAACTAATTTAAATTCTTCGAATTTACAGAAAATTTCCTCGACATATTTTCAGAAAAGTGACCCAAAAGTGATGAAATTAATTTAAATTCTTCGAATTTACAGAAAATTTCCTCGCCATGTTTTTCAGGAAAGTGACCTAAAAGTGATCGAAGTAACTTAAATTCTTCCAAGTGACAGAAAATTTTCAAAATTTTCAAAATTTCCATAGTTTTGAAAATGGAACTGATTAAAATTCGAAACTTTGTACTTCATTTTTTAGTTACACATCTTCGATAAATTGAGCTGAAAGTAACTAAAGGAATTGAAATTCTTCGAGATTCCAGAAAATTTTGAAAATTTCCATGGTTTCGAAAATGTGACTGATTAAAATTCGGACACCCTGTAGAAGCGCGCATGGTGGCCACCGTTGAGTTACGTTATTGGCATCGCGCGACATTATTACGTCCGTACAGGTACAATGTACCTGACAGAGTATTAGAGCAGTGCATGTTAACTTGAAATACTGTAGATTCGCACGCACACAACCACGTCGGGCGCTAAGTCTGTTTCATAACGTTCGAAAACTTGATAATTCGCGAAACGGCTTGCA
>NW_017100155.1:731436-744443 GCF_001263275.1 Habropoda laboriosa | reverse complement strand
AAAGCAATAACTATTGTTCCACTTTGGAAAATGTTTAAATTTCCTAGAAATGCAATTAGAAGAAACAATTACAACTTAGAATTATTTTATAGGTATTCTTTAAAATAATTCTAAGTTTAACGATATTTTTCTTTTTGCCGAGAACAATCTGAGGCAATAGAATTTTCTACTATTGCAAAATTTACCGATAACTAGGATTATTTCGTTTCAGAAGAGCAACAGAGTGTTACAGCGATTGATAATTGACGAAACAATTGTATCTTATTATTTCCCTCGAAAGTTACTTCGTTAAGAGACGTTCAAAATGTTCACCTTTATCTGAGGTTTGTCATCGAAATTTATAAAACGATATCGAGAAAATTTCATCGAACTGAATAATCAGAGAAATTTAATTATTACCAAAATTTATGAAATTTAGAGGAATTCAATCAAATTTCATTATTACTAACATTCGCGAAATTCTACGTTCCAGAGCGTAGATTTAAAATAACTTTTAGTTCAAAATGTTCACCTTTATCTGAGGTTTGTCATCGAAATTTATAAAATAATATCGAGAAAATTTCATCGAATTGAATAATCAGAGAAATTTAATTATTACCAAAATTTCGCGAATTTCTACGTTCTAAAGCGCAAATTTAAAATAACTTTTTGCTCAAAATGTTCACATTTATCTAACATTTCCTAGCGAAATTTATAAAATAATATCGAGAAAATTTAATCGAATTGAATAATCAGAGAAATTTAATTATTACCAAAATTTATGAAATTTAGAGGAATTCAATCAAATTTCATTATTACTAACATTCGCGAAATTCTACGTTCCAGAGCGTAGATTTAAAATAACTTTTAGTTCAAAATGTTCACCTTTATCTGAGGTTTGTCATCGAAATTTATAAAATAATATCGAGAAAATTTCATCGAATTGAATAATCAGAGAAATTTAATTATTACCAAAATTTATGAAATTTAGAGGAATTCAATCAAATTTCATTATTACTAACATTCGCGAAATTCTACGTTCCAGAGCGTAGATTTAAAATAACTTTTAGTTCAAAATGTTCACCTTTATCTGAGGTTTGTCATCGAAATTTATAAAATAATATCGAGAAAATTTCATCGAATTGAATAATCAGAGAAATTTAATTATTACCAAAATTTATGAAATTTAGAGGAATTCAATCAAATTTCATTATTACTAACATTCGCGAAATTCTACGTTCCAGAGCGTAGATTTAAAATAACTTTTAGTTCAAAATGTTCACCTTTATCTGAGGTTTGTCATCGAAATTTATAAAATAATATCGAGAAAATTTCATCGAATTGAATAATCAGAGAAATTTAATTATTACCAAAATTTATGAAATTTAGAGGAATTCAATCAAATTTCATTATTACTAACATTCGCGAAATTCTACGTTCCAGAGCGTAGATTTAAAATAACTTTTAGTTCAAAATGTTCACCTTTATCTGAGGTTTGTCATCGAAATTTATAAAATAATATCGAGAAAATTTCATCGAATTGAATAATCAGAGAAATTTAATTATTACCAAAATTTATGAAATTTAGAGGAATTCAATCAAATTTCATTATTACTAACATTCGCGAAATTCTACGTTCCAGAGCGTAGATTTAAAATAACTTTTAGTTCAAAATGTTCACCTTTATCTGAGGTTTGTCATCGAAATTTATAAAATAATATCGAGAAAATTTCATCGAATTGAATAATCAGAGAAATTTAATTATTACCAAAATTTATGAAATTTAGAGGAATTCAATCAAATTTCATTATTACTAACATTCGCGAAATTCTACGTTCCAGAGCGTAGATTTAAAATAACTTTTAGTTCAAAATGTTCACCTTTATCTGAGGTTTGTCATCGAAATTTATAAAATAATATCGAGAAAATTTCATCGAATTGAATAATCAGAGAAATTTAATTATTACCAAAATTTATGAAATTTAGAGGAATTCAATCAAATTTCATTATTACTAACATTCGCGAAATTCTACGTTCCAGAGCGTAGATTTAAAATAACTTTTAGTTCAAAATGTTCACCTTTATCTGAGGTTTGTCATCGAAATTTATAAAATAATATCGAGAAAATTTCATCGAATTGAATAATCAGAGAAATTTAATTATTACCAAAATTTATGAAATTTAGAGGAATTCAATCAAATTTCATTATTACTAACATTCGCGAAATTCTACGTTCCAGAGCGTAGATTTAAAATAACTTTTAGTTCAAAATGTTCACCTTTATCTGAGGTTTGTCATCGAAATTTATAAAATAATATCGAGAAAATTTCATCGAATTGAATAATCAGAGAAATTTAATTATTACCAAAATTTATGAAATTTAGAGGAATTCAATCAAATTTCATTATTACTAACATTCGCGAAATTCTACGTTCCAGAGCGTAGATTTAAAATAACTTTTAGTTCAAAATGTTCACCTTTATCTGAGGTTTGTCATCGAAATTTATAAAATAATATCGAGAAATTGAATAATTAGAAAAATTTAATTGTTACTAAAATTTAAGAAATTTAATTAAATTTAATTATTAAAAATATTCGCGAAATTCTACGTTCTAGAGCGTAGATTTACAGTAACTAAAATTTAAGAAATTTAGAGAAATTTAATTATTACCAAAATTCGCGAAATTCTACATTCTAGAGCGCAAATTTAAAATAACTTTTCATTCAAAATGTTCACGTCTATCTAACATTTCTTATCGAATTTCATTAAAATTTCTATTAAAATTTCATTACCACCGATATCCCCCGAATTTCCACGTTCTAGAGCGAAATAACTTTTTGTTACTTGCCGATACAGGATAGATGGTAGCAGAATTCCTTGACCACGCTGTGCACGTGCACATGCTCGGGCTGCATTTTAATTAAAGAGCTTAATGCAACGCGATCGATCCTGCAAAGCAGAGCAATTTCACTGATGTAGACGTTGCGTTATCCATTGTTTCGATTTTACAATGCTTCCTTTTCGTAGCTACCTTCCAATTTCGAAAATTGTATCGCCTTATTGACGTACGTTTTTAATGCACCTTGTTACATAATAACTAATTAACCTACATTCACGGCCGTGAGTAACAAATTTTACGGTACTTTAAACGAACATCACCTGTGAAGATTATTCTTACGAATGTGCCATTGTGTATCGTTGCGTTTCATTTCAGAAATAATTAGTTCGTTAACCGACTAATAACTATTTCAACTATTTTTCTACGATAAATATCCTTTCTTTCGTTTCGTTCAGTTTTAGTTCCATATATATACATATATTACTACATAGGTACACTGTTCATTGTGCTAATCTCTTCACCTGTTTGCATTTTCCCTTTTCGTTGTACACACACACACGTACAGTAGAAGCGAGAGGTTTTTCAAAGGGGAAAGTAACAACCCGCATTGTATGTCATACAAATTCTCTTCATTTTGCAATCTGTTTTACGCTTATCCTTTCAAATTCAACGATTTCATGGTTTTCACCGAGTCGATTGGTAATTTTGCGTTAATTGTCGGATCATTCTGTTGCTATTTAAATGGACGGAATATTTCGCTTTGAATATTTTTATGTAAATTCACATTTTTTAATAATTCTCTGTGAAATAGTCTACTGAATACTTGAAATTTGTATATTCTAATTTTTTTGGTGTAAATGAAAAGAAAAAGATGTTTAGATCTTTATGACAATATTAATATTAGAAAAACCGGCTGGGTAAAAATGACCCAATTTCAATTTTATTGAATTTTATGGAAATTCTATATTCCAATTTTTCAATATAAACAAGGAAGAAAGAGCATTGAGATCTTTATGACAATATTAACACTAAAAGAACTGAGTGGGTCAAAATGACCCAATTTCAATTTTATTCAATTTTATTGAATTTTATGGAAATTCTATATTATAGTTTTTCAATATAAACATGGAAGAAATAGCATTGAAATCTTTATGCCAATATTAACATTAGAAGCATTGGCTGGAGTCAAAATGGCCCAATTTCAATTTTATTCAATTTTATTAAAATTTTATTGAAATTCTATATTCCAATTTTTCAATATAAATAAGGAAGAAAGAGCATTGAGATCTTTATGACAATATTAATACTAAAAGAACTGACTGGGTCAAAATGGCCCAATTTCAATTTTATTCAATTCTCTTAAAATTCTGTATTCCAATTTTTCAATATAAGAAAGATCATTGAAATCTTTATGACAATATTAACACCAAATAGAAGGATTTAGCCGGATCAAAATGACCCATTTTCAATTTTTCAAAACTGAGCATTTATCTAACGAAAATTTTTTAAAGATTGACAAAATTCGATCCGTATCTAATCTGAAGCTTTTCTTATCCAGATTTAGATTAAAGAAAGCAAGTTTAGGTAAAGGAATATGATTCAAAAAAATTCGAAAACTAGTACGCTAATATAGATAGATTCATCATGAAAGTATTACGGCTGCAAATCATGCGAATATCTGGATACTCAGGTGTAAATCAAGCACCCTAGTACAAATAGAAGCGTACACACAGAAAATAAACTCGAAAAATTACAAACGTTCACTTTTTTTTTAAAAAGTTGGGGTCATTTTTGACCCGACCAATAGTTCCAACATCAAACCAATTAAATATTTGTCAAATTACAATAGTCGCACGATTATTCTCAAACTTCACCGTCAATCTGTCCCTTTTTTCTTTCGTCCCACTTTACATCAGAAGTCTAACTCCCGCGCGCTTGCGAAAGGATGAAAATTGATCTCGGTGATAAACGAGGAAAGATTAAAGCTACGAATTGCAAAGTTTCCAATTCAATTTGCGCATGGTACGATCAGTTGAATCTGTCCGAATCCCGCGCACTTTCTGTTGTCGGTGCTTTAAAGGAGAAAACGAGATTTTTACCGTAAATTTACGCAGAGAGACCACCAGCAGATAGAAATATCCCGAGCTACACTCGAGACTGCGGCTAATATTTGCAGTGAGAACAATGCATCGAGTGGCTGAATGCTCGAACGTTCGTTATTCCTGATACCTGGAGTGACGTATCTAGGTAGAGGGAACGGAGAACCTTTGGTTACCCGCTTCCTATCGTGACCTCCTTGTGTTGCTTGTCCGGCTGTTCTATTGGTAATTCCTCTTTATTTCCCATCTTTTCTTTTTTTTTTTTTTTCGACATAATTACCAACTGCAAAGTGTCTTGCCATTTCGAGTTCGAAATTCTTCGGAATTTCGTACACTCGGTGAAAAAAGTCTTCTAAAAAGGTAGTTACAGCTGATTGGAATTTATTTTGCGTTGGGTAATGTCAACAGAAAGTAGTAAATAAGTAATATTTACGTAAAATTTACTGTCAGTACGAAGAAAAATAATTTACTTTCATTTATTTAATAATTTAACAAATAAATATTTTTCTATCATGGGAAAAGTATTTTGAGTAACGTCTTTTCTACTTGTCTGTAAATGAGAACGATAAATTAATTCGAAATGTAAACGAGGAGTTAATTTGTATTTGGCTTTGAAACCTTGTTCCTAGAGATTTTGCTGAATTCTCAGATACTGTGAATGTTTCGTATTATTTTCACAGTGATTGAAAATTTTTGACCAGTAGTGTATGCAATTAAACGGAATTTTAATCGAGGGAATAAATTCTTTTTTCGATTATTTTTGAATTTCTAAATATTCCAGCTTCGACCGATATAATTGAATTAATATTAACATTCACCTGTATCGAAGCTTACTCCAGAGATAATTGCCCCTTCAGCAGCAATCAATGAATGCATTTTCTAACCCCGACCTGCATTCTCCTTCAATCGCGCTACGCAACAGATAATCATTCGGTATTAATTGATTCCACAACTTACTTTTCAATCAGTTTCAATTACATCTAGCTTATATTCATCTTATTTTGCAATTGAAATATCTTCGTATACAGGGTGAACCGTGTAAAACAGGTCACCTAATTATCCTCTCTATACAGCTGTAGCGATACGAGAAAAGTTTTATACGTGATTTAAATGAATTCAAAAAGTGAATACGATGGAAGAAAAATTTTTCATAAATGCCACTTTTTCAAGGTCATTTATGTTTTTTGCACGACTTTGGATTCTATGATTTTGAATGAAATGTGAAACCTCCCTTTCGTTTTCTCTTTTTGCCATTTCTTCCATCAAAAATATTTTTCCTCCATCTTACTCGCTCTTTGACAATCGTTTAAATTATTAATTAAGGAACCTGTTTTACCTGGGCCACATAGCACATCGAACTCGCAGAATTGGAAAATTTCGATGCAAATAATATCGCACTTTCGAAATTGAATAATTTAAGAGAAGGTTCTAATTAAAAAGGTAAAGTAATAATTTAAGTTCGAATTTTTTATTTCACATGTATTATGTGAAAAATAACTTCTGTAGCTATGGTACCAGAAAATTTTTATACCTAATTTAAATAAATTCATTTTTCTATAGTGTCGTTTTACACGAGCGTGTATTAAAATCACCTCAGACTCTAAAATTTTAAACCAAATTCGCAACTTCCTTTCACTTTTTGTCATTTCTTCGACGAAAAAAATTTTTTAAATAAAACAGTAATCGAAAAATGAGCTCAGATCTGAATAAATTACGTACATTAAATGACGATTCGACGGAACAACAACAGGCTCGGAAGAACACTGCACAAAGCGTACAGTAATTTGCAAAATCGAACTATGCTCCTTGACGGGTCGTAATATTTTTATTTGTCAACCAGCTGAGTGCCTGCCAGTGTAAATCGTAGGGAAACCAAACGTTTGCTAGACAGACTGAAAAGAAAAGCAGAGGAGGAGCCAAACGAGAGACGAGTGCAATTAACGAAATCTCGCGTATTGATTTACGTGAGATGAAACGAAAGCGTATGTAAACGCAGAATCGTTGATTGCGTGTAATTGTACTTGTCCACACGGTTACGCGTAACTCGGTGCGTGGTACAGAATATTTTAATTGCGTAATATTTGTGCGAGAGATGTACAATTGAGATCTTTCTTACTTGAACAATTATGATACTTCGATGTATCGTTGACCTGTTAAACGCGTTCATCTTGAACCCCTTGCGCCCTTATTCGAGTGTGACTCGAGTTTAGCTCGATATTAGCCTTCAGATATCGTCCGAAGGTGAATTGTAAATAATGAAGCATTTTTTGATATGTTCAGGTTGGATTGAAATATTGAAATAAAGGAAAATTACAGTAGATCGTCCGAAAGTGGTTGAATAATTGCGGAGAAGCTGGAACGAAACGGAGAAAGTAATTCGAAGCGCAAAGGGTTAGAACAGAAAGTGATACTCCCTAATTTACAATTAAAAATGAGGAAGAATTGTAATTCAATTCTTGCAAATGTGAATATGATGTATATTGCGTTAAATACAGGTATAACTGTGCAATTAAAAATTAATAATCCTTCGGTAAATAAATTATTGTGTTTTAAGTATTGGGTAGTCAATGACGAGTTGACTCGTCTTAGAGTATGTGCCTCTTTGAGAGATTTTCACGATGGTTACTCTCGAGAGTACTCTAAAATTGTGTTTGCAGCACTCTCAATACAGTGTATGCTGATAAATTTGATTTTCGAGAGAAATTTGCGCTTGTTTTTCTATCAAATGAACACGTTACCTTCGCTTTGCTTATAGTATTGACCAATTTTTCTGTGATCTCGAGAATACTCTCAAATTGTGTGTCGAGCTCTCTGTTAGCACTTTCAGTGCAGTATACAGTGATAAATTTTACTCTCGAAAGCAACTCACGATAGTTCTACTCTCAAATACAGTTGTGTTCATCTGAGAAATTTTCACGTTAATTACTCTCGAGAGTACTCTTATATTGTGTATCCAGCTCTCTGCCTGCACTCTCAATACAGTGTACACTGATAAATTTCCCTCTCGAGAGCAACTCGCGATAGTTTTACTCTCAAATAGTCGCGTTCCTTTAATTTTGCCCCCAATACTGATAAATGTCCCTTTCGAGAGCAACTCGCGATAGTTTTTCTCTCAAATGGACAAGTTGCCCTTATCTTCGCCAACAATACTGATAAATTTCCCTCTTGAGAGCAACTCGCGACAGTTTTACTCTCAAATAGTCACGTCCCTTTAATTTTGCCCCCAATACTGATAAATGTCCGTTTCAAGAGTAACTCGCGATAGTTTTTCTCTCAAATGGACAAATTCCCTTTGCTTTGCCAACAATAGTAATTAATTTCCCTCTCTAGATCAACTCACGACAGTTTTACTCTCAAATGGACAAATTCCCTTTGCTTTGCCCCCAATACTGATAAATTTCCCTCTCGAGAGCAACTCGCGATAGTTTTACTCTCAAATAGTCACGTCCCTTTAATTTTGCCCCCAATACTGATAAATGTCCGTTTCAAGAGTAACTCGCGATAGTTTTTCTCTCAAATGGACAAATTCCCCTAACCTTCGCCAACAATACTAATTAATTTCCCTCTCTAGATCAACTCACGACAGTTTTACTCTCAAATGGACAAATTCCCTTTGCTTTGCCCCCAATACTGATAAATTTCCCTCTCGAGAGCAACTCGCGACAGTTTTACTCTCAAATAGTCATGTCCCTTTAATTTTGCCCTCAATACTGATAAATGTCCGTTTCAAGAGCAACTCGCGATAGTTTTTCTCTCAAATAGACAAATTCCCCTTCCCTTCGCCAACAATACTAACTAATTTCCCTCTCTAGATCAACTCGCGACAGTTTTACTCTCAAATTTCCACAATCAACAGATTAACACACTAATTTAAGTACTTTCTAAAAAAAAAAAAAAAATAAGCGATTTTAGTTACTGCTTCTAATACCACTCTAACACAGTTAGCGACTGTTTGATCTTTCAAGCCTTCGACCACATCCTGCAGCTTTTCCTTAACCACATCCTGATAAATTCACTTCGCCAGTTTCTTCAATTATACGTCCATTCACTTTCAAATCCCCTACACTCTCCTCTAATTCATTTTTCTCGATTACATATCCTACAAACGAACCATCCGTCTGTTTGTCGTTAACTGCAAAAAAAAAAAAGAACTTCGCCCGTAACTCGCATAATAATAAAACTCGAAACCTGGTGATATCGAATTGTGCAACGCCTCGTTTCAGTTTCGTTTCACTCTGTACTCACACGTTGCTTACATTCGAGGAACGACAACGAAGAAGACACTTCGTCGTCGATTGAACACGTAATAAGTTTCCACCTCGGCACACGTCCAACGATATGTAGTTTTCATAACTGTCGATTCTTGTCCCTGACGTTTCATCGTCCACGTCGAATAGAATTTTGCGCCTGGTATGAAGAATCGCATAACTCGATTCTGTACCGTTGAAACAAAGCACGTGGGGACACACGTACATATAAGCACGTTTGCAATACGCATGTTTTATTACAGTCTGTGTTGACATTAGCTCGCGTTAGAATATCGAGTAGCATCTGCGTGGGTCTAAACGCGATGGCGGTGTTCGAACGTCTTCGCGAAATGGAAGATCTAATCGAGTAAAATGAAACGTTATCTGCGTGTAACACCTGTCGATTTTCGTTAACAACGGTTGATTTTTATCTGCGATATTGTTGTGATAAAGTGTAGGAGAGACTGGGGTAAAGTTGGAACCTTAAGAATAAAATGGCGTAACTGTGAAATTAATATAATTAAACAGAAATTAAAAGTGTAGCTTACTAAAGCTCGCGTTCAATTTTTAGAAGAGAAAACGGAATTTCAGAAATTATAATTTTACGTAGATTTACATAGAAGTAATTTTACAATAATTTACGGTTTTTTATTTGTTTCTTAATGGGGTAAATGATCGATACATTTTTTTTTGTATTTTTGTACTCTTTGTAGTATGAAGAATGTGTGTGTCAAAGGATTTTTCGAAATTGGAGAAATTGTAAGAGTTACGAGGGTTTCAATGATTTAAGATCATGTTAGACGCAGATCTTTGGAAATCTTTAATTAGTGCGTTGTTTCATTCGACAGATTCGGGTCAGAAAAGACCCGAAGACCTTATGTGTAACAATTTTTGAACCTAAACAGTAAACTTTCAATATAATGTCAAGGAAACATAAATTTGGTAACAGCAAAAGTTATTAAAAAGATAAGAAGGCGATGGGTCGGAAAAGACCCGAAGACTGAATTTTTTGAAACCAAATTTTCCAACACTATCTCAAGATTTTCTCGAAAATTCCGAAACTTCGCTTTTTTGGCACTTAAAACTTACTAAGACCGCAGAAAAAAAAACATATTTTCAACTTTAACACATTGCCATTTAGTAGAAAAATTTTGTTAATCTATGATCGTAATTGGAGCGATAGGGACACTTTTATGGACTAAAAAGACGTTTGATTAAATTTTCTGTGACGAATAGTAAAGCCTCCAGCCTTGAGATAAGTTAACAAGGATGTTGGCATACCACAGCTTATAACTCTGAATGTTGCAAACATTTCAAGCCAAGACAAGACAATTTCAAGACAATTTTACTCAGCCAAAGGATGAATAACAGCGTACACAAAGCAGCAATATTGTAACTTTTCTTATCACTTAGAAAAAAAATCACGAAATCGCGTGAAAAATCAATCCCTTAACGCTCTAAAATCAGTCCCGTGCATTCTAACGAATTTTTATTAACCCTCTATGTCCGAGGGTGTTTTGAACTTGTCGTATAATTTTTTTTAAGGTTAAAATAGTCTACTTTATACTTCGTATTGCGTAGGCTACTTGTTTGGAATGCGCGAGAATGTGAAAATCATGGAATTATGGGACTCTGGAGGATTAAGTATGTTATACTGAATCGACCGTATCGAAGAAATTGCTCGATTACGGTATTAAAATATTCTCTTTGGTGGAGATTAGGATAAACTACATTTCTACTAGTAAACTGATAGGAACTTCCTTTCCCACGGTTGCTATCACTGCCTGCAGCATATCTATAGTTCCAGCACGTCACTTCGATAAGATGGCACGGTTACACGTAAACCATTTAGAAATAGGACTGCTAGGGGTGATCGTGTTCTCGTTGCGAATAGATATTCAAGAAGCAGTCGAGAATATTTAGTAATTGTACGCTTTTTACGAAAATTAATTTTTCTCTACGGTTTAATCGAAATTAATGCGAGCCTTTGTTTAATTCGTAACTATTTTCTCAGTTTTATTGTTTTATCACACGTGAACCGTTTAGAATATTCCGGAAGTAACCAAAAATAATATTGTACACTTTTTAGGAAAATTAATTTTTCTTTGCGTTTTAGTCAAAATTGATGCGAGCCTTTGTTTAATTCGTAACTATTTTCTCAGTTTTATTGTTTTATCGCACGTGAACCGTTTAGAATATTCCGGAAGTAGCCAAAAATAATATCGTACGCTTTTTAGGAAAATTAAGTTTTCTTTGCGTTTTAGTCAAAATTAATGCGAGCCTTTGTTTAACCCTTTGCGATCGGTGCCGCCATAGTGGCGGCATTTCAATTTTGTTCTAGAAATCGGTGTCGCCGCTATGGCGGCATGATCTTTGTTTTGTCAAGTATCATACTTTGGAAAATTACAAAAATTAAAACGTTTTATTTTTATGCACTATAACTAGTATGTATTAAACAAAATGTATCAGTTTCAAAATATTCTGTTTTTCAATATCCTTATATATATAATAAATAAACTATGCAAAAATAACTTTGAAAATTTAAATTTGCTTCGACTAGCTGATAGTCCAACCAGAGAAATGTGCCGATCGCAAAGGGTTAATTCGTAACTATTTTTACAGTTCTATTATTTCAGTCTTATTATTATTGTTACATGTAAATCATTTAGAATATTCCGGAAGTAGCCGAAAATAATATCGTACGCTTGTCACGAAAATTAATTTTTCTGTCCGTTTTAGTCAAAATTAATGCGAGTCTCTGCTTAATTCATAATTATTTGTTCACTTCTATTATTTTACGACGCGTAAACCATTTAGAATACTCCGGAAGTAGCTAAAAGTAATAGTGAATGCTTTTTACAAAAGTTACTTTTTCCCTGCGTTTTAATCAAAATTAATATGTCTTCGGTTCAATTCAGAATTATTTTTTCTGTTAATATTCAGCTAATAATACAATCCTTTTTATCATTTTATATAAAAAAGCTAATAAACCAGACTTTTCCAGTGATACTTTATTTAGTAATAAATTAATGTACCAGGTATTAATTAAAATTTGAATATGTTCAACTCTCGTTAACAAATAGTATTTGCAATAGGATAGGCGATAAGAAAATTGACAAGAATGTTTAACAGTAATTCTTTCTAATATAGAATTACTATAAAACCATTGTTTGTAGAATAAGTTAGGATACGCGTGTCCTTGCTACACGTGATTCACTCCGAGTCTGGTGATCAATATCCATTTAATGGTGCTCGAATGACTCGTCACCATGTTTGAAGTTGTGTGACGTCATTTATCTTTGTAAGATTATAATTAGTTTTTAGAGGCCTCGAAGTATATATCCACAATCCATATAAAACAAGGTTTCATTCTTCGCGTGGTATATTTTTATTTATAATCCTTCGATGCACCATTTTCAGTTGTGTCTAACTTTACGTAGAAATCTACTATTCTCGCAACGTGTTTATTTATGAAAGCTGCTATTCTTGAAATAATGCGGACATGTGTATTTCGATATTGACATTAAACTTCATCTAATAATTATAATTGATGTCTGAGCAAGAATCGAAGATTGATGAAATTCATCAAACTTGAATTGTAATTTCAAGACTCATGGTGAATTAATTTGAATGATAATGAATTTATAAAATAGTCGATCGGTATTATTTGCGTTCTAATTACCGCTTTCCTTTTTTTTTTCTTACATAAGGTAGTTTATAAGTTTGAGAAATCTGTAACGTAAGTAATTTTCAATAACAATCTTCGACAGAAATTAAAATAATTTTCGATAGAAGTTAAAATAATTTTCGACAGAAAATAAAATAATTTTCAATCAGTATTA
>NW_017100155.1:714289-731403 GCF_001263275.1 Habropoda laboriosa | reverse complement strand
GAAAACAAAAAAATTTTCAATCAATATTAAAATAATTTTCGACAGAAATTAAAATAATTTTCGATAGAAATTGAAATAATTTTCAATCAGTATTAAAATAATTTTCAACAAAAATTGAAATAATTTTCGATAGAAATTAAAATAATATTCTATACAAATTATTACCGCAGATTCGTAGATTTTCAAAAGATAATTCTTTTAGCTTCGTTATCGTTTCTTTGATCAGCGCGAAACTTAAATACCGATCTTCTTCGTGTAAATATGGAAACTTTTTAGAAAGTTCTTAGCCTGAGTCGGAAACAAAATGCTAAAACGAGAGCATGAATGCAAGCGTAGCATATAATCGACATCCGCCATGTGATGCAATCAGTATACTCCTTATCACTACGCCTAGAATTGTATTGTCGTATATTTACCCACGTAATAGCGAAACTCGTCAGTCCTTAAATTAGAATCTGTGTTCGATCACATTAATTAACCGAAATATGAAAATGGGCATGGCTACTTTTGTAATTGGAACTGAAGGAAATACATTTTATACGGAAAATTTGATAAAAAGCTCGGGAGAATCGTTATCGTAAATATTACGCTGCAAACTTTTAGTAATTGTGCAACGTTACACCGAGAGCTATACTAATGGATCTTGTTCAAACTTCGCATGTAACAAGTTCTGCAAAACTACATCGCGATAACGCATTCATTTCCTCCGTCTGATTATCAACGTATCATTATCAAAACGTATCAACATGTTTGCAGAAGATGTATGCAATTTCAAGAAAGTTCGTTTTGCATGGTAATAGATAGACTTTGAATGGTAACTTGAATATTTTTGTATAAAACAAATTAACAGTTGGAAAAATGTTATATTTTACTTGTTTGGGTGTCACTAATTTTTGCAATAGCATTTAAGAAAGGAAAAAATACAGATTTCACTATTGTCTACGTTGAATAATAGCTGAAATATTTTTATATAAATTATCAATTACAAAAATATGAGATTTGAACTTTTTGTGTTTCACTCATTTTTGCCATAGCATTAAGAAAAGGAAAAAGTACACAGTTCACTATTGTCTAAATTGAATAATAACTTACATATTTTTATATAAATTATCAATTATAAAAATATTGTATTGCAAATTTTGTGTATCGGTAATTTTTGGGGCAGGATAAAAAAGAGAAAAGAAGAAAAAAAAGATACACGCTTCGTTATTATCTAAATCTTTGTGCAATCATTCAAATAACTACGAATCGTGTATGTTATCTCACTCTACCTGAGTGAAAACAGGAAATTTATCGAATGATACAGTTGTAAAAGTGCTTAATCAAAAGTCGGTATTTCCTTATCCGAAAAGGCGTGGCAAATGCAGTACGTTTATTACTTACTGATAATTTCCTCGTCGTCTTTATCATCCCAGATAAACGAATTATTTCTGTTCTAGTTAATTTTTTTTCATCTGCTTGTCGCTAATTGTAACATTCGAAAGAAACAAACAACGTAACAAACACTGCACTGTATCCAAGACGTTCTTATCAATCTGTGTATTGTAAACAATCTCACCGTACACTATCGCTTCGTAAGTTTCAACTGAGTAGAACTGAAAGTGTACTGTGTAATATGGGAAAGAATGAATTAGGCGAGAATAGACGAACTTTGTTGTATCGAGTTCAGTGTAAAACTTTGAATTTGATAAACGAAATTGGAATTTCATCGAATCGAATGAAATTAATTGAAATGAATTGAATAACATCGTATTTTTGCATTTCACCATTCAACTTACGAGCGTTAAGAAATTTTTCGTTTCGAGAAATTTAGACTTTCGTGTGTAAATTAGAATAATTATGAATGAAAGTACAGTGAAAAATTTAAGAGTGGGAAACACTCGATTTGTTGCTATTCTATTATTGAGAAAATTAATTAATTAAAGACTCGTATATGAAAAGGGGCCTGAGTCACTTATTTTCCATTTTTCGTTGCGAAAAATTTAGACTTTAGTGTGTAAATTAGTACAATTATTGATGAAAATGCGATAAAAAATTTAAGAGTGGGAAACACTCGATTCGTTGCTATTCTATTATTGAGAAAATTAATTAATTAAAGACTCGTACGGAAATACGGTAAATTCTCTACAAGTGTCAGTCAGTTTGGATTCTACAAGTGACAGTATAGATGGTCCTACGCCTAGGTCTGTGTCATTGCTGCGCCTATGTTATCTCGCTCGCTGTCAGTCAAGCGTGTAACGCTACACCACTCGGTTTCTTTTACGAGATTTCACGGCTCCACAATTCATAATAGAAAAATATAATTTCTTTAATTTTACTTTTTTTCATCTGAAATTTTTTTTAACATGTTGGTGAGACTTTTCCGATGAAAATGATATCAAACACGACATAATTTGAACAACATTTACATATTCACTGTCACGCCAGACAGTGAAAAAAGTTGGTATTTAAATCGCTTGGTTCCCTCGACTCACGTTTCATCCTTATCTTTTATTCGCTGTCCTTGTCTACGTTCGGCAAACTACAAAGGCGGGCGCGAGGCTCGAAAACGTAGTCCCTGACTCTACAAGTGTCAGGTTTAGATTCCTTGCGGACTGACACTTGTGGAGAATTTACTGTATATGTGCCGGTGATTATAAAAATGGCGTAAGTCACTTATTTTTTCATTTCGAGATATTTACATTTTTACGTTTGGACGTAAGAAGATGTTTCACAAAATAGATGCTCTTCTAATACAGAACTTTATAAAATTTTTAAAAATCATTACAAAACGTTTTATCGTTATAAAAATCATTATAAAATTTTATGAGTAACTTGTACGAAAGTGTGTTTTTTAAACCCTTGAATGAACCCTGTTTTCAAATTTACCAGTATATCCTAATTGATAACTTACGATAACAGAAAATAATGAATTTTTACGAACGAAACAAGGTAAAAACGAACATATTTATTTCAACAATTTTCTTCCCTTCTTTCGTAATATTGAAATATAAATCAATGTAACATAAAATTAAAAAAAAAAAACTCGATTTCTGGTATTTTGGTTCAAAACAGCTTAATTTTCCAATCGAGAAATATTCACAAATTTTTCCCTCTCATTCTTAAATAGACACTTCTGTCTTTTGTATTTACTTATCATTATTATTTTGACCGATATCGTTGAACATTTCAACTTCTACGGATTAACACGAAAACATTGATTAATTTATAGATCCGCGAAATTCTGTTTGAACCAAGTTAGCTTTTAGCTATTTTTGCCACTTCACTTTATCACCTCTATCAATAACGGGCTTACGAACATGTGCATCTATAAATCTATGTCATTGTAACCATACATTCTCGAACGGCGTCAAAGGCTGACGCGACAGATAGTATCCATTTTTTCCCTTCTTCTTTTTTTCCATTTTTCGAAACATATAAAGTAAACAGATATCGACCACCTTAGCGCTGCGTCGGAAAACAGAAAGCCATTATCGTTATTGCGTCAAGAATAAGGACATAGTATGCCTACAATCGAAAAATTATTACTTCCTCTTGCAATAATGCGAAACACGTTTCCAACTGTCACACAGGCCCGTATTTTTTTTCACACCTCTTCGCGTACCTTTAACAACCAGTTTATGGATGTGTAATACGTTCCTTTTCTTACACCCACTGGAAAATTTATTTTCCAGACGGAAAATGTTTCGGCGAGAATCGACGCGGGAGATTTTATGCAAATTCTTGGCAATTCTTCAATATTTAGAGTAAACTTTGAATATTTCATTTTTATTTTTGAAGTAACGAGAATTGAGATTCGTTGAAAGTTGATAAAATTTTACCATACATTCATGGTGGTTTTCTTAAATTTTCATTTTTATCAAAATTTTTATTGTAAAAAATTCAAGCAGAAAATATGTATAAAACTCGTGGTAATTCTTCGATATTAAAAACTTCGTTGTTTTAGTTAAAATTTATATATTTCATTCTTAATTTTTGTACCAATGAGAATTGAGATTCGTTGAAATTTAACATAATTTTATCACACGTTTGTAGTAACGTTTTCTTAAACTTTTATTTGTCATTTTTGTAGAAATTTTCATGCTGGAATATTGAAGCAGAAAATACGCACAAAAATCTTGATTTTTTAATTAAACTTTATATACTTCATTTTTATTTTCGAACTAACGAGAATTGAGATTCGTTGAAAGTTGATATATTTTCACCCTACATTTATGGTTTCGCTCTACCATTCTTCCAATTGTCATTCTACAATTTCATTACCTCAATCTTTTTTAATCAGGGACAATCTTCTAATTCGACTATGTTTCCAGTGTTTATTTACATTTTCTAAATTACAACTATCGATTTCATAGCTGTGCAAAATGCTCGATAAAGGCATAGCTTGAACAAGAGAGGAGAGTTTGAGTGTCATGTGATCGTATCAAGATACCATGTTCATTTCCTTCGCTTTCATTTCTCGAATGGCACACGCGATCGTTTTTAATGAATTACACGCAACATCTTTCCGCAAAGACGCGGCTTTTCATTCACAGACGCGCCTTTGTAATCGCGCGATTCAACGAATAACGCTTCACCACGAAAAACACGCTATTTCTCTTTTCTATATTTATCAGACTTAACTTAACTACATTATCACATCTGAAATTCAAGTTCGCGTTCGACGAAAAGAAATCTAGCCTAAATTTGTTTACTTTCTTCAATTTTCCTTGCTTTCAGATTTGTTTCAATTAAGATAGAAACTTCAGAACGAAGTTTCTCGTTCGAAATTTCTGAAACCCGTTCCGTTTTACCGAGCAAATACACTTCAGCTGAAGTTTTTATTTATCAACGTCGAAAACTGTGATATTCCTGTTGCTTAAATTAATTAAACTTTGCATCGTTGTATTTAAAATTTAGAGAAATCTTCTTTGCTTCCGTTTTTTTAAAAGCTTCCAATTAAGATGGAAACGTGAGAACAAAGTTTCTCTCGTTCGAAATTTCTGAAGCTCGTTCAATTTCACTGAACATGCATCTATCGAAGTTTATGCAACGTGTTTTATCGACGCTTCGAATCCTTCGCGTTATCACAGGCAATTTTTGTGATATTATAATAAACCGCGATACGCACTATAACCTTAAATTTAATACGTAATAAATTCTATATTATTGTGCTACGTAAACATTTTCATGGACGTTCTATTTTCCCTACTATTTGAAACATCTTTTACAAGTCTTCCTCGTCTTCGTTCATTTTTGAACTATATAAAAATGCAAGTTCCTCTAAAATGCGTGCACTTACCGACGATTTCTAAACTTTTCTGAAAATTTTAACTTATTTTGTTTACAAAAATTTTGGAATATATTTCAAAAAAATGTTTGATTTACCATTTCTAAATTTCTCTTATTAAATTAAGGTGGAAGTTCGCAAAGAATAAAAATCAAGGTTTAAATTGAAGCGAAAGGTGTGCCAAAAGGCGCCAAACGGAAAGCGCGGGAAACTTTCAAATATGAGCGGCAACAGCAGTGAAAGGGTTAAAGAAATATTTGCAACCGAATAAAATCTCAAGAAAGCAATCCCAACTTACTCGCCAACTGAAACGCCGGAAACGGGTCTCTGGTAACCAAAATACCGACACGACCTTAAACTGTATAAGAAACAGAAGGAAAGAAAAATTTTGTTTCGTCTGTGCATTCGTCTTACGTCAAGAAAGGACCGTACAAAATGTCACACGGAATAACAAGCTTAACGAGGTTAACATTATCCAACAATTACCATTTCTTCGTCACTCGTAAACGAGTGTTATTTAAAATTCACTCACAAAAGCCTGAATTCCACCAACAATAAGAAGCTCGTTGTTAACAGACGTGTATTAATAGGGTACACAGAAGAAGCGTATGCAAATGCGTACAGTCACCCAGAGAGAATGGTGAACGCTCGTTTCCGTTTTCGACCTACCCCCACTAATTTTCTCCCCCCCCTGAGAAAAGCCAAACACAAATGGTGTGCTCCCTGTTTAAACTGTCTCTCCTGAACTTGTGTAAACACGACCGTGGCTCTGGCCAGAAGGCTCGACTTTTTCTTCGCTCTTTTCTTTTTTTACCATAATAAAAAAAAATGTGTTAATCGAGGCCTGGTTGGAGGAGGAAAGGCGAGCTCTAAAATCAATATATGGCCGGGGACTATCGCATTAATTTCTTTTGCTTTCAAACGACCCTGGACGATCCCGAACCTTCTCCGTGTCACTCCTAAGATATCGAGTGTTCAAGGTGAAGTAAACGTATAAGCAGGCCGTAATGGCGGAAAGATGGAAACTTTTGTCGCGAGTGTTGTATGCAAGTCAAACGATGCATTATTCCTTGACCTGACCTAACGGAGGCTCCTTTCATATTCATTAGGATTGCTGGCTGCTGGCTTTGCCCCTCTTTTGGGGCTACGAAAGGCGCCCGCTGGCTTTGCTTCTTCGCTTCGACCGAATCCTTTTTTTTTTTTCTCTCTCTTCTTCCACTGTCGTCTCACGCTTGGTGTACATATTTATCGCCGTTGTCGTCGCTCTAGAAGCGTGCTCGATGCCGATTTTCTGTCGCGTTTCGTTCGCCAGCGCGTGAAACGGTATAGTCGATGGAAGAAATAATAGCGAGGTTGTAAATTCGGGTATTATCGCTTTCTGTACGAAGGGCGTATGCGTATGCTCTTTAAAGCGGTCGCGAATTTACCGAGAGCGTATATGTATAGCTATTCGATACACACGATTTGTTAGTTTATTTGTAGATTTCGCGAATAAAATGTTGAGTGAAAGGCGATTGACGTTTGAGCCGCTCAGAAGCTGAAATAATTAACTCCGCTCGTTGATGTTCTTCCAATTTTTGTATCAGTGCACGTGCTTGGTGCTTCATTTTTCATAAATAAAAGAAATTTAGTAAATTTTATTTCGTGGAGTTAGTCACTTTGATAATCGTGAAACAGTTGATTTTCAATTATTCGTATCTTGATCTTTATGCTAGCTGGATAATAAGTGTTTCGTCCAGTATTCAGCGAGCAATTTTTCTCTGCAGTGCGCCGTAGCGAAAGGATTAAGTAACATCTAGGAATGAACAAGGTATTTTTTCGTTTTTCGATTAGGATTGTGAATCGAAGATAAGGCATATTTCGTAAGAATAATGTTCTAATTATAGCAATTTTCAAAGAACATTTTATCTTTACGTTTCATTAAAATTTTCGGAAAGAAATTGTACACTAATGATGTGTCCTTTTTGCTTTTATCTAGTTTCGGAAGTTTCGAGTCCTTATCTTCTCAAGTTTCTCTCGATTTTACGATCTCGCTAGATTTCTTCCACCGACTATACACTTTGAAAGGAGAATAACCCTAAATGTGAATGCGTACGAAATACCTGATCTAAATAAAAGCAAACGGGACGCATAATTAGTGCACAATTTCCTTTTGCAAAATTTTAGTGAAATGTAAAGGTAATGTTGATCTCGCTATATTTCTTCCACCGACTGTACACTTTTGAAAATCGTCAATGAGTGCAAAATACCTGATCTGTGGATAATTTTTATGTTTTCAATTCTTTTGAAATTTAGTGAAATGTAAAGATACTATTCTTTGCAAATTACTGTAATTCCAGTGGTATTTAATAAAGTGGAATAAAGTGGTAAAAAAAGAAAACTTAAGAAAAAGAAGAAAAAAGTATTTCAGAAGTATTCCACTGTCTACCAGTGTCTTCTGAAACCGAAGTTATCGAACACCCGTGGATAAAAGGACTGTTTATCGCCGTTCAGAATCGATTCGAAAAAATGTCAGCAGTGGCTGACAAGACAGATGCATAACGCGCTTGCATCCATTAGCATTTCGACAGTGTGCATCGAAAGCTTTTCGGTATCAGTCGCATATCTGAGAGGATCGAATGAATAATATGCAACGGTGCGACACCAAACTACTCGGCACAAGCGTCAACGGAATGGATTTTTGTTTATTCCTCTGGTTCAAGCCTGTCCTACGAAAAAACGTCCACGGAGACAATTTTCAATTTCGTTCGATGAACGTAAAGCTGTGTAACATAACGCGTTACATAGCAAAGTTATAAAGCTTGTTGAGAAAAAGAGAAAGAAAAATGTGGCAAAGTGTTATGTGGCAAATTTTATATAGCAAATTTTTCGTTACATAGTGAAAACGAAGAAAATTATAAAACATTGTATTATGAAATTTTGCCAGTCGGTGCAAACCAGTGTGTTGCGATTATAAAATATTTACCATCTGCTACTTGACACCATTATACAAAGTATTATTGTCTTTATACTGCGATACAATACCATTGTACCACAAGATTATAAAGCAATTTGTTTTATAACACTGTTTTGTTATACACTACCGGCCAAATGTTTGGAATCACTGTGCATTGCAAGTTGCACAAAAATTCATAATAATTTTTATAATAACTTTCCGACGAATGTTTTATCATTCAAATCAATCGAAATGAGATAAAGTGCTATTGACCTCCAGAAGATCAATTTCAAATCAATAAAGAATTAGTAACAGATTCAATATTAATATAAATTGGCATAGTGTAGGCGGTATAGTGTAGACGCAACTTTACACAGCAAAGTTATGAAATTGCTTGGAAAAAGGTGTAGAAAAATGTTATATAACATTTTGCTTTTGGTCTGTTGTATCTCAACAAGCTCTGAAGAAGAGAAAGGGTGAAGAAAGACACCCCATCTGTTTCTTCAAAAAAAAAAAAAAAAAAAGAAAATTCTTCATTTTCTCATTTTTTAAAGACTTTTTTGTAATTTTTATTAATGTGCTAAGTAATTGTCTAATTTCATTATTAATGCATGATTTTAATTGCGAAGTCGGTAGTTATTCCAAGAAATTGGGGTTGCTTTACAGGTTTGATCAATTTTTCAAATTTACTCTTGGCAATTTCAAATTTTCAGTTTACAAACTTCAATCGATCACCAGAACTGTCAACAAGTCGTTTTAATTATTCTTTCTTTCACTTCAACTTCGATTAGCTTGTGAGAAAATGTGAACACATGGTGAATTTTTAATTTCCAACGGTATTTCACCGTGGAGAGGCCCGACAGAGACAAGAAGGGAACTTTAGTATGCATTAAAGAATGCACTTCTGCCAGAGCGGAACCATAAAGTTGACGCGTCTTTCTCTCGCATTATGCGGGCAGAAAAAGGAAACGTACGATCTGTTTGAAATACGCGAAGAATTGATTTTTAGATGAAAGAACTTTGGACAGCATAAAGCACGGTCGAAAGGTGAATCCCCACCACCCCTGATGGCGGGAGGTGAAACTTATGGTAGATTAAAAACCTATTTGTAGTCTTTTGTCGGGGCGATACGTGGTCACAATAACAGCTCATTGAATAATTTGTATAGAATTATGGTAATAGATGACGCAGGACTTTCGAATCGATTCACGAGCAGAAAGCTGTTTCTCCATTCACTCGTACAACACGAATTTCTTCGTTTTCGAAACGAATTCCTTTTTTTTTTTTTTTTGACAACTAGTATCTTTTCTCATAATGACCTATTATACGATGTACATGTAACATCACTTACTAATGAGATATTGTTTATTGAAAAGTAAATAATTCAGTTTAATGGGACAAATTTTTTGAGCAATTAACCTTCGAAAGCCGGCAGCCGGGTCACAGATGACCCGACTTGTAGATGTCCCTTGTTTCAAACGATATTCGAGATAGTTACGACTCTCTTTCTTGTATTTATTTTAAACATAATATATTTGTATAATTTTAAACATACAATTCCTAGAAAAGTAAGAAAAATGTGGTTTCGGTTGCGTACGAGAGAGATTTTAGTATTGGGTCATATTTGACCCGGCATCCGCTGTGCGTGCGACAATCACGTCATCCTCTGCCGGAGGGGTTAATGAAATGATTACTTTGAAAGGTATAATGCAATTAAGGGGGTATTCTCATTTGGACAATAAAAACGAAACAGAATTAGAATTTGTCGAACTAGCTGAAAGCTGGCTAAAGAATGAATTGCACAGTAACGAATAT
The DNA here is from genome assembly GCF_001263275.1 of Habropoda laboriosa. Classification (NCBI taxonomy): domain Eukaryota; kingdom Metazoa; phylum Arthropoda; class Insecta; order Hymenoptera; family Apidae; genus Habropoda; species Habropoda laboriosa. The sequence continues at coordinate 721,384 of NW_017100155.1, read as the reverse complement.
GTCGAACACGTTGCAAAGTATCAGTCTCTAAATAACGAACCAAAAGGAGAACAAAAAGAAAGAAATTCGCAATTCGCCCAACTAACTGAGAGCTCCTTAAAGAATGAACGAAGCTGTAACGAATAAATCGTGCACACTGCAAAGTATCCGTCTCTAAACGACGAACCAAACGGGCAAACAAAGAGAGAGAAAAAGAAAGAAATTAAAAATAGAAAGAAAATCGCAATTTACCCAACCAGCCTTTCAATACGAACTCAATTTACCCTTCCGTATTAGCGGCGTGAATTAAATTGAATTGAGATATCCGTCCCCGGACACCGAGCAGCTTTTGCATGGATAAAAACAACGAGCAAAATATGCACGGAACACGTGAGGAGAGTCCACCGGGGGGTTACATAATCCCAGGCAATTTCTATGGAATGACAAGGCTTTTATAAGGTCTCAATTCACCGTAAAATCTTGACATCCTTTCCATCAGGTGTGGGCAATTTGAAAACCGAATGTACACCGCGAGCCTTCAATACCGTTTTCTTTCTCTTCCTCAAAGAGAATCGCGCGCGCGACTGGTCATAATTTCGATTGCATAACTGCGCCATCCCCGCCATCTTTCTTTTTTCCCCCCACCCGTAGCGTTCTTTTCTCTCTCTCTCTCTCACTCGCTCTGTCTTCGTTTTGCGTTTACGTGAGCTCTCGCGGTCGAACAGCGCCGTACTATAGGTGCATTGTTCACGACACACGGGATACTTATGTAAACGTGCATAACAATACTAAGTTACTAATCATACGCTTACCAAGCAACCGGTCGCATCCTGCTTCGACTCTAACTCTGAAACTCCGAAGAAAACGTGAACGTGGCACGATTCGAGCTTTTGTACACCGCGTTACCAAGTCTCGCGACTTACCGGATCGAGTGAATTTCGTTTAGAGGAACTGTACTTACCTAACCTCTCTTTCTGTCTCTCTCTCTGCTAAGTAGAATCGACCACGTGTTTTTCTCTATTTCGTCTTTAGATTCGCGAAGCGGTTGCCATTTTTTTTTTTTCTTTATTTTTCGCTTTTAGATAAGATCGAGTAATAGCGAGTTTCCTTTCCCGTGAAAATTGCTCGCATCCGAATTTGCCATTGAAACGCAACTGTGCATCTCGACGTTTCCATCGTTAAGTAATATTTCATTTTTTCTGCATACGTTGGTACATCCTTTTCTTTTTTTTTTTATTCTAATGGTGATTTCTGTTGGTCGTATATACTTACAATAGTACATACACTCGTTAGGTACTTCTCTTACGTGAGTGCAACTGGTAAATTGAACAATTCCGATAGAATTTCCTTTTTTGCTGGAAAATCCTTCAAATTTGAAGGAATTACCGATGCGTTGTGTTGTAACTATTTTCGAGTACGTTTCTCTGTGTACAGGGTGGACAGAGAGTAAATTGATCGCGTTCATTATTTTCGTTACTGTCGGATCGATATAAATTCTTTTTTCTGTCGAATACCTTGATTTAGAAGGATCTACCAGTCGGCTACAGGTAGTTCCCGGTTTTACGAATTAATTGGTTCGTGAATCGGGAACTCGTAAAGCGGGATTCCCGGTACAATTTGAAATAAAAATTTCGATCGAAAAAATTCGTAAAGTGAGAACTATCTGGATATGTTTTGCAGATCACATTTTTCTTTTTTTTTTTTTCAATGTTATCAAGGTCACCTTTACTTTTTCAAATGGAACCGTATATAGTTTTTGTCGCCTATCTTTTAGCGGACAAAAATACAAATAGGTACTGTAAAATACTGTAAATACTGTGTACTGTAAAAAATAATACTATCATAACAATTTTTTTATAGGTGAAGTCGTTGAAGGGTATACGAAGGTCGTCTCCGTTTTTCTCTTATTTATTTTGCTAATAACAGCCCTTAAGACGAATTACAGAGACCTGTAACACATCAGTCAAGGTCACAGAAGGTTAATTACATAAACTTAGATAATTACAAGCCTGCAATTGCTCTTTTAACCCCTTGACGTATGATTTCTTTTCCTTACTCAGGTGTTTACTGTTTCAGTACTATATATTAAGTAAGAATAGCTAATTAATTAAATTTGGCAATCTTCAGCTTTGCAAACGAAATCTCGAATATTCCAGTTAAAATTCATTTTTCTTACTGATATAACTGTTTTTTCAGATCTTGACGAAAATCTGTGGCACAAGTCTGACCCGTTATTATTCAAGGGGTTAATGACGTAAAAATTTATCGAGACACATGTGACCTCGACTGACCTTGTGTTACAGGACTTTATATTCGTCTCTTAGGGGCTGCTACTAATAAAAAAATCAAGTATGACCTTCACATCTGTTCGACAAACTGATCTAAAAAAAAACAATTGTTGTAACCATACGATGACCGATTTCAGGATAAACAATTTTTATTCAAAAAATTTATATTTTACTTTCATCGTTCCGGAGATATTTATGGTGGTAATTTTTATTGGTCCCACCCTGTTTACTACCGACCAAAAGTTTGGGAACACTGTTCATTAGCTTTTGGCAAAATGGAATTTTTAAATTTGAAGTATGAAATTTACATATTTATCTAAAAATTGAGGTGTACTACAGAATAAAGAAATTATCGCATTGAAGTCTAGAATTTACATATTTATTTAAAAATCGGCGTATATTGCAGAATCAAGAAATTATTGCATTAAAGTATAAAATTTACAAACTTATTTAAAAATCGACGTATATTACGGAATCAAGAAATTACTTCGTTAAAGTCCAGAATTTGCATATTTATTTAAAAATCGACGTATATTACAAAATCAGGAAATTATGGCGTTAGAGTATGAAATTTACATATTTATTTAAAAATTGACGTATAATGCAAAATCGAGAAATTATCGCATTAAAATTTATTTCAAAATTGACACAAATTTACCGAAACCTTTCTTCTAAATTGGCAAATGGTCGAGAATCTTCGACTTCGCGACAGTTCTCAAAAATCGGTTAAACTCAACCGAATTAAATTCATAAATTTCCCAAAAAAAAAAAAAAAAAAAAAGAAACCGAACCTTTTCGCGCGATACAACCGAATAATCGTGAATTTCCTCCGCGGCAAAAATTACTCGCATCCGACGTGGCTATAGAGAAACACCGCGACACGTTACGATTTGCCGATGCCTAACTAGATAAATAATATTTTTCCGGTGTAACGACGCCTACGACACTTTTGTCCGCTCGTTTGATCGCCACAAGAGAAGTCGTCTGACGAATTCTCAATCGAACGAGGAGGTCGCCCGTGTTTTCTGATGCACTCCTCGCGCATTAATGCGCGTGGCCACACTTTCGAAATCATCCACATCCGTTTACAGGATCTTCGTGAATTTTCTCAACTCGTATCACCGAACACGATCTCAGCTCCTCGAATAATAACGTGTCTCGGCGGTTTTGTACGCGATAAACCACGGACGTGTTGTAAAATCACTAACCGTGCTCGAAAAAGCAGTTCGTATGCAGATAGAACAATTTCAACCTGATACCGAGGAACCCTCTTATTGAATTCAACGCACCGAAAATCCTGTGAAAAAGGGGCGCCTTGACTGCTGTTTCGCTTCGCTTTCTCACCGTTAACCCTTTCCCCGCCAATGGCACGCGTATCATGTCCCACTTGAGTGCTCGAACAGAAGTTCTTCTTATTTTTGTAGTATTCGTTAGAGATGTAGAATGATCGGTGGATAAATAAGTGGCTGTTGAAGAAGTAATTCTGTCAGGAAAGGGTTGATCGCTTAACGCCTCGTACACGCGCACAGGTAATCGTCTAGTTAATGCAGTTTCGTTTAATTAGTTAAGTACGGCAGAAACGTGAGTTACAATGTTATAGATACAGTGGATTCCGGTTAATTGGGACGCCGGTTAACCCTAGAGCGGTCCTCGTTTTGACTGTACACTTAAGACTTTTGGGTGAACAAAGGACCTAAGACCTTATGTGTAATAATTTTTGTATCCAACGCGACATATGAACGTTTAAAATAATGTTAAGGAACGTAAACTTGATAACAGGAAAAATGACTAAAAATATAAAAAGGCGGCGGGTCGAAAAAGACCCGAAGACCGCTCTAGGGTTAAGCGGGACCGCCGTTTATTTGGGACAGATATTGAAGAACGGAATATGAATGCATTACATAATATGTGTGTTTATTTACTTATTTTTTCATTACTTATTAATGTTATTTTATTACTTATCGTTAGCTTTGTTTGCACGCTTAAACGCACATTTGCATTCGAGACCGAATATTACATACGTTTTTTAATTAATCATTTTTGGCTTCATTTTTTACGGTATTCAGATTTTGCCTGCTGAAATTCGCTTTTTTGGGACAAATCAGTCCGGTCTCAGTGTGTCCCAATTAACCGGGATCCACTGTTGTAGGAAGTTTATTTCTATACACTTAGGAAATAATTTAAGAAAATAATAATATTGAACATTCTTGGCACAAGAGTTGAGAGAAATGTGAGTTAAAGTTAGACGTTCGAAATAATGGCAAACTTATTTCTATATGGCTAAGAAATAATTTAAAAAACAAAAAGTAAAATTGAACATTTTTGGCACACCGAGTTGAGAAAAATGTTAGTCAAAGGATTATCCGAAATGAATTATCTTTTTTCGCGGAAATTACGTGTGTTACGTTGTACGAGGTCTGTTCGAAAAGTAACCGAACTTTTTTAATTACGTGTCTATGGACCGTCGTAGCGACGAGCGGTTGGCAGCACTGCAATTGTCATAACCTTCCGCGTAACTGACTTTTTACAAATTGTTTACATCTCGTTTAATTTCCGAGTTATTGGCTATTTGAGTGCAACGTGTTTCAGCGTTCGTGGCGATTTTCGCAATGTCCGATTTACGAGAGCAACGATGCAACGTGAAATTTTGCGTGAAACTGGGGAAAACATTCACGGGGGACGAGAGTTGGGTTTACGGATACGACATTGAGACGAAAGTCCACTCAAACACAGTGGGTTGGCAAAGGATCTCCACGCCCCAAAAAAGCACAAGTTCGATCCTCTGTCAAGGTGATGCTCACCGGTATTTCTTTCGATTTCAACGGAGTTGTGCATTTTGAATTTTTCCCTCAAGGTCGAACAGTCAACGGTCAGTACTATGAAGGCGTTTTGAAAAGGTTGCGCGAAAAAATTCGCAAAAAGAGACCACAGTTGTGGCGAGAGAACTCATGGTTCCTTCACCGTGACAATGCGCCTGCCCACTCAGCCTTGTTAATTCGCCAGTTCTGTGCCAAAAATCAGATGACTGTCCTCCCCCAGCCTCCCGGACCTTGCTCCCTGCGACCTTTTCTTCTTTCCAAAATTAAAATCAGTGCTGAAAGGACGCCGTTTCGACTCGATCGATGACATTAAGAACAATTCGTCACTGGCATTGAAGGACATTCGAAAAGAAGCTTTCCAGGACCGCATCGTAAAGTGGAAACACCGCTGGAACAAGTGTGTGAATAGAGGAGGGAAGTTCGTTGAAGGAGGCAAAGACCAATAAGTTGTATATTAAATAAAAAAGATAAAAAAAAAAAATAGTTCGGTTATTTTTTGAACAGACCTCGTAAGTAACGGCAAACTTATTTCTATATGCCTAGGAAGTACTTGAAAAGAAAGTAAAATCGAACATTTTTGGCCCGTCGAATGAAGAAAAATGTGAGTTAAAGGGTTAACCGAAAGGCTCCTTTAATTGTTCTCTTTTTCGTGGAAATTACGTAAAATTGTAATTTTACACGGGCATGTCAATAACTTCGATGTGATCTGTTTCGTTGCAGAATAACAGTAACCAGGATGACGATCCATCGAATAATCGTAATTCGAAGAGCCAGAATCAGGTGCCGCAGTTGCAAGAACAATTGGCACAAGCCACCATGAGGATACACGATTTGGAAGCGGAACTTAAACGCGTTCGGAAGGTAAACCATCCACGTCCTCTACTTTTATTTATTTTTTTTTTTTTTTCATGAATTACTCGGAACGAACGATATTTCAATAACACTTGAAACAATTGAAAATGTAGTGTATCGCGCGTTTATAACAGTTGAAGATTAAAATTGACGATAGGAGAGATAAGGATCGACGAGAGATAGTTTAATGCATTCCTCGGAAATCATTGGCGCCTAGATACGCGTAATATTTTCGTTGCCCCGTGTGCACCATTGTCTCTCCTCTGTCCCGCTAAACATACAAGGGATAATTACGACTGCAATTGTTTTCAGATAATTGCGTTTAATTTTAACCGTGGCATCGTCCACGACCGATTCACACACGCGTACACGTGACAGCACATGTCGTTACGCGTTATCTCTAATCAATATTGTATCACAGCCGTCTTATTGGTAGAAATGTATATGCATAACGTAATTAATTTGCCGTTAATGTCTCTTTTTCTTCTTTTCTAAATCGCGCGACCTGGACCTTCGATGTGTGACTTTCGGGGGGGGGAACGGTGCCCGGGTCATATCTGACCCAACTTAAGATTTCTTTGTTTATTCATCGGAGAATCGAGGTTTTTCGTCGGATTTTCGTCTAAACACATCAACACCTTATTTGCAGACACTGTGCTGATTAACTGCACTTAATACGGACAGTGAAAATGCACAGAAACGTTGTGTAAAATCGTACCTATTGTAATATAAGAAAGAGAGAAATAATAAAGCAAAAGGAATAAGAAATAAAAAAGAGTAAAGAAATAACACGTATTAATTAAATTTAACAGCATAACAACGTTTGATATTTATTTGACGCATTACTGATAAGGTGTTAAACTAAATAAAACAGAAAATGATATTATCGACGAAGGACCGGGTACCGTGTTGAGAGACTGATTACTTGTGGCTAATTTGTCCGATTACTTTTAGGCTAAATTATTCGGAAATTGTATTTTTTTAATTTTATGTCTAATTTTTTTATTTCAATATATACATATATACATTTCTGCATTTTCTGTATTCTTTGGCAACGCAAATTATTTTTATTTCTCAAAAGTGATCTTCAACGATAGCATGCTGAAATCGTCATAATATCGGCTATCACAGAACGATAAAAATAAAACTATAGCATC
>NW_017100155.1:713490-714259 GCF_001263275.1 Habropoda laboriosa | reverse complement strand
TTAAAAGTATTCACGTCACGTTATATCGCCGTTGTTCTTACTGTTGTTGTTACATTTAGGTTAACAATTCCTCGTTGAACGACGAACTCACCGATGGACACGACACGGCGAAATTAACGAGGGCCAAGCTAAACATGGTGTATCGTATAACGCAAATGGAGGAAAAGGTACTGCAGTGTTTTTTGCTACAAAAGAGTGAAACGAAAGAGGAGCTTACGTTACAAGAGATATTTTTCTAAATGGAACGCTATATTTTTTCTAATTTGGATAGGCATTATATCGTTTGCTGAGACAAACTCCACTTTTTACAATATCAAGATAACGTGGAAAGTTGTAAAATTGTGAAGAATTTTTAATGATTTACCTGACTCCTCCTCGATTCTTCGTTATTTTTTCGATTTTTCGTAAAACGAAGTAGCTTCGTGTGACACCGTCCTTGAATTCGTCTCAACAAACGCTATTATACGTTATTATGAAAGAAAAAGAAAAGAAAAAAAAATATATACAGGGTGTCCAGTAACTCCTCGAACACCCGGGAATGGGGGGTTGCTGGGGTGACTCTGAACAACTTTTTCCTTTTCCAAAATACAGTTTGAAGCTTCGTTTTTGAATTATTAACGAAAAACACTGGCCAATTACAGCGCGCGTAGAGCCCGCACTCAGGGGCGAAGAACAGAGGTTATTTTCAGACCTTCGCTATTTTCTTCACGATTCCGACTAATTGCAGTTTTTTCAAAAATTTATACAAATGTCGGAATGACGGCAAAAA
>NW_017100155.1:700804-713455 GCF_001263275.1 Habropoda laboriosa | reverse complement strand
TTCGTCCCTGAGCGCGGGCTCTACGCGCGCTCTGATTGGCCAGTGTTTTTCGTTAATAATTCAAAAATGAAGCTTCAAACAACATTTTGGTAAAGGAAAAAGTTGTTCAGAGTCACCCCAGCAACTCCCCATTTCCGGGTGTTCGAGGAGTTACGGGACACCCTGTATATATAATGTTCCATTTAAAAAAATTAATTTGACCTTGATATCTCCTCCACTACTTCACTCCTAGAAAAAAAAAAACTATACCACATTATGTCTCCCATCATACCAAACAACTTTTGTATAAAACTTTTCTCGATAACTTCAACTTCTTCTGAGATATTGCACTGTGATGTCAAGTTAAAAAAGGCACCCTGTAGATTTAAAAGAGATAGATTTTCATTTAGTTACTTGGAGCACGCGCTTCAACATTCAACTTAAGAGACATTCCCAGTGAATCGGCATACTTAAACAAAATCTGAGATTGCTAACGGTCAGACAAGTGTAACAGATAGTTGCGAAAAATGAAAATGTTTCGAACTGTGTCTGAAACATAGACGAAGTATCCATGCTATAAAGTAACACGTCCAGCTTATTTCGAACGATACAACATAGTTGAAGATTTCAAGCTGGTCAAACAAAGCAAACGATCACGCGGTAGAGATACTTATTTTTGTCAACTGTTAACACTGTACTAATGAATCTTGTACACAGATACACAGAACAGGCGAAAGTTTAATACGCGTACAAAGGCTCTACCTTTAGGCAGTCGCGAACGAGTGTATTCGTGAAATAAAATCTATGCAGAAACTTTTTCCATCTTTTGCATACCATTTTATTACTTATTTTCGTTCGATTTCTTTTTAAACAGTCCATTGTTTGAATAGTTTATTGTATTCGGTGTAAATAATGCAACAGATAAATTTGTTTTGTACGTATAAAAAAAGAGAAACTCTCGTGATAAAGAAATTTCAGAAAATAAATCAATTTATATGAGAAAATCGTATAGAATACGAGGAAATAAATCAATTTATTAGGTCTGTGCAAAATTTCAACGTCAAATATGACAAATGAAAACTAGCGAATAAAAAATTTGTAATATTTTCATCACTTTCATCTTCGTGGGCGATTTTCACCCTTTCGATGTGAACGATCGTCGATAAAAAAGAACGTGCAAAGCTGCATTTACCATAAGACTAAGTAGGCGCGAATTGGGGCCACATTTTGAAACCTTGTGTTATTTTTATTTTATTAAAATGTAATAAACTTTAAAAGAAAATGTCTACGAATTTGATTAACTGAAATAGACTTGTCCTTTTGAGTCGTCCTAATAATGTTGCGCCTAGGACCTCCGAAAGTATAAAAACGGCCCTGAATACGGGTCAAATAATTTTTTCGAGTATCACCATATACACCAAAGTTTCATCAGTATCGGTGATTATCACTTCGAGATGTTCCCTTATAGAGAAAAAACACGCACGGTGCCTTTCAGTGCCACCGATTTCCAACCGATGGAAACACTCTTGCACAGACCTGATAAAATAGTTTCCTGTAAAATTAGTGTGGTACCTTTGTAGGTTTGTCTTTTTTTTCAGATAGTAGTTATTGAATACACCCATCCCTCTATTTACGCGGTACTTTTTTACGCGATATCATTTTACGCGGTTAGATGGGCTCAGTTTTTTATAAACTTTCATTGAATTTATTACATATCAGAGAGACGCAGATTCTTACTTGAACGTACTAATTACATAACTCTGACCTTTTTTGCTTTCCTTTTTTAACCTCTTTATCCTACGATTTAAGTTTCACAGTACAGATTCTGACACCGAATGAAACTTATTTTGCTTTCCTGAAATATCATTATGTTTGTTTATCAACCTTTGCGATTTAAATGTTTTCATAACTTATACCTGTTTCTCTTACCATGTTTTTTTTTCCATACAAGCAGACTCTGTTTACGCGATTTTTATTCGCGTAAAAAAAATCAAGGCGGAACGGTCAATCCGCGTAAATGGAAGGATGTATGTATATTTACGTGAATAAATAGTTATTACAGTAAGTAACTTAACAGTAGGTTTACGGGACGCGTGATTTGGACGCATTTCGAATTTCACAAGGAAAATTACAGAAATCGTTTACATTTCTCTCCCTACCATTTACGCTTATTACAAATTTTATATAAATATATAATATCACATAGTTTCATTTATAAGTTAATAGTGTATAATATGTTGTTTTTAAATTAAAAAAGTTGTTTTTTAAAGAAAATCTGCGGTTTCGTTCACTCGTCAATTTGACGCGTGTCCGCAGAGATAGGTATATAAGAAATGTCCGTAAACCTAGTGTTAAAGTTGATATAAATGGTTTATCACGACGACGACAATTTTCACAACAACAGCCAACAACCTTTTTTTCATTCGTCACCCTTTCTATTTTTCCTCGTCGCTTCCCTATTTGGGTAATTGACTCCCCGATACTACATTAGTCTAATTAGAAACACATTTGTAAGACGAAGCTGAATTCTGTGTTTTACCTAGAGCCACGAGACAGAGAAGAACGCTGTACGAATGCAATCGGATGAAACAATGTTGATCAACGATTTCCGCACCGTACTGTCCGAGCTGAACTCTCTGGAGAAGCTGGATCTCGTACGGGGTGCACTGAAAGCTCTGGAAAGCGAGAACGAGAGGCACAGCGAGGCTGACAAGCACGAAAAGTCCGACTTCAACGAGAAATTTCAAAGGCCTAGCGTGGTCGTCGATCACCAGTCGTCCATCGAGTTCAACAAACCTAATTTCGACGTGAACACAGAGAATCACAAGCGGCACGAACGATTTATCGAGGCTTCCAGTAACAGGGAGTCCGAGTTGTGCAAGAAAGTGGAGGAGCTCGAGGAGGAGAACAACAGATTGTTCGCCAGTATCGAAATACTCGACCAGCAGCACGAAGAATCGCTAGGTGAACGAAGAGAATTGCTTTTTCTCTTTTTTTAATTTATTTATTTAACCCTTTGACTACTGTTGGCGCCTAGAGGCTCTTAGAAAAATTGCTCTTATGATACTGTAGGCACCTGAAGACGCTTAGAAAAATTGCTCTTATGATACTGTAGGCACCTGAAGACGCTTAGAAAAATTGCTCTTATGATACTGTAGGCACCTGAAGACGCTTAGAAAAATTGCTCTTATGATACTGTAGGCACCTGAAGACGCTTAGAAAAATTGCTCTTATGATACTGTAGGCGCCTGAAGGTGCTTAGAAAAATTGCTCTTATGATACTGTAGGTGCCTATAGGCGTTTCGAATTGTACCACTCTTTACTAGATTATCAGATATATTGTGGAAAAAACCTTAAAGTTGATGTTAAATTTTTAGTATGTACAATAACAATTCAATACAGAATACGAATAAATAAATATTGGTTTTTTTCACTGTTTTAATTATTTCAATATACTTTCTGAGAAATGCAGGCCTAACGAAAAATTTCGCCGTTCTCGGTGCAGGTTGAGACTGAAAACCTACCGTATGGTACAACTGGCACGTCTCAAAGTCTGCCGTAGTCAAAGGGTTAACGTCGCATCAGGTTGTATGCCATTAACGACCACACATTTCTACGTTGTCTTTTGTATTATAAGAGAATTGTATAATATTTTCAACCCCTTCACGATATAACAAAAACAAATCGATGGAAAAATTCTACACTGTTACATTGTCTTTTGTATTGTAAGAGAATTGTATTTTCAACCCTTTCACAATATAACAAGAAAAAGAGAAACTGCGAAAAAATCGATGGAAAAAGTGCGTTAGATCATGTTGAAAGTTTCCGGCGGTTTTAAGCTGTTTATTGTGAAAAAAAAACTAGAGATTCGAATGTTTACCTTTACTTAATTTTAGTGAAAATTGTTAATTAATTTTAATTAATTATCTTGCGACACGCTGACGAAAGTGTATCGAACAATTATGGAAATTATTTGGTGTAGAAATGAATTCCTTCCGACTGTATTCGCATAATTGATTCAAAGCCACCGAATACTATCGCGATAGTATTCGCAATCTGCCAGAAAAATAGCATAAGATCGTCGACAATAATGGAAATAATTTCGATGATTGATCTGTTTTCGTTCTTTTTAAATGAAACACTGATTATTGTCCCCGGAAGTCGCAAAGAATTCATTTCTACGCCTAATATTTTCAATGAAAATGTTTAACTTCAATGGAATTGTTTTTTTTCTTTTTCAAAATGAACTTTCAGGATGAGCTAATGTATCATTCTTTTTCGCACAAATTGCATTTGCAATATTAGATATAAGAATACGCTGATAAACTGTAACCCTTTGCACTCGAGAAGCAATAACCAGCATTGCAATGCATCAGCATGATTTTCTTCTATTTTTAATGTTCACCTTAACAAATGTTGCACCTTATGTAATGTGAGAATATATTATCTCCTTATGTTGTCACGAATGTGCAGATTTGCACTTTTTGAACAAAGAAGTGGACTGAATGAGACTAAACTAAGAGAGACAATAAAACATAAATTTAAATGTGAAGTGAAGACTGATATCTTGAAGAAATTTCGAAAATTTTCATCTTCAGAATGATTTACTTACATTTTACATTTAATTGTCAATTTCCATAATTTATCGAATCGCGCGTTCGTGGTATTGGCATAAGGAAGAAATATTGAAGAAAAAGAATTACACCCATACGTATCTATATAATATATTTTGAAGTTCGTTTTGAATAATTTCCACAAATTCCACAAAAAAGAAATCTCGTAGTGAAAATTCGAAGTGCAAACGGTTGGCGAATATAGAAAATTATTCATTTGTAATTATCCAGTCGTTCTTTAAATTCACAGAAAAGCTGCTGTCTATGAAAAAAGAGCTCGAGAAGAAGCACCAATGCCTTCAAAACGCTTACGAAGAACTTTACGTGGACTACAGACAGGCTCAAGACAGTGTCGCCGAATTGCAAGGTAAATTCACGGATTCGAACAGGAGGATACAAACCGAAACCGTCTCGTGTTCCGTGCAAACTGAAAATTTCGAAAACGTGCAAGAGAAACACGTACAGACGAACGTTCCACAAATGATCGAGGACAAGATCGTCCAAACGAACGATCCAGAAATGATCGAGCACAAGATCGTCCAAACGAACGATCCAGAAATGATCGAGCACAAGATCGTCCAAACGAACGATCCAGAAATGATCGAGCACAAGATCGTCCAAACGAACGATCCAGTAATGATCGAGCACAAGATCGTCCAAACGAACGATCCAGTAATGATCGAGCACAAGATCGTCCAAACGAACGATCCAGTAATGATCGAGCACAAGATCGTCCAAACGAACATTTCAGAAATGATCGAGCACAAGATCGTCCAAACGAACGATCCGGAAATGATCGAGAACAAGATCGTCCAAACGAACGATCCGGAAATGATCGAGGACAAGATCGTCCAAACGAACGATCCGGAAGTGATCGAGGACAAGATCGTGCAGACGGACGATCGAGAAATGATCGAGGAGAAGAACGTCGAGAACGACGTCGACGAGCTAACGAAAAGAGTGAAGGACATTTTGAAGAACTCCAGCGTGGAAACGGAAGAGGGCGAGTCGATCTTCGAGGCGGTCGCGAAGCAATACATCGATTTGAAATGGAAGAAGGACGTCTTGGAGAGAAAGGTGCTGGAGCTGACGAAGGAGCTGAAGGAGATCGCCGAGGTTAAAGACAGCCTGCAGATCGAATGTCGCATGGAGAAATCGATGACCTACTCGCTGTTGCACGAGTTGCAAGAGATTCAAGACTTGAAGTTGAATTTGTATTCGATACCGGAGGCGAACGAGGAACGGGTCGTCTCGTTGGAAACGGAAACGGAGTCGCTGCACGACGAGGTGAAGCTCCTCGAGTCAGAAAACGCCGCTCTACGGATGGAGAACGCCGTGTTGCAGGGAGCTGTCTCAGACGAGACGCTGTTAGAGAGTCAAGATCAATCGGAAGCCGCGGCTCAGTGTATGAAACCGACCAGGTTGGAGGATATCCCGGAGGATGTCGAGGAGACCGTTAACGCGGTTTGCGAGAGATGCAAGAGGCTGGACGAGAACGCCGAACTCGTCGAGGAGTTGAAGCTCGAGCTTCAAAACATGAGGCAAGGGTTGAAGACAGTCGTTGCTAACGAAAGATCAACGGGCGACAGATTGAGAGATCTTCAGGAACAGCTGGATAAAGCTACCCGCGAGAAACTCACCTTGGAACGTAGTATGTTTAACATAAGGGAAGAATTGGACGACGCGTTGAACCAGTTGGATATGAAGCAAACCTACATACTGGAATTGAGCGAGGAGAATATCGGTTTGAAGAAGAGACAGAGTTTGTTGCACGAGGAATTAACAGAGGAGAATAACAGTTTGAAGAAGAAACAGTGTTCGTTGCACGAGCAATTAAGCGACATGCAGTACGAGTACGAAAATAAAATAGATTTGTTGAACATAGAGAAGATCGATTTGGAGGAAATGATAGAGATCATGAACGCAGATCTAGTCAGATTGGAGGAGTCGTATGAACATCTGCGTGAAAATATAAAGAAAGAGGAGGAATTGAAGTACAACTCGAAGATTAGCACGTTGACAGAGAAATTAAGCTCCGTGGAAAACGATCACGCTCGATTGTCGAACGAAGTTGAAACGTTGCGTCTGAGGGAAGGGGAGTTCGCGAAGTTGCAAGAGAATTTTGCGAAAGTTACAGAAGAAGCTAGGACTTTAGAGAGCGAATACGAAACGATTAAAGATAATTGTAAAAAATTAGAAAACGAGATGATGTGTTTGCAAACGGAGAAAAGAGAGCTGTTGAGTCGTTTAAACGAACATGTCTGTGATAATGATATGCAACAAATTGTAGCTCTATTAGAGGAGAAAACCCGTGAGAACGAAGCGTTGAAAATCGATAACAGGGAATTATCGGAGAAACTGAACGATTCGCAAAGAAAATTGCAAGACACCATCGATGAGAAAATAGAATCGGCTAGTATGGCCAAGGAGACGATGCAAAACACGTTTCACCTTATCAAAGAGAAAGACGAGAAAATCGACGAACTGAATAAACTGCTGAAACTTGCCAAGGATGACGCGCAAATGTTGGAACATTTTGCCACGATAAAGAACGAAAGGGACGAGCTTGTAAAGCTTGTTACCATCAAGCACAACGAAAGCGTACAATATCACGGGGAAATTCAAAAGTTGTCGCAGTCCTTGACAGAACAGGCGACGATGATTCGAAGCTTGTTGGAGGAAAGAGACACGGTTCTGAACGAATTGAAGGAGAAAAACGCCGAACTTCTATGGACGAAGAATGAGTTACAGGCGGTTCATCAACGTTTGAGAAACGCCGAAGAATCGAACAGCAAGGAAACATGCGGGATCGTCGAGCATTCGACGCAAACGTCGGAGATCGCGATTCTCAAAGAGAAGTGCAACGCGTTGGAGGCAGCCTTGATCCAAGAGCAATCGAACAACAGGATGCTGCAGAATCAGTTCAACGAGAGTCAAAGCAAAGAGGCGAATGCAGGGAAGGAGCTGGAAAGGCTGCGAGCACATTTGGTTGAAATGGAATCGAGCTACACGGAAGAAGCTTTACTTGCTGAAGAAACGCGAAAAGAACTGGAGGTGAAGCTGCAGCAGGCTGAAGAGAAGATGAAGAGTAGTTCAACAGCGTACACGTCTGTGAATATAAGGGCGAACCAACAAGTGGAAACGTTGCAGCAACAAATGGCGTTGATTGTCCAGCAAAGGGACGACATACAGAATAAGTTATCCGCTGCTGAAGATAAAATTTTGTCACAGACTGCCTCTTTGTCTAATTTACAGATTGTCCTCGAACAGTTTCAACGAGGTAATTTGAAATATTTTCTTGTTACTTGTATTAGTGTGAGTTAGGAGTTATGAATTATTATCGGTATAACGAACGAATTGTAATGAATGTTGATCATTTTTAGATAAGGAAAAAGATATCATAGCAGCCACGGAAAGAATTCACTCTAAACTAACTGAATCCTATAAAAGGCAAGAAGAATTAGCCATAGATGTTACAAACCTTAAGGTACAACTATGAACGTAACTTGTAAACATAGAAATATGAAAAATATTGTTTATCGAATAGTTAAGAAGAAAAAAAATATATATATGTGTTTCTTAAAATATATATTTGTTAACAGGAACAATTAACCGAAGCTAAAGAATGTTTACAAGCAGCATCCAGATTAAGTGAACAACTTGATAAAAAAACAGAACGTATCCAACAACTGAGCCAAGAAGGTATTCGATTTAATAATTATTATAGAGTTTTACCATTTGCCTGCATCTTATTCCTTTTACCTATCGCATGATTAGCATTATTTTGCAATTAAAATATTACCTCTTCGAGCATTATTTCTCGAGAACAAGTTCACGTAGTTTTGATACATTCACGAAGGAAATTTGTATTTCTAAATTTGGGAAAAATTCAAGCAGAAATATTTCATGTAATCAATTTTGAAACACATCACCCTAATGTCATATTCCAAAATTATTGCTAAACATAAGTAAATAATACGCATATGTGCTTCTTTGGTGTGGCTACAAATATCAGGGGTTTTTTGTATGTTACCTTTAATACGGTTTATGAAATGAAATGAAAGATAATAATATACCAAGTATAATCTGAATACCTTAACATTTTTTAAAATGATGCTTGGAACATTTTAATTATGAAAGTTCGCAGTATAAGTTGCTATGTAACATTAGATATTAAACATTATCATACTGAGAATAATTCGCTAACTTAAATATTAATTTTGTTATATTAAACGTTCTATGTATATTCACATTTTAAAATGCACCTATATTTATCGAACTTACGAGCGAATTCTTCTCGTGTGAATAGTTTTCCCCATAAGCATCTAGATTTAACGAAATTACATATATTGTATTTAGATTAAATTATAAATATTTTTTAGTCTATTCCGACCATTAACTGATATATGTACAAATTCGTAAATATATAACCGCACAAACTTTGCATTGTTACTCATCGTGTGCTATAGATAGTAGAAAAGAAAAACATTAATTGTGAAATAACGTATTAATATCAGTACTGGAAGAATACCGTTGAGATTGCTTAAAAATTCCTTTATGTATAAAATAAGGAAGCACATTCGATACATTTATCCAAAGAATCTGATTCTGTGACAGCTTGCCTATAAATCAGTATATACAAAATATCGCACGTTCTAATTATAATTTATGCACTGGTGAAATGGTTACATCCCACTATAATCATCAGTTTGAGTGTGACCTGTGACTAATCTGCAAAAGCAAACACATAGACAATCCGGTGGCGTAGTCAAATATCAGCTGGTAATTCTGGGATTTTGACAATAGCCCAGGATTCTTGCTGGTATCCGGCTACGAACTGGACGATCGCCTTAGCGCACTAAATCACATCTTCGTTGGCTCATGCATTGCCACTGGTGCTGGTACTATCTTTTCCTATTTTTCTAAATATAAATTCCTATTTTACTGAGGTAAAGTACTGTTAGACAGCAAGGGTACAAAAAATAGAAGATTTAGCTGTATGTTTTGTTTTCTCATTTATGTACAATTACATTTTCTAATTTAATATGTCATAACTTATTTGTTTGTAGTATTAAAAATCGTACGAATATTGCTAAAGTTTCTTTTCATATATCCAAAACCTAACAGTTGATTAGTTCTTGCAATTTATACATTTGAATTATCTGTATAGATATATATATACCATATGAAAATTGTGCATTAGGTAATACATATTATGACCATCTCATAATCCTCAAGGAAAAATGCTAGTAGCCACCGTGAATTTGCAATACTACTGTATTATAAGATTAAGTCATGAAATAATGTAATAGTATTGTTGCATGAATGATTATGTATGTATTTTTATAATCGTTTTGATTGCATCTACAATAACTATGCTACTTATACATTTGTAAACGAGATATAAGCGAACTATGATATTTACTACAATTTGAACTGTTAAATTTGGCAAAGAAATACGTCCAATGGTGGACGAAGATAATTAATTTCACGTACATTGGAATAATATATAATCCGTCTCATAAGCAGAACTGTATAGAGATAAAGTTTGGTAGCGTTAGAGTGGGTAATCTCATGCGGTAACTGTGAGCGTGTGAATTGTAAAAGCTCATATTACCTCGTGGGGTTTCCCACCCGTTACCATTATCCTACAAGGATGAAAATATATATTTAAAAATTTTCATTTTCCTTTCTATAATGCATACATTTATTTTATCTTTTATTATTAATACAAAGTTGTAACTCGTTTGATTTTTATAAAAATCAACTACCAAATTTAAAATTAGTATTCAATTTTTTTTATACTAGTATTGTAATATCTCATATGAACAAAAGTACTTTATTCTTATTATATATAGTCATTTCGAACTAGTTTAATTTATAAGGTTGATGTACCTGATTTTATTTCTAAGGAATTATAATATAATCATATTAGGATAGCTATTGTACTTTAATGTAAAGTATTGTAACATACTAAAGTACTTATTACTATATTAATATAGCTTTCTTACTTCTAGTGGCATGCGTCATAGTTTTGCTAGTATGGCATGATAAATGAAGAATGCAGCATGAGCAATTAAGACATGGGTGTGAGTATTACATCAGGTACTGGTGTGATATTCAGACAACCAGTACTTGTGTTATACTTACGCTCATGTCTTTTAAACCTTCAAATCTGCCGACTTTACAGCGCTGGAATGCACCTGTATAGAAATAAAACATCCAATATGCTAAACTTTTCCTTAAATAGTTCATAATTTTACTGAAATTATATTAAGCATATTACTGAATAATATTATTGTATAAGTTTTTCTGCTACATTATTTATTGACTTATCTTTCTATTCGTATCTTTCTACATGTTTTATCATATATTTGTAGTGGACCGATTAACGAATCTCGTAAACACTGCTGATCGCAGGATAGAGGAGGCAAAACAAAGTGGAGAGGGAAAAGTTGATAAGTTAGTATGTTATACAGTATTATTGGTACAACTTAATTTAAGCATTTCAATACCAGTTATAAAATCTATACATTTCTTTATATAAAAGATGAATAAATTATTAAAAAAGTGCTCATTTTTTCAGAACTCTAGTTAAGAATCTTTTATTGGGTTTCTTATCTTCGCCAGCAGCAGATAAATCTTCAGTGCTCAGAGTATTCTCTACAGTTTTGGACTTTAGTGAAACAGAAAAGGATAAAGCTGGATTGAACAATGCAGCTGTGCATAATAGTTGGTTTTCGCGGTTAAGTGGTGAATCTACCGTTTCCAATAAGGTATATGCATTTTATTTGATAACCAATTTCTCGGCAATTAGTTAATACACAATGTAAAATTATTCGCAGTAATTTTTAATTTAACTACACCATTTTTGCTGCACAGTAAATTTACGGTTCTTAAACTGAATTGATAGCGCTGTGAATAACATATTATCAAAAAGAGTGTGCGATATGATTTGTAAATAGCTATATTTTTTAGGATCAGGAAGCGTCCTTGTCAGCAGCGTTTGTAAGATTTTTAGAAAATGAATCAAAACCTAAGCCACAGTTACCTGCTTTACCAATACAAACATCGGTAAGTATTTTTATTACTTATTTATAATTGTAAAGTTTTTTTATTTCACGGTTTTTTTTTTATTTTTCAGTCTTTATCGCGTCCAGGCCATAGCAGACAACATTCTACATCATCGACGCAGTCTACTTTGTTACTATCCAATGTAAATTTACCAACATTCCCGGATTTCGTTCCGCCCAGAAATACAGGATCTATTTTAAAGGAAGTACTGAAAGATAGCTGATATTAGCATTTCCAGTATATTTTGTGCTTTGTAAATTCTAAGACTGTAGAGGAAATCAACGTTTAATGCATATATTTGTTTACTGAATTACGCTCAATAAGGGTATACAAAAGAAATTATTATGAGATTAATTCAGGGTTCATGCTCTTGTAAAAAAACAAAATAGTATTCTGAGAGCTTCATGTTTATAATGAATTTATGAAAGAATTATTAGTTATAATAATGCATTGTTTTCTTATATTTGCAAAAAGTCTTAATTAATTGTATGTTAGTAAATATTTTATGTAACATTTTATGGTGCTTGCAACAAAAATATTCAATATTCATCTAAAAATTCAATTTCTCTTACGGACAATAATTGAATAATATAAATGACTAAAAATATATTATAATAGTCAATATAAACAATGTAAACACAGAAAATTTTGTCAATTCAACATAATCCGTAACTACACTGTTTTATCAAAAATATTAAGACAAAAAATATATTTCAAATTGTATGTACAACGAATGAAATAGTGAACAACAGTTATTGGCAGTATTGTATCTTTTCACAGATATTTCGTATTACATATCACGGTCATATTACGTGTTACATGTTTTCTTCATTTCATTATCAAAGTAGTACCATAAATTTGATGTAATCTAATTTAAAAAATGATAGGTATTATTTACAGGATTTATTTCTATCTTTGTAATCTTAAAAATTATAATGTTCTGTGAGATAAAATACTTAAGCTATTTCATTTAGTTTGACATCAG
>NW_017100155.1:697992-700658 GCF_001263275.1 Habropoda laboriosa | reverse complement strand
TTATCTTTCTTGCATACAAAATTCCATATTAAAAGCATAATTTTTAATTTCAACATTTATTACACCAGAATGTTTCCTAACTATCTAACTTGTACCGTTTTAAAGCTAAAAATTTGTTTAAAAAATTATACAATATTATTACACAGTATTCTAAAAACAATGTTCAAAATTGAATTTCTTATGCAAATTAACATTACCTAATTGCATAATCTGAAATGATCATTGAATTATTTTTTAATGAGTAAAGAAATTTATATTGTTAATTGATCTAATTTATCCTAATATTCAAGAAATAAACAGAAGTGGAATATAACGGGAAAAGGGTATATAAAAACTACTGTGAAATTATGTTTATTGAACATTTTATTTAAAAAAAAATCTTAAGCTGTTACAAAAAATCAAGTGATATGGCAATACACATTTTGATAAATACGAAATAATACAAAGCCAGCAGGAACACAATATTTGGTTATTGTAATTACATATTTTTTTCTGACTACTTTTCCTCCTTCTCTTCCTTCTCCTCAGTATTTTCCTTCAACGCTGGTTTTCCTGTTTGTTCGATCGTGATAGATCTCTCGTTCTGAGTCTTCGGATCGTCCTTCCTAGGTGCAGTAATGCTAAGCATACCGTCGGACGATAGAGTAGACGTTACTTGATCGATGTCGCATTGCTCAGGAATAATATACTTTCGGGTGAACTGTCTCGAGATCCAACCGTGCTCATCTTGTTTCTCTTCGTGTTTAGCCTCCACGATGACACATCTGTCTGCGACCTTGACGTTAATTTCGTCCGGCTTGAATTGCTGTACATCCAGAATTACTTGGAACTTATCTTTATCTGCCTTCACGGTAGATGTGCCTCCTCCTTCGGTTTTTCGAAGGAGTTCATTCCAAGGTCTGTAGTACATCAGAGGGTTTCTCGTCATTCTTCGATTCCGACTGGGCAAAACATACTGTTCGAGTATGCCTGGATTCAGCAATTGTTCAGGATACAGCCCCAAACCGAAGTTCTGATCGCAAAGCCGGTGCGGGCGTTGCAAATCTTCCCACCAGTCAGAGAATAGCAACGGTATCAGAGACATTTTTACTCAATTATTCGGTTTTCAATACGTTAAACAAACGTAGTACTTAATGGCAGATTATTCTGTAGAATAATTCGCTTTTAACGTTCACTGCAGCCAAACTTCGCTCTCAAAGGTTTGCAGTACACTGTTGCTACGTGTCGCGACGCGAGTATTTATACTGGAACTAGCTGGCGGTAGGAGGAGTAGCCAGAACATTCTGCATCTTCGGGTACATTCGAGAAAATACTATGTTACATTTATCTCAAATAATCCTTTTAGATACGTATATTGATCATATGCATTTTTAGCTTAAAAACACACGTAATAATAAATTTATTCAATACAAATGTGGTGATTAAGACAAACTTTTTACTACGCAAGCGCAACACACCCGGCGTACTAATACATTGTGCCGAAAGTCGTTATGTTTGTTTACAATGGCGTATATTTTATTTTTAAATGATTTTACTACACAAGAGATGCCTCTTGGATACTTTATTACTATTATCTCTTTCCTAATCACATAGAACATTTATGTACATAGTAAATGTCCCACGTAAATTATGTCTTCATTCAGTATTTTGCGATACGTGTATTCGCATTATGATTCATATACCTCTCCAATTACAAATTAATTAATTAGAATTTATAAAATTACCATTCTAAAACATTTGTCCATTCAATTGTCCGTTATTGGATAATTCAAAAATGAACAATTTAACAAACATTCAATAAATATTTCGAATAAACATGCAAAACTGATGTATAACTTCTATCATTTAAAAAATTGATTAATTTATAAATTATTTATTCCTGTTATCATCGATACCATTCGCAAAGAATGCATATGATATATGTATGTATAGTATTATCTTATTGATTATCCACAAATTATACGGGTTATGTAACAAAAGTATAATTAACTGAAACAAGTACAAAAATTGATGGCAATTAATATTCTTTGCACATCAGTTGGTGTAATTTTATTCTCGTAATTCTTGCATAAGTGTAATTTTGTGCCAGGAAGCTACAAAATTGAGTAAAGATATCAACAGCAAAAAATTAGTCATCGCTAGAAATTATCTACTAATATGATTTAACAAGTTCCACGATTTTCTGGATTGTTCTGTTAACAACAGTATCAACGACATTGCACATTTTTTTACAACAATGCCGCGATCGCTCAGAAAAAGTTATAGCCGCACTGTATATGTATGTACTATATATGTATGTGTGCATATAAACAAGCGAAGGCGTTGCTGGACGGTAGGAGATAAAACTTGTATTTTTAACACAGCCTTAGTCACGTACGCATTTAAAATTTTGCAAATTTTGAAACAAAGCATGTTTTACATAAATTTTTACTTTATCAAAATTTTATCATTATTATCGGAAATATACTCTTAAATCAGTATAATCCATATTTTGAATTGTTATAAAACTTTGTCGTGTTCGTACGATTTTTATATAAATATCTTCCTGAAAGTTCGCATGCGAGTAACCTTAGTATTTCAACGTATTGTTTGCTGGACTCGTATTCTCAACGTATTTTATTACTTCTTTAGAATCCGATGCTCAGACAACGTGCAGATACTATTAC
>NW_017100155.1:690868-697872 GCF_001263275.1 Habropoda laboriosa | reverse complement strand
TTACGTTTTATATTTTATATTTGAATCGAATTTTTTAAATTTCAAGTTGAATTATCGTTGGTCTATTTTGCCTTAATTGACCCCTTCCCTTGATGAAAACAGAGATATTGATTTTTCTTCTTCCACATATCGATCTATCTCACTTTAAGCATAACACGTTTATTATAGAAGTATAACCCCAAGGAAAAGAATTTACTTAGCTGCAATCGTGCTTACAAAACACGAACGTTACCGTTGTTTGGAATAAAGTTCGTATATCTAATATGAATACAATTGCTGTGCGTTCTATTTTTGCACTGTACAAAATCGATCCTTCTCAGTGCTTCTAAGCTGCCAGCTTACACACGTTGGCTGCAAGCCCACATCCTGCACTTAGCTTATCGTAAAGGTCAGTGTACTCTTAAAAAAATTCTAGACAGTTCCAGCTGCAAGCTGAAGTATCTTTGATATGAAAAAAAATAGCAAACTACTCAGATGCTGACAGGATTTCGTACAGCGACTTTTAAAATTTAATTCATAAAAGTATTCTTGAAAGCAAATCAAATTAAAAATTATAATTATTAAGTTCCAACAATTTGTAAAATTGTTTAATATCATTAAAAATAAATGTTGCACAAATGTTTGATCAAAAATAGCTTATTTTCATTTCATTCTTACTAACAGAAAATTGAAATAAACATTTAATATCTTGTCTACTGGAGATTTTAATTGAAATTTTTTACGCTTCTGTATTTTTTTTAAATAATATGAATAAATGTTACATATTCTTACTATGCAAAGTTCAAACAAAATTGAAAAGGGAGAAAGTGAATAAACAAACGGAATTTATATTAAAAAAAGAATAGTTTATTTCTTAAAGAAATTAGTAATATAAAACTTATTTCTTTTAATATTTGTACTTTTGCACAATTTATGTGTAAAGGCTTGTGAAACACTTATAATACCATAAACTGTTTACAGTACTAATAATAACAATCGAACTTGATGATAATGAAAAGGGTGAAGATGGTTTATGGAACTTTAACAGTGCCTTTTCTTCCACGTTGATGTTGATGTTGTGGCTGTTGCTGTTGTTGTTGCTGTTGTTGTTGCTGTCCTCGTTGGGGAGATGGTTTCTCTTTTTGCAATTCCAATGTATCATTCGGCTTATCGTCACAATTATTTATAGCTGGTTTACCAGTATGATGTATCGGTATTATTGTTTCGTTTGCTTCGGATTTCAAAGGTTCTTTTCTGGGTACAGAAATCGATAAGACACCATCAGAAGACAAATGTGATTCTATCTGGGTAATATCACATTGCGATGGTATGATGTATTTTCTAACAAACTGCCTGGAAACCCAACCGTGTTCGTCTTCTTTCTCGCCGTGTTTCGCTTCAACGACAACGTTCTGATCTATCACTTTAACATTAATATCCTCCGGTGAAAATTGTGATACGTCCAAAGTCACTTGAAATTTATTTTTATTTGGCAGAACAGTTGATACACCGCATCCACGTTTTCTATTTAAGCTCTTAAAGAATGGATGATATCGTCTTCTGGCGCGTCTATGCGGTCGATAGAGCAGAACATCTGTACTGAGCGGCGAATCCAGATCGGTCAGATCATCTGAATCTATCGATGTACCGAAATGTTGATCCCAAATACGATGAGGTCGGTCTAGATCTTCCCACCAATCAGAGAACAGCATTGGTATTAACGACATCGTGTAAATGTTAATATGATAATCGCACTGTACACCGCGTACGATATATCCGAAATGTTCTCGCACTTTCTGAATACAAGCAATTTAAATGTCTTATCTGTTACTAAATTACCAGAATAGCAATTTAATGGTTTATAGGATTGATATTATGCAATATATATGTATGATGAATTGCCGATTTATTTGCAACTGACTGTTAACAGCAGTACCGCTATATCGTTCACACGTGAATCAACTGTCGCCAACCACGCAGTTCTCTTTATACGTATTCGTTGCGCATTAGGAAAGATGGTGGGGGTACTCGTACCGCGCATTCGAGAAGACCGTGGAACACGCCAGAGTTGTCCTTGAATGCAATCGTTTCTCGTATAACAGATCAGTTCTGTGTAACGGACCTGCGCAACACAACGAAAATGGGCTGTAGTTGTATGTATCGTTTCGTGTCGCTGTTTGCGAAAGGCATGTTTTAATAGTGTACTGTGAGAATAGGTTCCCCGACGCGCGTCGATGTAAAAGCGTCTAGAATGTGTCTAGACTTGAAATCAACTGTCTACTCATGCCCTAACGGAAATGATTTTTATGTGTTAGTTTTGGAAGTCTGCCGTATGTATTCTTCTTCTTGTATGTAACGTAATTATAATTTTGATCAATTATTTACACTGCAGTACATTGCAATTTTTTTCAATTAAAGAAAAAGTAGAGAAAATTGTTTGTAAACGAACGGATAAGTATGTGCATATAAGTTATTGGAAACTTAATGTATCTAGGTTAATATCAAATTATTTGCTTTTATATAAAATTTAATGTAAAATATGTCTTACGAATATTGTATTTACGCATAGGTGATATGAAAGTGGGGTTATGATTGACTTTATGATTGTTTCATGTTATAATAGTTTCTACTGTAAAAAATTAGTTAATATTTTTAGCTAGATGTATACAAAAAAATGTGTAACTATTTTGAATTTTGAATTTCATTTATAAAATAATTTTGTCTAATGAAGTTTGATATATAAAAAAAATAATACTTATTTTTTGTTATTTCAATTCGAATTGTATATAACAGACGGAAAACAAAATAAAACAATGATTTCTTGGACTGCAACGTTACACCGTTAGTTCCTGTTTTGCTGATTTATCAGCTGTTATCGAGTCTAACCTTACTTTACACCTATACATATACATACATATATAGATGAATACAGTCGTATCCACCATCAAAACAATACTATTTAAAATAGATATAATTCGTTATTGGATAATTCAAAAATGAACAAACACTCAATCTTGAACCATTTAATTTTTCCTTCTGTCATGTTTTTCTATCTTTAACTCGTTTTAAAGATGCTTGGTTCATTTGTATAATCATATGTATTGTGATATCGATTAGCAACTCTGCTTTCAACATTAAAATGTTCTGAATGCTAAGTAGAGTATTATGCGTGTGCAAGATGGTATTAAAACAGTGTGGCACATGCACGTATTATATTAGTATAGAAGTATTACCAGAAATGCGAGGTGAATAAACATGATACCCTTTTACGGTTCTATGCATCTTGTAGTCCATCCGGTTGTCAGGTACAAAACTCATACTACTGCAAAGGGATAAAGTACGAAAACGAAACCAGTCTGTTGCTTGGAATATTCTGTTTCATTTGAAAAGAAGCATGCTTTGTTAGAAGTATGTACTCCTTTATAGGCCATGAATTACGATCGAAACCGTTACGGGATATTATCGTTTTGAATTATCCCCAGAATTGAATGCTAAATTTTTATTCACTCGCCTTTTTTTGTAAGTCAATATTTTTATAGACTAAAAATTCTTCGAATGCTCATCATAGAACGAGGAATCATTCAAATTACAACAATAAATATTTTTCAAACATATTTATTAAAAAAGAATTAGAAAATAGAAAATACTAGTACAATCTTGTAACAACGGTTCACACGCAATTTTCAGATACATATGTACATATACCAAACGTCATAACTTTGAATACAAAAAAACGACAGTCAGATTGTATGTATATTAACATAAATACAAAAACAAAGGAGATCAAGACCTCATATTTAGCTCTCTAAAAAAGATAATTTGGGGGAATCCGGTGTCTCGGGTTTCGTAGCAGTGGTTTTTCCTTCACTTGGTTTGTCAAATCGAATGGCAGGTTTGTCTGTCAATTCTATTTTGATCCTTCTTTCGTTCGACTTTCCTTCTTTCTCCTTTAATGGTGCCGTAATCGTTAATATGCCGTCGGATGATATATTCGATGACAATTCATTCTCTTCTACTTGCTGGGGTAGCCAGTACTTTCTCATGAATTGTCTCGAAATTAAACCATGCTCGTCTTTTCTCTCCTCGTGTTTCGCTTCGACCACGACACATCGATCGATGACTTTCACGCTGATCTCTTCTGGCTTGAATTGTTGTACATCGAGCATAACCTTAAAAGTGTCCTTTCCTGCAGTGATGGTCGATGTACCAGTCTCGCCACGACGTAGCAACTCAGATGATATCGGTCTGTAATAAAGATCCAAGGCAGCTCTGTTGTTTAAAATCGAATTCGGCCAGGAAGGAAGAAATGTCAATTGTTCAGGATGAAGTCCCATGCCAAAATGTTGATCCATGAGACGGTGTGGACGGTCCAAGTCTGCCCACCAAGCAGAATATAGCAACGGTAATAACGACATCCTGGATGCTTCGTCGAACTTAACCTCTTTTGTCAAATGTTATATACACCTTTAGCACTTAAAAATACGCTAAATACGTGTTCAGTAGAAAAGTGAATGCACAATAGGTAACTTTCTTCGGTAGCGTATTCAGAGGCTGAGATGCGACTGGAATTTTGCCCTCAACGACCGCTATTTATATGGAGCCGGCTTTTTACTGTAGTGAGACATTGTCTGCGTAGTGGACGTTCGTGAAGTTACAGGGCTAAGAACGAAAATATCACCAGCGTATTGATTTCGTTGTTTTCAGGACCGATAACCAATTGAATGGTTCGAATAATTAAGATTGCCACTATTTTGTCGTTAATAACCACGAACTTCGGTGCGATTGTCCGAATCGATTGCTCTTGTTTCTCTCTCACCGCGTTTCTTTCGTAACATGTCACCTTATTAAGCGTCGTACGAACATTGTGGAACGTTCGTTACTTCTTGAAAGATAAATTTTTATAAATAACATTAGATTTTCTAACGTTATTCTGAACTTCCATGAAACTGTATCAAATTAAAATTCTTACAGTCGTATTTACACAGTATAATTATCGTATCTTAATTAAGAAGATTACTATATATGGTATAAAAAATAAAGAAAACAAAATAAAAACTTTAATGAAAATAACACTTCTTACCCTTGTCTAGAATTTTCACAGCTGTGTCTGGGTGAATCATTGTTACGTATAAATAACGTAATATAATGACACGTGTGTCGATACATGTTCTTCTTAATTACTCATCTTAATTGGTATTTGTTATATTAAAAAAGGGATAAGAAATTTCACAATGATAGTTTAAGTTTTCAATATTAGTAAGTTAATTAATCTTATATTTGAAATTTATCAAAAATTTAACACAACTGTTTTCATTTATTAGACATATTGTACGTTTAATATTAGCATACCGTTTTTAATATTAATAATATAAAACGTTGTTGTTACACTTCCTGTATTTGACAACAATTTCGTATAAGAATTCTTACGTTTAACCTTTGTATACCTTCTTCAATTTAGTATAACATAAAACGACTAATGAGTAAAAAATTATGCGTTTATAATATTGACAACATAAAAATGATTTTGCTGAAAGTATTTACGTCTGAGAACAGTACATATTCCAGCAATATATCACACCTCTTCGGATGAGCCTCAATCTAATAATAAGTTTATTTTCCTTGTGGGTACTGTCTGGAAATATTTTTCAACGATAATCATGTACAAAATATGGAATTTATCTTCGAACCGTGCGTTTGTTTTAAACGAGGTGATAAGTAGGAAATGTACATATCACGAGCAGTACTTTGTGTTAATGAGCTATATTATGGTTTGTATGGTATATGTATGATATTATATATACAAGGTGACCCATTTTAATCTATAAATACTTATATTTCGGAAACTACGTTAAATTGGAAAAATTGCTTTTGGGAAATTAAGAAGTAAATTCGCTTAGTTGAGGCGTTAAGATCATTTGAAGGTTAGTTCGATTTTTTCTTTTATATATTTTTTTCTATGGAAAGATAGAAAACATAACACATGTAATGCATGATTTTCTTGAAAAATATGAAAATATAATATGAAAATAGCTATAGATACTGCTTTATTTTCAGCACAGATATTCCAATGATGATCAACCACGATGTTTCTGATAGCAATGGATGAAAACATCTTTTGTTACGTAAGTGCATAACTACCCTCCGATACTTTTTGCGCCGTAGATATCGTTTCTAAACGTAGAAAATATCTGTCGTCGTCGAAATGCGTCGTAACCTTGCAACAATCTGATATCTTGGAATTGTGAGGTTAACAGGACTACGACGTAAAACGAATTCGAGATCTAAAATTTCAAAGTGGCTCCCTGTTTAATCGATATCTTAACACTCGTAAAATAAATTACTGCTATTCGTTTCTTTTTCTTTTTTTTTCTGCCCTGTCATCCCATTCTTGCATTCATTCTGTTATTGTTATTGTTTATCAACTATCATTACTTTTCTTTTTTAAATTATAATTTTTTTTTTTTATTTCATCTATCGAAACTGTTCTATTTACATATTTCCCGAAAAATTCTTCCTTTACTGCATCTGTTTTCAATCACTTTTGAGATAATGTGAAAAACTTTTTGCACCTTTTCTTCGCTAAATGTTTTAGTAAATATAAATATTATGTTTTAAATTTTGAAAGCGGAAGAATATCAGAGAGAATTATATGTACATATATACTGTGATTTTAATATAAAAAAAAGTGTTAGTTATTCGAAAATAAAGACTCGATTGAAACTTTTAGTAGCTTCTATACCCAAAAGGATGTTTGCGTTCAACTCTGGCTGTACCTTCTCATTAATTTCACGCTTGGGTGTCGAACAACAGACGAGAGGTCAGTCTTCTACGCAGTTTCGGCTCCAGATACCTACACAGGGGAATTCGATATTTGTTTGTTTTGTATTTTTTAGCTACTTTTTTGTGTTGTTCAAGTCGTTATGAAATAACTGATGGAATTAATAGGACCAATGAAATATTTCTTTTTTATATCCTTTTCACGAAAGTTCTAAAAACCTTTGTTATATTGCGAAAATATTACAGTA
>NW_017100155.1:688115-690451 GCF_001263275.1 Habropoda laboriosa | reverse complement strand
ATTTATAATTTTCTTATTCTGCAATTGTTTTAATAATTCTGCCTAAAAAAGAAAACCTTTTTTTTATAGAAGAAGAAACGATAAATTTTTTTATATGAAGAAATTAAGTTAACTACATTAACAAATTAACATACATATATACCGAGTAAGTCACACAACTGGGACGAGTTGCATCTCTTGCTTGTTCAGGGTCAGAGGTAAAGAAAAGTTGCAGAAGCAAAAATTGAACGGTATAAAAAAAAATATTTTTCCTCGATTCTATCTAATAGTAGATCTATCTTTCTACTGTTTTTTTTTTGTAAATGCAACGATGCATCTAAAACTTTTTTTTTTTACGTAAATCGACACTTCGGAACATTCTGAGTATAAAAGCATTAGAATAAAGCATTAAACAATTTATGTAGAAATTTACACCTTTGAAGCAATGTTAATAATCGTATTACAGATTATATATATGTGAATAAATTTTGTTATTTTTAGTTAGTAAATAAATAATTGTCTTAAATGAACGTAACAATATACTATGGAATAAGTTGAAGTTCAACGTTCCAGATGATTACGTGGAGACATTGTACGTTAAGCAAGGTCAGTATCTTATGCGACGTTAGTATCTTATGCGACGTTTTCAAGGAGATCGATATGAGTGTAAGTACGTAAGACTGTTGAATATACCGTGATTATTTTAAATTTAAATGAGAAGTAGTAAGTAATTCAACGAGATACACGAACAATTGTAACAAAATATAGCATAATAAATGTAGAAAAACATTTATTATTATAACGACAATATTGTTTCATAATTTTAAGATGAGTTTTCATGATTATATTACATAACCAATAGAAAATTGAATAACGTACTGTATATATATATTTTAAAAATATTTTCTATTAAATATTGAATATTTATAAATTTATATTAAATATGAATTATAAAGGTGTGTATATGTATATGCATATAGTTTCCCTTTTAATTAGTTTATTAATATTTCTGTTTCTAGATATGACAAAGATCAGATCATTTTGTTATACAGATAAGGATAAAACTACGCTTCGGTTATAATACCGTACAGCTGATGCAATATCGTTGGTCTTTAACTACACTAGGTTGATGAAACTTATCAGAAATTCCAAATGGGAAGCAAATTTCTAACTTAGTAGTTTCTAGGAAAAGGTATATAATTAGATGACGTTAAGATGATAGCAAAGTTTCTATGATATTGACGTGGTTTCAAATTTATTATATTTTCTAGAACCATCTAGAATTATATTTCCATTGTAGCATATACTTTTGCATAATGTAAAACAAGTTGATCATATTTTCGTTTTTCTACTTTTAATACAATGCATAAGATTCTGAATATTATCGCAAATAGGACGTTGATTCGATACCAGTGTATATTTATAGAGTTCTTTAACCTCACTTTATATAACTTCGTTTCATAATGCAACTATCAACTGCAAATAAATGAAGGTCAGTACTCTTTCGATGTATTTTACGTTTAACGCATAGATTTTCACTTTTATTTTATAAACGACAGTCCACATTATATGAGTATGAAGATAAAAACATGAAATAAAAAATTGAAAATTAACAAAGAAATATGTAGTTACTAGTTACAGTTATTTGTTACATCCGTAGATTATTACATCAGTCAAGATATCGATTGATCTATTCTTAATATTTAATTAGAAATTTCGAGAACGAAATAAAAGAATTTTCGAGATCCTTCGCGAAGAAACGCGGTTGAGATTTCAATACTGCGTGTTTCGAGCTTCGTTGAGTTTGCATACATATATAGAATTGCGAGGCCGGCTCACGCCGTCAGTGTACAAGGAACTAGTGAAGAGTGTGCATCTGTTCTCGCGTTCTTAACCAAAGTTAATCCCATTTTCAAGAGAATATCAACAAATTGATATTAAAAATGAGAAGAGGAATAACATTGATTCCAAGATTATTCTCCCACTGGTGGGAGACATTAGAACAATCACATCGATTACTGGACCAGCAGTTTGCCAAAGGAATAATGCGACCAGAGCAATTTTTGACTTCAGTGTTTGAGAGATCACCATTCAAATCATTTCCAAACAGTTATTGTCGACCATGGATAGATTGGGAACGAGAAATAGAAAATAGTGGATGGTCGATAATAAAAAATGACAAGCATCAGTTTCGTGTGGTACTGGATGTGCAACAATTCAAACCGGAAGAAGTTAACGTAAAAGTTATTGACAACTACATCGTAGTAGAAGGTGGGTGTTCTTTTTTTAAATGAAAAATACATTTGTTTGAGCTGAAACGTTAACAAAAGAATGGTACATATTGCGCGTTTATTTTG
>NW_017100155.1:687730-688023 GCF_001263275.1 Habropoda laboriosa | reverse complement strand
ACATGAAGAACTGGAAGATGAGCATGGTCTCATCTCTAGACAGTTTGTTAGAAAGTATTTAGTGCCAGATCAATGTGATCCCGAAAAAGCAGCGAGTAGTTTGTCTTCGGATGGTGTTTTGACGATAACAGCACCTTTAAGACCAGAAACTATTGAAAGCAGACAGGGAAAAGAAATAAAAATCGAACAAACAGGAAAACCGTCAGAAGACGAACCTCAGAAAATTAAGCAAAGTCAATAGAAATTTCTTACCCAATATCTACGCTCGTATGTTTTAATATTTAACTGAAAAA
>NW_017100155.1:672756-687676 GCF_001263275.1 Habropoda laboriosa | reverse complement strand
ATCTTATTATCTATTTCTTGTACTCTTTATTCCCTTTCACGATTATGTATGTCATTTATGTTCATGTTATAAATATATTATGCTGGGTTAAGGTCATGTTTAACGGCTGCTTCGTAGTCACGTATTACTTTGTTACATGTTGCGTAATTTTGAGTGACGCTACGAAATTTTACGGATGAAAATAAATTCTATCAGTAGAGGTTCTTTCAATTAAAAAGATTAAAAAAATTTGTTCTTCGTGTTAATAAGTCTGAGAGAATAAGTTCGTAACTAAAAGTTACTACAAATTCAGATCTAATAAACCATAGATGATAAATTACGAATCATAGAAATAATTGTTTATAATAGTGACAATTTTGTCGAGCAGCAATAACTACTATTATATAATTTCTACTACTATTACTATTATGAGTGGAAGGTAAAATTCACAGGACCGGTTTACTATTTCTTTACATATTTATTAAAATATAAAAAAAAAACACGAGATCTTACATATCAGTAGGAAGGGAATATACACAGAAAAATACTCCATATTTATGAAAATAAATGCTCATATCATGAAATGAAAACGATATAACGATTTGTAATACGTACTACTGTTAGTATAACTTTTTTTTTTTCATTCGTTTTCATATTCGTTTTGCGGTCTTCGAACATCAGTAAGTATAACAGATCGATAATGTAAAATGCTACGATAGGAATTTAATCGTATTTGAACAACGAACAACAATGGTTATTATATTAAATAGGAATATCGCAAATGGTGAAATATCATGGATCCCTTTACTTCTCCCCATCCTCGTCCTCCTCTTCCTTCTTCTCTCCTTGCTTCTGCGGTTTCATTGACTTTGTCTGGATCGCCGGTTTGCCGGTATGTTCGATCTTGATTATTCTCTCGTTCGCTACCTTTGGTATATCTTTTCTTGGTGCGGTAATAATAAGTACACCGTCCGACGTGAGCTTCGATGCGACACTATCGATGTCACACTGCTCAGGTATCAGGTACTTCCTCACGAACTGACGTGAAACCCAGCCGTGCTCGTCGCGTTTCTCTTCATGCTTCGCTGCAACGACGACGAACTTGTCAACGACTTTTACATCAATCTCGTCTGGCTCGAACTGTTGAACATCGAGTACAACCTGGAACTCGTCCTTGTCTGCTTGTACGGTAGAGGTCCCGCCTTCGCTGTTACGAAGTAGTTGAGCCCACGGTCTATGGTACGAACACTTTCTTCGTGGTGGTTGGAGGTACAATTCCAGTCGGCTGGGCGATAGTAACTGCTCCGGTTTCAGAGCCAGTCCGAAATCCTGATCCAGGAGACGGTGCGGACGCTCTAAGGCCTCCCACCAGTTAGAATACAGCAACGGAATTAAGGACATTTTGCGACGATTTGACTTAAAAATATGAGAATGCTTTGTTTTCGTTCGATACAACAACGTGAAATTTGCTCGATTTTACGACCTTCTCGTCTTGACTGCTAGCGAGATACTGCGACCAGCCATTTCTGCCGGCCGCATTTATGGGTGAGTTTGCGCAGGTCGCGCCGTTTCACCAGACTTCGAGAATCGAGCGACTATTGAGCGAACATTCTACATACATATGTATGCATATGTATGGGTGCACCGTCGTTTATATGAAATTATTACGTATTAATATGTTTTCATTCAAACTATTCTTCTTTCTTATCTTCCTTTTTTGATATTTCAGTTTGCATATAATCCTTTGAAACTATTATTACAAATGATTTTTGAAAAAAGTGATTAAAACAGAGGAGGTACCGTGCATATCATTTCGTATTATAATCACCACAGATATGTACATTAAAATAAAGTTCTTAGTACCTGTTTATTTATAAATGGAGTCTACCACGTTGTGAACAAATATTACGAATATTTTGCGTATAATGTTTGTTTATTTGTTCATTAATCTTAAAGTGATTTTCTTTTAAATTTTCTTCTTAATATGTACATATGTTCACTGTAAAGAAATTTTTGAATAATATTTTTGGCGAATTCGACGTTTTGAACTTTCTAGAATAAAATGTGTGAACAGCTTCGTGAGACTTAAAAATTACGTCAGAATTCAATGTTAAACGTCTTTAGAAGTATTTAAAGCTACAATACAAGTAATATGTTTATATTTTTGCGTACAAAAATGATACAAATAATTGATATAATGCAATTATGGAACATTGGATTTAGAATATTTTAGGTGCGTTTGCAATGGAACATTATTTCAATTGATTGTCAATGTTGTGTAATAAAATTATTAATTTTCAATATAAGCGATTAAAAGTATACAATTATTATTAAAATATTACATAATGTAATTAACAATCTGAAAGTTTTATTATATTAAACATTATGTAGAAATATATCTACAGTAGTACGTAGTTACGTAGAAAGTGCGCGAACATTCGAAATAGCAGTTTTCCGTTCAAATGTGTTAGTTATCTCCGGGTTTGCCGCCATTACTATGGTAAAAGGGTTTTTCAAAATATTTCCAACTATTTATAACAGTATTTGCATTTTGATTAAACGTTACGTATTCTAATCATTATATTTATTCAAAAGCAAAATTTTCTATTGGCTATCTCTAGAAAATTTGATTTCCAGAAATTTCTACATGCTGCTGGATCGTTGTTACCCCCACTATGTTTTCGAGAAGTAGAGTATCCACACGCCGCAGCAGCCATTACGATAAAATTCGAAAGAAGCTCCGAGTGAAAGCGTTCGTTCGTGCAAGTTTTACTGTATTTAATGTGCAAAAGTGAGTAGTATTATACACCTAACAAATTTAAGAAGAAAGTAGAAGTTTAACTTAAAGAAATAATAAGTAGTTGAAGCAAGGAGGAAGCGAATTTGCCACGTATAACAGTTTTACGTTTTGCCAAGCGTTGAACAAATAAAAGAGGAACAATGTCTCTGCTTCCAATGTTATTCTCCAACTGGTGGGAGGATCTGGAGAAACCTCATCGTCTCTTCGATCAGCATTTTGGATTACCATTGAGTGCTGAAAATTTACCATCTGCTTTGGCTCCTCTGGATTCCGAAATTTTTGTGGTTAGACCTCGTCGTCGTCGTCTTCAGAGATATCAACCTTATGAAAGATCTGTAAATCCTGAATCCAGTGGTACATCTACAGTACAAGCCGATAAAAAGAAATTCCAAGTAACTTTGGATGTTCAACAATTTGATCCAGAAGAAGTTACTGTGAAAGTTGTTGGAAATAATGTGATGGTTGAAGGCAAACATGAAGAAAGACAAGATGAGCATGGATGGATCTCAAGACAATTTGCACGAAAATATCTTGTGCCAGAGCAATGTGACATTGAGCAGTTAAAATCAGATTTGTCATCTGATGGAGTTTTGACCATCACTGCACCAAGAAAGGAATCTGACTCACAACAACAGAACGAAAGAATCATCAAGATCCAAATGACTGGACTGCCTGCTATAAGGGATGATTCAAAGTCAGATGAGAAACAGCAGGAAGGTTCATCACAAAAGAGCCCTGTACAACAGAGAGCACAAGAACAGAAAGTTAAAGCTGCTTAAGAAGACTGATTTAAAATTCATTACATTATAGCAACAACTTCTCTGTTACAGTATTTTGTCATTTCATGTTTCATATATGACTAGCTTAAACCACTTTTATTTATTATAATTTTAGTTAACAGAACAGTTCAATGTTTTAGTTTCCATTTTTTCATTGTTCATATAAAATAGTTTAGATGAGTAATTTAGTTAAATCATTACTCTAAAAGCTATTACTGCAAGGATCTTCAAAATCATATATCACTAATTGTAAGTGATATATTCATTTAAATATAAAAACAATGATTACACATTGTTGTTTATTAGTCTTTATGTTATTTAAGATTGATTTGTGATACAATGCTTTTTTAATAAATGTACTGTCTTTGTATAATTTTAAATCTTTATTGACCACCCTTCTACCATAATTATGTTATAATTAGTGTAGAATTTCTATTTCAACATAGTTTCCTGGTAATAAATAGGTGCAGTAAAATTTATGAGATTGCTTTTATTAAAATTTTATTACAATTGTATATATGATAAAAAATATAAAAATGAACATTTGATGCTTAATATAAACTTAAAAAATAATTGTTTTCAATAATGGACGGAATTTTAATACGTTAAGATATTTGAAACAATAATATACATCTAAAATGTTAATTGACATGTAGTGCACAAAATGTTTTAAAGAAGTTTGCATAACACTCCTCCATACAAAAATAGAAATACTCTTTAATATATAAGTAGAGTTTTTGGATGGAATAAGTATCATATATGTTAAACATTTAGCAAAAGGATTCAATGCTATATTATGTTTACTACTATTACTTTTAACTATACATGTATAGTTAATTTCTTGGTTTGTAAAATGCTTTAAAAATTTACTACTTGTAATATAACTATTTACTTAAAATTTAAATCACATAAGGTAATTTCAGTGTTGGACTTTTTTAAATTCAAATTATTAATCAATTTATATTAATTTTCTGTTTAATTAAAATAAAGTAGTATAATAAAAAAAATTTGAGTTGAAGTCCATTGTAATTTAATTATATGCAAATTCAAGTAAATGCATTTGATTTACTTCTTTAAAAAATCCTAAGTAACTAAGAAACTATTTAATATTTGGTAAATGTTTTATATTGCAAATTGATGTACTGCAATACTTATAAATAATAATATCATTGAAATACCAATACCGGCAGCATTATTACACCTATGATCAAAGTAACAAAAGCACCATGTTACTTCATCATAGTAGTCTCTATGAATATCTAATTGCCAAATAGAATTGTTCACATAATGTCCTAATCGAACATCTTTAGCAGCTGGCCGACAGCCTTCATATCGATCAGCTGGAATGTCTGTTCTAAAGCTACGAACAGAGCTTAAACATTCCCTTGTTATCATGGTGTCAGCTGAAATATACGTAGTAACATAGTCAATATATTGGCAAATAATACTTGTAATACTTTCCCAATACTCAAGAGTAAGATATTGAAAAAAATTTACCTCCTTTTCGTTCAATAATTTTTACACATTTATCATCGTATTCTGGACAGGTTTCTCCCCAATACCATAACCAATTTAAAGGTGTGCCACACCCAGGGTGATTACTGTTACATCTGTAACAGTATAAACTCTCTCCTGAAAATACAATATACATTAAAATTTTTATAAAATAGCTCACATTAACCACGCCCTTCGCACTGAATTATTATTATACCTTTATTAACAAGTATACTTAATACGATGACAATAACAAACACTAGTTTATTCATTCTAATAATGTAATTGATACGACGATTTTCGGGTTACTTAAGAGTATAGTACTTTAGATTAATAAATCTACTTTGTTTATAAATCTATCTTTGTTACAAATATGTAACAAATCAAGTACAAATATTACTCATGCCACATGGATGACGCCAATAGTAATACTAAGTTTAGTGTTTTTATATGATACATTTTGTTAACTTGCGACATATCCTGATATCTTGTTAGTTCCCTAGGTTCCAAGACCCTAGAGACTTTATGTATAGTTTATGGTTGATATTTTTATTTTCAGTCTTACTAGCATTATAAATAATAACTTTTTAAAATAATAAATTATCGTGTAAGAAATTTTAATACATTGTGCAATTTATTTTACATAATTACTATCTTGTTTGATTTTTTTCTTTTTTATCGAATACATTCACACGTGTATCTACTGTCGATAAGAAGATATTATTTAAAAAATTTCTTTAATAATTCTTTATTTATTTCTCTATACAGAAAATACACTTATTTTATTTCAGTTTAACAGACTGTTCAAGTATTACGAACTCAAATGTTAGCCTACATTTTCTACATTAGGAATTGACGGTAAGTTAGTGAAAAAATTGCCTGTTAAGAGGCGTCCTCTGACGGACCATTAGATACTAACGCAAATCTCCCATTTCACAACGGTTTTTACACTTCTTTATGACTTATTTCATAGAAAATAAAATAACCGATTTTCGTACGCTTAATTTATTTTGTTTTAATTAAATGCATGTTTCTTCGTTAAAATTCAGAACCAACCAACTTTTTCCCTCGAAAACCAGTATATACAAAATTGTTTCTTTTAAAACATAGTCAAACATTGCAGAGAATTTTGTTCAAGTACGGAATAAAATAATTTATTTATAATTCATAATTGACAGATTTGTAAAAACAATTATAACAGTCCAGCCTGGCGTATATAGGCGAATTCATTGAAATGAAAAAAAGAAAAAAAAAGAGACCGGATGAATATTCATACTAAAGTTACAAATAACTTCCGCCTTTTTCAAATAGCAATTAATATGCAACAATTTTATGCGATAAGCATATCGATACACCTTTAGGCGAACTTCGCGAAAGCCGCTTTTCTACTTTGCCATGGCGTGCACCGCGCAAATTATTAAAAACATTTAAACGCAATAACTTCGCCGTGGTAGCGTGCGTATTGTTCATTGCAATCTCGTGAAATATAAAAATTTATTACGTTTACCCGCGAATTCAATTGAAAATTGCGTGCTTTCTCATTTTTCTCGACGGTATCGAGTGAATTATCAAATTATACAGACACACCGTTAACTCGACTTTCGATCGAAATGAACCTTCGATCAATTCTTGCACACGTGGTCAATTTTCTGACCACTTTTCGAGGCTGGTGAATACAAGTAAAAATTTATTTTCATTCGTCGTTACCGTTTTTTTGTCAGTCTTACTTTGTTACTTATTGCCAATGTTGCTATACATAAGTAACGATAAAAGGTAAAGTAATGTAACAGGTAAATCACTTTTATGTCGAGATCGATTTTATCGATTTTCACGACAAATATTCGGTTCAAGTGGACAGAAGTGTCGAGGGTATTGTTGAGTGGACGAAAGAATGCAATCACGATGCATTAATATATTTTCGAAGAGAATGAAAGTAAAAGGAAAAAGAAATATTAAAGAATTTTCATATTTCAGACGTTCAAATTCTAGCAGAAGATGTTCCTCAATAACTCCTCCATTTTGTAATATTTGTACTTTTTAAAAATTCAAGAGAAATGTTCAAAGTTACATTTATATCCTCCGAAAAAATGGAAACTTTTCATTCAGTAGTTACCATGGAAAAAATTTCCAAACTTTACCTCTTTTTAGTCGCCTTTACGCTATATAGGGTGGACCAAAAGTCAGATACTATTTACAGTTTATGATGAGTAAGATGAATATAGAGGAAGCGTGTGGCAATAGTTATTTGGCGAATTAACTTTCCGAATTCTGCTACACAAGCAGACATGTATGAATTTTCATTGATAATTTGACTCGTAGCATTCATGTCCACTTCCTGTTTCATCATGTACAGACCAGTTCGTTGAAATTTCTTCGCTAGTTCACGTATTGTCTTATTTTCTTTTCAAATTTATTTCTCATTTCGTTGCACTTCTTTTCTCGGATCCGCCAGATAACTATTGCTACACACTCCTCTGAATTCATCTCAACCCTTTCATTGCGACGAATTTCAATACGTAACGCATGTGGGCAGACTGGAAATTTTTAACCATGGGTATAAAATTCGTAGTTTTGGCCGTATCATTTTAAAATTCGGTTCATTAAATTAACCCCTTAACCTATGATTTCTTTTCTGACTATGCATATAAGCGTCAGCCATTTAATGTTTCAGTACTGTATCAAGTAACAAAAGCTAATCTGTTACAGGTTAATTACATTTAGGAATCCTTAATTTTAGAAATTAAAACGAAAGTTAGAATTACAATGAATTTTTCTTACTAATATAACTATTTTTCTCAAATCTTCGCCAGAATCTCTGCCACGAGTCTGACACGTTGTCATATGTTAAGGGGTTAAGATGGTTGAGCGTGAAGGATCAAATTAAATATTACATTAAGTTGGTACCACAAGGCTGCAATATATTTTCAAAACGCCTACAGACGCCAATAGCAATGAAAGGGTTAAGGGTCTACCAAAAAAAAAAAAAAAAAAAAACAAATTAAACTATTTTCCTTAAAACAGTATCCGACATTCGGTCCACTCTATATTTGTCTCACTTACCTAACCTTGTCAATAGACACGCAATTATCCACAATTTTCTCTCAGCGTAAACAACATCTGTTAGCCGTAAAGTGTTACGCCTGAAATCTAGCCAGGGTACAAGGGCTAAAACTAACAAACAGGCAAGCACGGGTATCTCACGGCGATTCTGTCCACTGGAATCGGTGGCACTATATTACGATCGTAGGATATCGTCTGGAGAAGTCCTCATTGTCGCCGAGTGAGATCTCCGGATTTTGTCCTTATCCTCGGACAACCGGCGAAAACTTTCACGATAAACTCGACGGGAATGTCCTCGAACCGTTCGTTCCAACCTCTGTTCCCTCTCTTCTGTTTCCAGCCCCCGTTTCTACCATCGTCCTCGTCCACGGACTTTTCCCTTCGGAAAACTGAAAACGCGATTTCCGTAATCTCGAAGAAAGTATATATAGTTACACCTCCTCCTCCCTTTGCGTCGTTTCAGATGCTAAGATATAGAGAGATGATACGGAACGCGGGAGACCAAAGGTTCGGAGGAAATATGGAGGGAGGGGCCGAAGGGTTTCGGATATCTCATGGATTCCAGGAGTAGCTGGCCCGGGGCGTTCAACCAATTAGCTAACTCCACGGTACTTCACCCTCGAAACCGCTAACGAAGAACCTGAGCGAAGAGAAGAAAATCGAGAGGATGGAGGGAAATCCAGATATTCCCCTTTTGCGGGCCTGGATTTCATCTAGCTGCGCGTGGATCTGCCCGCGGCTCTGCCCGCGACGTTACCACTGCCCTCCGAGAGGATGTGTGCCCTTCTCACTCCTACGTCGTGCCCTTCGTTGCTTGTACTCGCTCTCCTTGTTTATTTTGGTAAGCATCTCGTGATATTAACTGGCTACGGTATATATAGCGAGGTTGTGTTAGGTCGATGAGAAAATTAACGTCGGTTTTTAAACTTCATCTTTAACCCTTTGCAATCGATTGGCGACTGAGAAGCGACGTTAAATAATCGTCACATGGTAAATAATTAATCAAGACAGAGAGCAGATCTATGGGTCTCCATAAATTTCTTCACCAGAGTAAAATAGAAAATACATCGAATATTGAAGTAAAATAGTATAGTTTATACATTAGTTTGAAAAATTTTCAAAGAAGATCCGATTTGCAACCTTTCCTATAGCAAATTGATCTCCGAGTGCAAAGGGTTAAATCCGCAGATCTCGACTTACGAGGGAACTTCGGTAACCCGAAATTTTCCAAGTTTGTAGGGGACCTCGAGAGAAGTGTCGGGCAATTTTCTTTTTTTTTGGCCCTTTTTTGGTTCTTCGGGGGTGAAGACAGCCCTTGAACGAAGATAAGTGTTACCCTATTTCCCTGTATATCTTTGAAACTATAGTAGATATAGAAAAATAAGACAATGCTATTAATGAATTTTTTCTTTCATATGTTGTACAAGATACATCGACGCTGGATACAAGAATTCTTCGTACTATTTTATATTACGTTCTTCGTGATATTTTGGTAGTTCGTATTTTAGGAATTTTAGTGTTGTATTTTTCGTTACGTTGAAACAGGACATTTTACGACCGTGCTTTTGTTTCGCGTGTTTAGGTAAATCTTACATTGCACGACGTATTAACCCTTTCACCTATAACAACGAGTCAGGCTCGTGGCAGAGATTCTGGTGAAGATGTGAGAAAAATAGTTATATTAGTAAGAAGAATTAATTGTAATCCTGAACTTCGTTTTAATTTGTAAGACTGAGTGTTACTGAATGTAACTAATTTGAAACAGATTAGCTTTTGTTACTTGATACAGTACTGAAACAGCAAATGGCTGACGCTTAGATGCATAGTCAGAAAAGAAATCATAGGTTAAGGGGCTAATTCACTTTAGATGTCCATACTTTCTAAAATGTTACTTAAGAGAAACATTGACTTTCTTTAATGAGACATTTACATCGCTTTTTTATTACTTATCCTAGCTGACGTAGCACTTTTAATGTACCACATTTACTCAGAATGAACATTTTTCACGGAAGTTTATTTTAGAAACCATCGTGACAAGGCAGGAATTGAAATAACAAAGGTGGTAGGTACACGTCAAATGAGATATTGAAATTGTAAATGTTGAAATTGTATTCACACTCGATGATCCCGTGTGTAAAATCAACTTGTAAATATTTCCTAATTTTTCATAAATTCTTCACCCTATATAACATTCCTTTCTTCGATAAAATTAATACTTCTTTCTTAATAACAACTTATTTTAACAGAGTCACCTTACTTTCATCTGTGTAACAATGTTGTTGTTATTATTATTCTTACCTGAGTTTACATATTCAGAAGATTCTAATTTACAAAAAAAATCATAGTATATATAGATTTTGGTTCCATTTCGAATTTACGATTAAAGATTAGCGTTACCGCGTGCGTCAAACTTCGTCTCCAACTGAGATCATCCCGATTCTTTTTCCTTTGTTTCTCCCCTTATTTCCCCCGAAGTTTAGTCCGCAGAATGTAAAGGGTAGCTCAACGAGACCGCTAAGTTTCCATCTTGGTTGCCATTTAGCGCTTTGGAAAGTGCCCGGAGCAACAAAACCGGTAGACAAGCTGCTGGAATGGAAAGAAGGGAGGAATGAGAGGAAGGGTGGCTAGCAAAATAAGAGAAATTTCAGACGGACCAGGGATACGGATGTGGTGGAAGTCAATGATAATTAAAAATTCAAGATAACCTCGTTGTGCGACGAGAATAAATTAGCGTTAGTTTCGAAAGGAATTTGCAAAAGTTTCAGACCTTATTCCTCATCTATGATATTTCCAGGATCTAGTACCAACAGATTTCCACATTTTTCGGTCGCTATAAAACATTCAGTTTAGACGGGAGTAACTTCAACAATTTTGGAATCGTAAAAAGTGCAATAAGTTCTTTTTTTACTGATAAATCCAAAGATTTGTATGAAAGAACCATAAAGCAATTTCCACATGTAGGTTAGGTAGGTAGGAAAGTAGAGGTTATGGTTATCTTGGTTCTAGGGGTCAGTTGAAACAATTTTCCTTTACTTTCCATATTGTGTTATTCTTTCTGTTACGGCAAATATAAGTAAGTTGCAGCATTACAAATAATAAAACGCTTATTTCTACACGCTTAGAAAATAATTAAAAGAAAGACAAAATTAACCTCATTTGGCATGTCGAGTTGAGAAAAATGTGAGTGTTAAGAGGTTAAGAAGGAAAAATCCCGGATGTCTAAAACCAATAAATATGATAAATACGGTATATACAATACTATCCACAATTCAACATTCCAATAAACTTTTGTTTCCAAAGAAATCACAGTTGGAATACTTGTACGTCAACGTAACTTCAATTTGTAGGTTAGGTCTGCGGGGCGCGAATCCGGTCACCTTGTCGCAGCACGTTTATCAAATTCTTGTTTA
Source organism: Habropoda laboriosa (assembly GCF_001263275.1). Lineage (NCBI taxonomy): Eukaryota > Metazoa > Arthropoda > Insecta > Hymenoptera > Apidae > Habropoda > Habropoda laboriosa. Next base: position 676,154 of record NW_017100155.1, on the reverse strand, counting down.
TCGAAGCCCCGAGTAAATTGGCTTCGAAGGTGGGCTCTCTCTGTCGCGACGAGATTTATCGTTACACAGACTTCCGTGGACTTTTCCTCGTGGCGAGCGTACGGAAAGCGAGAGGCGATGCTCTCACGTCGCGAGGCGACGTGACAGCATAACTTTGCATAGACCGATATGAGCCACCTACGCGTCATCCGTATGTACAAACCCTTCCAGTCGAATCTTGCGATCGAGATAAGGCGTTCGGCTTCGAGCACGAAGCACGGCTCGTTGGCATCCGCGTCGCAAGATAAGCTACGACGCGAATACGAAAGAGTCTCTCTCTCTTCTCTGGGAATTTATAGGGAATCGTCTTCTTCCTCCTATCGCAACATTCTGCAAACGCATCGCGTCGCGATCACCGACCCTTTATTCACGTCGCTGCGTTTATACACACACACACATGTGTTTTTAATTTGTTTTTGCTTTGATTATGAATTGGGATGGCTAATAAGAAATGTCGGATTTTTCCGTAAGAGGCGCTTCTGCTCCTTTTTAAAATAAAAAATTATTCCTAACCTACAAAACGCCCAAAACCTATAAAATAGCTTAAAAGCTGAAATTTTGACGTGTAATTTAAAAAGAAATTTATTATATATGGTTACATCTTTTTAGTGTTTACTTTTTTTTATCAGTGAGACTAAAATCTCCATCACGAGACTTTTTGAACCATCTTTGCACCATCATTTCATTGAATCTTCTCGTTGTTCATCTTCAAATCAAAATAAACACTAAAAAAATTGAACCAAATATAGTAAACTTTCTTTTAAATTGCATGTTGAAATTTTAGTTTGTAGACTATACATGCGTTTTATAGGTTAGGAATAGTTTTTCGTTTTGAAAACAGCAGAAGCGACTTCTTGCGGAAAAATCCATTACTTATTGATCAACCCAATATTTATCTCGGATAACGACAAGAAACGAAGTTCATATAAATTCATCGATGGTATATAATTTGTTTGAAACGAACGAAGGACATAAGTACCCTGTTTCGATTTTGACCATACTTCTTTTTTATTTTTTACCTGGTGAGGTTTTTTCTCGGCACTGGGAACAATGGACAAACGCGTTTCAAATGACTGAAACATTACTACGTGTTTACGAGTGTAGTATTGACAGGGGAGTAAAATGTTTTTCAATGATTCGTAACGACAAATTTCTTTTTTTCCCTCTCGTTTTAGTATTTTCCATGTGGCAGTGTAGATGAATAAAGATTGTATAAAAGTATAGCAAAAAGGTTTATATTATTTGTAATAGTGATACATAGTGTAGGAAGTATAAAATTCAAACGATATCTCCACACTCGATTAATTTCCAAATTGAATCTCTCTTATTTTATTTTCTTAGAAATCTACTATTGTTCTTGGAACATTTAACAACGGTTGGTAACACGCAGCGATTTCTTTGGCAAAGCAAATTTACATTCTTCTGTATATTCGACATGCAAATCTTGACCCGAAAACAATTTCGAACTTAGAAACTGGTTCACGAATGCAAATACCTCACGGTGGGGGAAACAATTTTCTATAGTCGAAATCGACTTTTTTCCGACTATTTGACATGAAATTTAGTGCAAGAAAGCCAAATCTAAGGAAAAGTTTATGCCTGAATTTTTAATGTGTTTTCGAAGTCATCGTGATAGTATATGTGCCAGCACTTGAAGAAGTGACAGTTTCTAATCGAATTAGACTCACGAAGTTTACGGTGAACTCGTACCAACTTACGTTGTTTTTGGCAAGACTGGAATAGTTGATTATGTTTCATGCCCTAATACTCCTAAAGGTGGGTAACGCAGTAAAAAAGGGATCTAGCCTCATTGTAGATTTATCACCCTACATTGTTGCGCATTATTTAGACAACGGAGGTATGAAGTTGAAAAGAGGAAAAAAAAAATAAAAGGAAAGTACAATTTCATCTTAAGTTGATCTGCTAGAATTTACATGTAGAAAACATGTAGACATTTAATGTAGAAAAGTCCACATTAGGGTCCGAATTCATTTTATGTGTTTACTACAGAATTCAACTTTGTTTTGTATGTTTGATACTAAGTTTATGAAAACTGTTCTGTTTTTCGTCCAAATAGAAAATCCTCTCTCCTTCAATTAATATTTTGGAATATACATATATTCCTTAGGACGGAAATGAACACTTGCGAGAATCACACTTCAGTGAGAGATACCTGGTGGCTGCCGCCTCAACCACTCAGTCTGCAAATGTCGCCGTTCAGATGGCCAGGGAACGTTACATAAGGGAGAAATCGACTGTTAAGTCCAAAAAATGTAAAAATGAGGTTATGATGGAATTGCACTGGTTTCACAGGTAATTTTAATACGGTAAATACTAAAAGGACATCTGAGTGACAACCTATAGAAAATTTGAAAAATTGAGTACGCACGGTCAAGTGATTGTTTAATTAAATAATTAAAGAAAATAAGAACCTAATGTTATCGTAGTTTCAGAGGAAAACAGTAAGCAGTAAACCAACGTTTCAAAAATATTTTCACTGGGAAAGGTAAAAAAGTAAGTGATATTTAGTGTTTCAAAGTTTATTCTCCTTTTCCTGCCAAATTCCAGTTTTTTGACTTTGTTGATTTTTCCCTTGTATCCTTCATTTGCAATGGCACGATTTACGTTAAAATAAAATTTATGAATCAACGTACCGTGATTCGCTAATATCGCAAAATAAACGAAAATTTTATACCCTTTTTACATTACCTTCATCTATCTTAGTGTCACGCGTGACCGTGTACGAGCGGACAATGTTAACAATATTAATCGCCGTTAATCCACCCTGTCGTTCGATTAATCTTCAAGTAATTGACATCGAGTGCATGTAAATTTCCCGATCGCTTATAAATTCTATTGGTAACGATTCCCACGCCGGGAACAGGCCAGCGGAACAGAATTTCTAGGTCGCCACCATATTATTCCCTCTCTCGCGTGCAATTTACTCGTATCGATGTACCGATGCAATCTTTTTTTCATACCTCTTTTTTCTCCACTCTTGTTTTTTTCTTTTTTGTTTTTTTCATTCGTTTGTTCATGATCACGGAATTTTTCGTAGGTTTAAAAAATTTACCATTACGTTGCTGAACGTTCATCTCGTGTACAAAATGCTCGTAGTTTCGCGCCTATCGACACACGTATATACATGCATACACGTCGCCCCCCTCCTCCCGCGGCCGCCGCTCCTTTACGCGTTCGCACGCGTGCGTGGAAAACGGAGATGCGGCTCACACTGTTGTTTATTTCGTCCTGCATACGGTAGGTTTGCAACGTATAAAAAAAAAGCCCTTTAGCACGGCTGCAGTTGAATTTGGTTTTAGCCGGTGTATATAGGTTGGAGCGTGCGTGTGTTTGAGATA
>NW_017100155.1:663574-672592 GCF_001263275.1 Habropoda laboriosa | reverse complement strand
AATGATCTATTGTTGTTGTGTTCCTTGAACCGTGTAATTCTTCGAAAAATTGTCGCGTAAAGAATTGTTCGATTCTTCGTTCGATTTTGCACGAGGTTTGATGAAAAAAATAACCGAATTGTGCGTGTGACTTAAATATCTCTTAAGAAAACAATTCATGATATAGTATGATGTGGTTATCATTAGCAATTTAACTGGAGTTTTGTTTATATTGTGACGGTACCTTGTACGCACTACCGTCAGAGGGACGATTTAATATTAACCTTTTTCGCTAGTCCTTGCAAAGGCTTCTATTAATATACGTATGTACAATTTCTAACGCGAATCAAATATTTATCTGTGTTCAAGGTACAGGTTTATGATCAGATCTCGTTGTAATCCAATTGTTAGCGCGTACATGTATATACGTTAAACAATCTTGTAATATATTGCATATACAACAAAATTACAAAATTGCAAATACGTATGTATAGATTAGAGTAAGCGTACGCATAGAAATGAGCTATACTTGAGCACACACTGATTGGGAAGCCTTAGAGCTTCCCAATACCATATAAAAGAAAATATAATTTTGTTCAAAAAGCAGAGTTTCTTTCCCTCGCTGCTCTCTTGATTATTCCTGGTCTCTCCTAAGATGCAGCGTTTGCATAGATCATAGATGGCGCCCCGTACGCTGCTTGTTCTGATGCCTGAGTTCTTCTATAGTTTCTTTTTTCCTGTTTGCTCTCTTATGTAACTGACATATTCTGGACGCGCCATTGGATTTTTGCTGCAGGTTTTTTGAAAGTTTTCCTGCATGATAAACTTGATGTGTGGAAGTACTCCATAATAACAACATGAAAACTGATGTCTCAGATTCTTTTCAGAGTATAAGGAGGTTTTACTCCAGGTGACTCTTCATTACCTTCAGAAGGAAAAAAGATAAAAAACAGAATTTCTTGAGACTACCGGAAACTGTTACCCAGACCTTTTGCGTATAGGTTCACTTTTGCTTTCAGTATCTTCGCTAGGGTTTTTTTTTTCTTCTCCTAGGAAAGACACGACATCCAATCGTTCCTGAGTTTTCTTCTCGGCCGTACATGTGTTAGCCTCATTTCATAAACTTGTGTGCACAGGATAATACAAAATATGATAAAAAATTGCTAAAAAACTTACACAGCACGGATTATTCTTCTCAGTCTTGACATTCATTGTAGAGGGTACATTTCTAATTAAGACACGCGTTGAATTTTGTGGCGGTCTCTTTTAGTTCTTGAGATAAGTAATTTTGAAATATTATAAAAATAATATTCTTAGAAAAAGAAATTTAGTCTTTGTGACCTTAACCTTGACATACCTATGACATACATTTTCAAGATTTTTGCTATAAAGTAAACGCGTTGGTTTCTCCCCAAAGAAATTCTAACCTAACCTAACTTAACCCAAACCCAATTTCCATTTAAAATCAGAGTTAGGTTAAGGTTTGGGTTTGGAAAAAGTACAGTGTACAAATTCGCATAACTCAAGAACCAAAAGAGACCCCCACAAAACTCAAAGTGTATGTTAATTAGAAATGTACACTCTAAAATTTACGTCAAAAGAAAAATGATACGTGCTGTATAAGTTTTTGTCAATTTTTGCCCAAAATATCCCGCAACACAATTGTGTAAGAATGAAATGATTGTCAATATATTATTGTTTGTTTATTATTCGTTGATCGTGTTTGTGTAGCTGTGGGTGAAAGGATAGTTATTAGATACAGGAAAATATTGCCGATGTATTTGGTACATAAATATTTCTGTTCCGATACGGTAGTATTTCAAAATCCAATACGCTATTCAACATGAAAGAGTAAAGCATACGATTAAACTTTTTCCGCGCCAGCTTTCGTTTATGAGGGATTTTGAAAATACACGACCGGTTTGCACGCTTCGCTTGCGCAAACCTCGATTCAGTGGTTCTCAAATAATCAGACATCTGTCGTGTTTTGCATATCGCTGAAAATGCTAATTTATAATAAAAATATATTTTTTTCTTTTCTTTCGGAGCGTTCTGGAATACACAAAATTGTACCTACGTGACAATTATTTTTATAGTACATTTTAACGTTTAGAAATTAAATCGATTATAATTGGAATGTAGACAATATAAAGAATATTTAGTGGTGGAAATATAAAATAAATGAACAATGAGGAATATAAACAAAAGATTTCCGGATTAAGTTCTATTTTGAGCGAATTAGAAATATTTAAAAAAATCAAGTACGATTGATGTAACTCGTGACCAATTTACTTTAGCTGATTATAATTTAACAATGCAATTTTATTCTGCATTTTTGGATTTTTATAAAAGTAGGATTATTGCAGTATGTTCTGCATTCATTTTATGTGTATGTTACATTTATTATAAAGTTTAAATCGATACTTATAAATAAATCTATCTTTTTTCCTAAATTGTACCATTACAACATATTTATACTAATAAAGAAGAGTGGTTTTGCTTTCTCTCTAATGAAGCACACATGGAAGATATGATCGAGTGCATGAAATACAAAGTAAAATACAAAGCACGAAATACAAAGCAAAATTTCACGAAGCTTGTGAAAGAGTATTAAAAAGAATAAAGCTTTATTATTGTTCCAACTGTTAATTATAAATATGTTATTATTGCTGAATATTCTCTTCTTTATTTGTTCTTGCTAAAATGTGATTTAATATGAGATACAAATTTAATATTAATGTAAATATTATATATTTTTCATTTATGCTTAATATATAAATGAATATGCATTAATAAGCAATTAATTAACTCGTTCATACTTTTATTATTATTTCCATTCGCAAATTTAGTATTTTTAGAGAAGCTACCAAAATTGTACCTTTTTCACGATATCAAACAAAAGATTACAGCAAATTAATCTATTCCTGGAAAAAAATTAACTATGCAATAGTAAGTGTTTTAAAGATCAAGCTACAATATCCAATATAAACTTATTATTATTTTAATTATCAGTGTCAAATAGAAAATGCAACTTAAAATATCTTAAAGAACAAATTAGTGCCAAACAGAAAACATAACCTAAAATATCTTAACTAATACAATTCAAATAGAAAATACAACTTAAAATATCTTAACAGAACAAATTGGTGTCAAATAGAAAACATAACCTAAAATATCTCAACTGGTACAATTCAGGCAACTCTCACCTAGTGTAATAAAATAACAATTCCTCTTCTTTCTCAAACTATCGAACGAATATTAACGAAATTATTATTAATATTACTACTATTTCTCTCACGATCGTTCTACCTTTTTAAAATTGTAAAAAATTCGCCGATAAGCATCCCAGTTATCGAGCGCATTTTCCGACAAATTCCTGACAAGAATTCAATTATAAATGCTATACAGTAGTGTGTATTGAAAACGAATGGATCGTGTGTGCAGTAGCCCGGCCGGAACTTTCACTTTATTTCCCGTATTAGCTAGATTAATTGTAATTCGAATTCGCTGTCGGAATGCGCGTAATCCTTTCGGGGGGACATAACGTGCGCCCGGTGGACGATTCAAAATTGTAAATTACTGATTTCCAGATAATTGTCATGTTTCGTCGTCGCTGCTTTTCCCCCGGTTTTTCGTATCTCGACAGGGACGGGAAAATGGGCCGGTGGTGGGGAGAGAAAGAGAGGACGAAACGATCGTTTTCCACGGTGAAAATTCTCCCTCGTGTTACCGCAATTGTATTGAAATATCGGTGGCAGCCGCGTATTGGTGCTAATACGATTATCGCAAGGTATAGCGAAAATTGATGCGTTTTTATTGTAATGTTCTCGAAAATCGTAACGACGTTATTGAAATTTCACGGCGAACGCCTCCGGTTTTTCAACAATTTTCCCTCGCGTGCCGCCCGATATTAACTGTGGAAACGAGCCTTCCAGCTTTTCCGACGACATTTAACCGACACTAATATAAATTTTCCCCGTGTAAAACATTTTGAAAATAATTTCGAAGTATTCCGCGCTGCTATATCCAGGTTTTTTTAGCTTTTTTTTTTTTTTTTAATCATTTAATCGACTCCTGAGCACGCGATAAGCGTTCGTTTTAATTTTCACCGCCAGAGTGTGTGTGTGTGTGTACATCGAGAAGGCAACGTTTTCGTTGTCGCGTTAATCGCGTTATCGATTTTACGAGCTTGTATCGACGAGCATAATCTGTTTGGAAAAATCACGATTCCATTTTTCTGTTATCGAAGTTAAATTATTGTTGTACGATTTATTTTCTAAATTTCGAGTTTTTCGACAGAGAGAGAGAGAGAGTTTATGCAGCGGGTGATCAAACTATTAGAGCCACAATACGAAAAACATGTTTCCACATTAGATAATTTTTAATTAACGATCGTTCACCGAAGATACACGAAACAGGTAAACTTAGGTTATGTAGTTTTCAAAAATACAGTTAAGAGGTAGCAATAAAGTCAATATTTGGTAGCGCTACCTTTTGCTGCAATTACAGCCTTGATTCCTTTTTCTATACATTTCAAGTAATTTACTATGTAGTACAAGTAGTAAAAACACTTCATCAAAAATTAAAATGCCCAAGATCCATAAATCAACAAAACTGTACCACGTGGTTATCAATTGGCGATTTACAGTACCGATACAAAATGGTGTCCATACGACAGATAATATTGCCCAAAGTGTCGCCAAGTGTATATTTGCAATTTGTAAACATCAACGCTTCATAAAAAAAAGAAATAATAAGAATTCAATATATAACTACTCTTCGTTCAAAATAAGAATAACCTCGTTTCGCGCATGGGACGTGCCTAAGGCAGGGCTAGAACCACTAGAACGTCCATACCCCCACTTAACCGCCTACGTTTTTCTCCGTCTTACCCTCTGCTACGCTCTCTGTCTATGCGCAGAACGGACGAGAATCGGTCCGAGAGCGAGGTTATTCTTATTTTGAACGAACAGTATGTTTTCATCTGAAAATTAATCGTTACAACGTAAAACCGTCAATTTCTCACAGATGGCTCTAATAATTCGATCACTCACTATAAACGTAGATACGCATTATTTAACGGAATTATATCTTTTTTTTCCACCTCGTCTCGAACATTAGATACTTTTCGCTCGATTATTAGGACGTGTTGCGAAAATCACGAACAGCTGTTAATTATAAAGCTCGCCATTAGCGGTGCATCGTCGAGTCGGTACATGGTTGTTTTAAAGGGATTAGCGAACATGGAACATCTACACACAGAGGCAACGGCAGGTATAATGAATTTTACAAATAGAATTTCATCGTGCATCGTCCGTATGTACGATAAATCGGCTGGCCGGGTCGATGTGTTCCGAGATATTAAGCGGTTTTCACCGAGAAACGAATGGAAGTTCCTATGCACGCGGCTGCCCGGCATTATCGCGCGGTTCACGCGAATGGACACGACACGTGCGAATTGCGCTCGCGTCCGCGATTAATTTTGTCGATGCACCTATCATTCATCGTCCAGCGAGATTACAATTTTTCAAGATTCCCCCGTTGTTACGCGTTCGCCAGTAAACTCGTCATGTCGATAACTCTCTCTCTCTCTCTCTCTCTCTCGCACACTCTTCCTGTCTCTATGCTTGCGATATTCGTTTTTTCTTTTTTTAACAATTGATAGTTAACCTTGTTGGAATTTTGGTACGCTTTTATTGGATATTTATGGTGGTTGTGAACGATGTGGTATATTTTGTATGTCACCGTTTAATTAATCATATTGATGGTGCATGGACGCAATGATAGTGTATGGAAAATTGTAATTTCATTTGTTCAGGTTTTGGTATGAACTGCTGCTGGCGCTTATAGGCTGTTTAAATGTTTCTTCGTAGTGTGACCTTGATGTCTATAGGCGCACCGTGCTTTTAGCGCTTTTTGACACACTTTCATTTTAGTTTGAGCTTTGATTCTTGCTCATTGCGTACTTCCATCTTAATTTTTAAAAGGATACATTTTGAATTAAAATTTTAAGGATCTTCCAATTTTTGTCGGCAATGGCGGCCAGTAATTGAGGTTCTATACATATAGCAGAAGAAGTTTCGCAATGACTCCTCCATTTTGTATCATTTTTACTTTTTAATTTTAATTTTAAATTGATAAATTTTGAAGTGGTTTTGAAGAGGTTTCGCAATAACTCCTCCATTTTGTAACATTTTTACTTTTCAAAAACTCGAGAAAAAAGCTGAAAGTTGCATTTATATCCTCGGAAAAAATTGAAACTTTTCATATGGTAATTACCTATGAAAAAAAATTCCCAAACTTTCACCTATTTTTAGGATAATGTATCCCCTTAATTTACAACCTCGCTATATTTCTTCCACCGACTATACAATCTTCCCAAAATTGACCGAAAACAAACCTAACCTAACCAACATTCACCGTAACAAGATTAAACACAAACGCTCAAAGAACAACCGAGATATTTTCCCATAAATATTTTCCAAAAAAATCTGCATTAACGTTAACAGTGTTTCGTTCCGTTCCTTAATTATCGAACACATGTTGTACATACAGTAATCGTCACTGTCCGTCGAGTAACCACTGAAAAATCTGCACAAACGCGTGCAAGAATGATTAGAATACCTTGCTTCTTTTCTTTCCTTACCCCGTCGCAACATTCACGGTTCCGTGAATTTTTAAGGTCGGCTGATGATTATACCGACTAATGATGTACTGAAGTGCGCTCCCCCGTCAGCTTTCCAACACTCGACGTGACAGTCCGCCGTACTTCAGCCAGGCTTCGCGAACTTGTCGTTCCTCCTTATGATTATTAAAACATTAATGAATGAAGATTATTTCGCCGGCCGTATAATTAAGTCGGTCGAGTGGGGGAAGCTGTCGGGTCGGTGGTGGGGGAAGGGAGGGGATGACAGGAATTATTAAGGATATCAGCGTCCCGCCGTTACGCGTTTCGATCTTGTTCGTTTAATTGCAATCATGTAATTGCATATCAAAATACTTGGTCGAGTTTACAACTCGTTTCTTTCCTCCACATTCGACGTGATCTTGTAAGTAAGTACATCGGCGCGGGAGATATCGTTACAGGCTCGCTGAGTAGAGGCATTGGTATCTACGAGAGATAGCGGGAGGTGTCTGTAAGCATCCTCGATGAAGTTTTCGTGGAAAAAAACCTAATTAGGATAATGATAGCCTGAAGAAATAACAACATCATTAGCACTGTTACGATAAAATTGGACGCGGAAGATAGGAAGTTCTTTATTTCTCTGATTTACAAATTTCTTCGTTCGAATAACGCTTGGTATTTTTAATTTTGCAATAGTATTTTCAATTTCGTTTCGTTATTTAAAGAAACAGGGTGAATCCTTGTATTTTGAACTATACTGCACGAGTGCTGATACAATTCTGTCCTTCCTGAAAAAACCTAGTCAAGAGGACCCCCTTGACAATATGGCCTTTCTTAGCCTTGAGGCAAAACTATCCCTAGGAGGGGGAAACGCAGCAGAAGACTGCACATGGCCCACTCAAGCCTTCGCTTTTTGGACTTTTCTAACATATAGTCAAAAGTCCGTTCGAGTTTACTATCCCTCCTCACATAAATCCCCTACAGTAAATAAAGAGTGTTTTGAAATAAAAATGATTGTTACTGGAAGTAATAGTGAAGAAACACTTTTTTGTCTATAAGAGGGCACTTAGCCAAACATAACACTTTAAGCTTCGTGCACTGTTCAAATAATTATAATAGGAAAGGTATGGTAATATCTGAATAAATTCAATTTCCATGCATATAGGATGATTTATTAGAAATATTGAACGCATAATTATATAAAAATGACATATTATTCCTATATAAAGAATAAATTATTCTTTTATATAATGGCTTTGCTTGCTGTGCTTTTGTACTCACAGGTAGTTAATGCCTAAGTCCGGTTTCGGGTCAAATTGACTCGAACAATACCACGTACTAAAAATGATTATCTCGTATAAAATAGCACCAAGCACATTTTTCTTCGCTCGACACGTTCTTCTAGTAGTATCGAACAATGTCGCTGAATTTCAACCAAATCAGGTATTTTCTCAAAAAGTTATTTAATGCCAAAGTTCGATTTCGGGTCAAATTGACCCGAACAGTGCACGAGGGTTAATATTTTTTATTTACGAATTGTATTGTAAAATTCAATCAATGTATCACTTTACGTATATCTTCAATTTCCTTTTCACACTAATTAAATTTTCTGCTTCGTTAAAAGCCAGGAAACTTGGAAGTGCTATAACACTCTTCGACAAATTTGAAAGTATGAAGCACAACCTTATCTACTTACATACTGTTATAAAGACACACGTGATCTTTCTAAAATCGATTTCTACGGGATCTACAGATACCTGTCAAAATCAGTATCAGCCCTTCCAATTATAAACAGTTGCCCTTACCTGCAATTAACAGACGAAACTTCGCTTTGTACAGTGTCAGAATCGTCGTAGTTACACTTATTCCTGTCCCAATTCCGTCGTCGTTCGTCATACACCGAGAAACGTCGGCGGCGCCGTTTGAACCGCGCCGGTGAAACGGAATTTCCACGGCACGGCTCGAATAACCTTTATAAACGACTCGTTATAAACAGCGGGGAGAAACGTGGACACGGTAAACGCGTCAATTACCATTCCGTTCGTTCGTTTAATACAATCTGTCACATGCGAATAAAACAATTCACAACTATCAAACGCACTATGGCAACTTAAGTGCGTGCATTTGAAGCGGCACCCAAAACCCATACCACTTGCATTTCTCTCTCACTGTCTCTCTCTCTCTCTCTCCCTCAACGCACATCGGAGAGAATTTGATTTTCAAGTGATGCTCGTGCTGGCTGGCGAGGATTGCACCCGTTGCATCGGTCAGCACGAATTTCTGGACATGTGTACGCGCGTATATAAAACGGATGATTGTCAGAAGTACGTTCGTGCGTGTAGTTGAAATGATATGGAAATTAGCCGTAGGCTCGACGTGATATGCTGGGGCTTGCGCGCCGGGTACGTTCTTTC
>NW_017100155.1:661994-663234 GCF_001263275.1 Habropoda laboriosa | reverse complement strand
TGAATATATTTTTTTTTTTTTTTTTTTTTTTTTTTTTTTTGGTTCATTCCTCGACGCATTTAACCGCGTTAACGTCACCAGCAACAAAACTTTCAGCCTCGCGCCCATCGATAGGACCGTTTTTATTAATGACTGTCGCGATAGAACGGAGACGAGAGCGATTTTTATTCTCCTGTGTTCTGATCGGGGCGGTAGCTTCTGTGTTCTGCCGCCAGAGGGACGGGCTGACGTTGACCTTTCTCGCTGGCGCTCGCTAAGAGAAGCGCTTGCTTCTCTGTCATATTCATATTTGACTAATTTAGTTTTAGATACTTTAGGAAGGTGATATATCGTCTGATTATATCGGGTTTTCTGATAAGAGAGCAGCAATTGCTCTTAGGCAAGGAGTTTGCCTTATTTTAATTTTTTTTCTAATTTTATTATAAACTTATTTGTTTTACATTTAGTAGGAGGTTTTCTGAATTTTACTTCTGTCACCTCCGGTCACGGAGCGTGACTCAGAGTATTTCTTTAACCCCTTGCCGTATAGCAATAAGTCAGACTCGTGCCACAGATTTTGGTCAAAATCTGATAGAAACAGTTATAATATCAATAGCAACAATGAATTTTAATTTCAGTTTCCGATTTAATTTGTAAAACCGAAGATTGCCAAATTTAATTATTCTATAATATTGTACTTCAGCTTTTCTTAATATAGTACTAAAACAGTAAATAGCTAACATTGAACTGCACAGTCAAGAAAAGAAATCATACGTCAAGGGGCTAAAGAGAAAAAAAAGTCTAACCATCCCACACATCTCTAAATAAATCGCATCAGTTCTCCTAGGTACAGTCAACGGAAGAAATATAGTACGAAAAAATTACCATTTACTAAAAATCTGACTGTCTTACTTGAAACTGATTTTTATCGTTCACGTTCGAACTTGGTTTTCCTAATTCCCACAGCAACGAGTCCGGTGTTCTTCTTCCCCGTGACGAAAACGTACGAATGATTTAACCCGATTACGTTCGGATTTCTCGGTCAGTTTCTTACTTGCGAGCGTTGGGGGAACTTTATTAGTTCCGAAAGACAGGGGGCGCGGTTACGTAGCGCTGCGAGTTAACCGAATTATTCGCTCGCGCTTCTAACTTATTCTGATGGATTGGCTCGCCGCCGGACTAGGTGGAAGAAAGTAAGAACGAATTGGGGGAAAAGATAGATTGATAGACGACGGTGGGGAAAACGGAAAAGCGGAACATG
>NW_017100155.1:625957-661958 GCF_001263275.1 Habropoda laboriosa | reverse complement strand
ATTGAAGCTGAAACTCTCGCGAGAGAACGGTATTTATTTCAGGGAATTTTTCTTTCTGATTAAGTCATTTTATCGAGTGATGACGGCGGGAAATTAATCGTGGTTATTAGTCACATCGACGTTCTCCAAAGTGGTAGCTCGAACGAAAAATCGTCGCGAAACGATCGACCCTATTAACAGTTACACTTGTATTCGCGAATCTCATTAACGATAATAATGAAAGAAGAAACGAGAAAGGAATGAGAAACGTTCGACATTATTCATCTCGAACGAGAGATGTTAAATCGCGTAATTTCACTTCACCGGTGAAGAAACGAAAGGATCGAATTTGTTAAGTCGTTAGAATTATTACGTTACCAGACGCGGGTCTGGAAATTCCCCGGTCTTCCGCAGCGGTCATAAACTTGGGAGGCCATCGAGCATTTTACCTTCACTTTGAATTTCGATGTTGCTTGCCATACTTTAGCTTTCTAGTCCTTTGATTTCTATCTGACCATGCTTCGTTAGCGTCGAAGCGCTACCCAGATTTGTTACCTGCTGCGCCCATTGTTCGAGACACGCGGAGTTTCCGCGCGCGTCACTCAAGGGTGCACGGGCACTTGAGAGTGACCGTTGACTTGGGGTCGTCACCTTAGTTAGTTTTCGGTACCTAATGATTGCCAATCGCGTTAGATTCAACCACCTCCCTTGTCGAGTTCGAAAATGTAGTTGACCAATCCGCGTGTCTCACCACCGCTGAAGGCTCGTATCCGAGGTGTCTCGGAAATTGTCCGAGCCCTCGATCGACAGAATTCATCTGACAACCGTACGAGTAGTTCTTCAGAAAATAGTTATTTGTCCTCCTAAACACGGAGGTCATCCTAAACTTAGTCGGCACACCACGTGCAAATTCGACAAAGCTCGAAAGTTAATTTGTAACTACCACGGGCAAGATCAAACAGAATTAAAGACGGTACGGAGATTATCACATTTCGTACTTTACATTGAAAATATTTCTTTTCTCTTGTATATTTCACTTTTATCTCTTCACACCACTTTGTTCAATCTCTCATAGGCGTTCGTCGTCGTTCTTTCGACGAATCGCGTCGCGTTACGTTAACCGCAAAATTTTCTCCGTGAAATTTTCACAGTTTCCCCGTTCATCCCCCACTACAGAGTGTATATGCAAATGAATGTCCGATATGTGTACGATGACCTCGACGAGATTGCAGGATGAGAGAATTGCCAGAGGTTCTGTGTGATACGCTGAAATGGCGGCGGTGCCGGTGCAAAACCGCAATTCACTAATTGTTTTTCAATTCGCAACAATCGATGGGTCCGCGGGTACGGTCGCGGTTACCAGTTTGTCGTCGCTCGTGTTGCGAATCTAATTTTTCTCTCTTCGGGCAAACCGAAGGGCGGGCCAAATATTCGCGTCCGTACTCTTGGTGTGAACGTTTCGATCGAACGATACGCGCGACCGATGGTTATCTGGAAATTATTTTAAATTCGCGGTTACACTCAATTTTGTAATTATTGGGCCACTTAACGAGTGTGAAGCGAATCTGAACAGTCGTTGCGAAATTATTCCGCCTGGAATCTATCGATATAACGAGTATATACATAGGTGCATTTTTCCTGGTGAAGAAATGTGATTTAACCCTTTGACTATGTCTGTTTTATCTAAATACACCTAAATACTTTTTAAGGAAGTGATGTTAGGAAAAAAATGTTTTAACAAAAGTTGTTTGAAACAAGGGGGAAAATTATGTAGCATAAATATTTTTTTTGTACCGGATGTGGTGGGGGAAATTTCAAAATTAGTTCAATTTCTTTAAATGGAATGCTATACTTTTTTATACATAATATGATAGTGTATGTTAAGACGAGTCCAACGAGGTGCGTGAGGTGGTCCGGCTCCCGGATTTTCGCAATTATACGACCGTCTATGAACGAGTGTCCTAATAATTCATTAATGAGAAATTTTATTTGTCACGAATCGAGAACTTCAGACTGTAAATTATGAAAAATGTTGCAAGTTTTGCATTGAACTTTAGGTATTTACAATAGCTAGTCTTGAATGATTTCTTTTCGTTTACAATTGTAAAAAATGTGTTACATTGTGAACAATGTTTAAAGGCAGGAATAAAAGTGTAGCAAAGGTACGGAGATAATTTTGTGTTCAAATGCATAGATAGAGATATTGTAAATTCTTGCTTCGAAGAACTTCTTATATCTGCAAAGTTGTCGGATCTTGCGTGTTTACTTCACTTGACACACATTTCGAGAATCATGTAATTATTTCAAGGCAGCAGAGATGATTTCACGTTAATTAATTAACGTAAACTTAGAAGTGTTCCCATTTTCAACTGCGCACGTATATTCGAAATAATTAAGATGATTAATTATTTACTCGTGCCTGATGAACCCTTCAACTTTCCAATTTCGTGGACGAATCTTCTGCGCAAACTATCCTACAATCGTGGACTTCTAACGAATTTCAACGATACTCTGCAACAAAAAAATTAAGAATTCAAAGATTAAGAATAGCTTTAGAATTTCTCTGGAAGACTTCGAAGGAGTGTTTCTTTCGAGGAAATTCGGGAATGGTCGAATGAAAATGTTCCTTTTGGCTTCCTTAGACTGTCAAATCGCATATAATTTCCACACGAGCCGAAATGCTAATTGAAAAGTGCATTTCCTGCGCAAACTATCCTACAATCGTGGACTTGTAACGAACTTCAACGACACTCTTCAACAAAAAAAAAAACAAAATAGTATTCAAAGATTAAGATAGCTTTAGAATTTCTCTGGAAGACTTCGAAGGAGTGTTTCTTCCGAGGAAATTCGGGAACGGTCGAATGAAAATGTTCCTTTTGGCTTCCGTAGACTGTCAAAT
Organism: Habropoda laboriosa; assembly: GCF_001263275.1. Taxonomy (NCBI): domain Eukaryota; kingdom Metazoa; phylum Arthropoda; class Insecta; order Hymenoptera; family Apidae; genus Habropoda; species Habropoda laboriosa. Next base: position 659,080 of record NW_017100155.1, on the reverse strand, counting down.
CGCGAACAAATCGCATATAATTTCCACATGGGCCGGCATGCTAATTAGAAAGGGCATTTCCGGGCGTTCGCGGTGACCCCCATGGATATTGCTGAACGCGGCACGGTTAAATTATCCTTCGTCAGTTAGCTACATCCGGACATGACTGGGCAACAATGGCTAATTTATAACATAATGCTCTGGTATATGGATAGTTGCCGGGCCATTTATTCGCATTAACCGTCATATCCGTTTTCATCTTCGGCTTTCGAAATATTTATCGTATCTCGTTATGATAAAGCGCAAATTCCTCCGGATGGGTTTCACTTTGGAACCTTATGTATCATCCCCCTTTGCCGAGCGTATTATTCACTGCCAACGTTTCAAGTATACCACACCATTGCGAATATTAACTTTTTGCTTTTGTTTATCGTAGTTGTTTTTCTCTCTTTTTCATTTGTGATATGTAGAAGACACCAATTTGACCCTCTCAGGTGTGGAACTTTCGGCCTTCAGATATCGTACAAACAGTATCGTATAAATCATTTTTTTACGCATCAATGTTAATATTTCGTAACTAATATTAGGCTGAAATATTGAAATAAAGGCAAACTACACGGTACTTTCTGACAGCGGCCAAACGAGTGTGGATTAAGTGGACTCTATTCGGACCGCAAAGGGTTAATTCGTTCGAAAAAATGCAGAACAGATACAGTTTCAATGAGACGATTATGGTGATTACTAGACTGCGGATTTTTATGCATTCATGGAAAAGTTGAAAACGAAAATATAGCGAAAATATATAAATAAACACAAAATATAGTACTCGTTGTACTATTTAGCGAACAAAACAATTGCTTATCTAGCTTCTATTTTTCTCATTATATTCGTAATAATATGTTGGAAATGATTGTGATATGATAGGAGAGTGATAATAGTAAGTAAAGAAACAAATGTTTGTTGTTTTAATATGGTTCATTCAACGAAGTGCATGATTTTCCCGCTACAATTATACACTTGTTCCATCAGCTTGTTAGTTTTTTATACCAGCAGCAAAGAGTTCTTTGTCTTGAAATTTGAACAAGCTTTGGACATTTCTTGTCACTTCCTCGTTGCTGTGAAATTTTACCTTACAAAAGGGGTGTTAAATAAAAAGGAATCTGATAAGGCGAGATCTGGTTTATAAGGCAAATGTGACAGTACCTTTCAGTCTAATTTTTTAATGTTTCAATATTTTAATTTCTTAATTTCTTAATTCTTCATATTTTAACTTTTTCATGTGTAATAAAATCATTGTGAAGCAGCTGTTTTAAATGTATGACAAAGATGTCAACTTATGGTTTTGAAAGTATCTTTATTTTCATTTAGATATCTCTTAAACTAAAGATTTTCCTACCTCTATTTATCGAACGATCTATATTTTCGAAAAAAAGCGCGTCGATTTTTTCCATCCAGCTATTCATTCCAAACACGAAATGTTCGTACATAAGTGCAGGTATTTCTGTTAGTTCAAACTCAGCGCCGGAGATAATCGTTGAAAATACACAAGAATTTCTGTCCCGTTGAGAAAGTACTACACTTTTATTTCACCTTTTTCCCCTCGCGAAACTAACACTTAGCCCCTCGATTATTCCATGTCAAAAGCGAAACAACAGAATTCAATTGTCGCAGCATCGCCGTGGGAACTTTTTCGCGGGCTTTATAATCGTTCAGGAGAAATGAACATTTTTCGAAGCAAAGCCGTGGATATAGGTCGAGGAAAAACGACGAAAACATGACGGTGGAAGCACGTTTGCGAAATCCGTCTTGCTTTTCGGGCCGAGCTGTAATCCCATCGATTTCGTACAATGCTGTAATGTTTTCCAGCACACAGTGTAAACTCTGCTAGAAGAGATATCTCGAAGCCCGGGGCTTTCTCATCAAAATTCCGTCTCGTGTCCATCGTAATCGCATTTTCAACGCTTCTACGAATTGACTGAATGTCCCACTGTAACGCGATGACTTTAACTTCCGATCGATCCGTTCAGATTTTCCTACTTCCTCATTTCACGCCGCCGATAGAGCAAGTCCTGTGAAAGTCTTATCGACGGAAGTGTAGGTGAAATGCGCGAATAAACCAACTGGATAGAGCTGATTATAAGCGGCTCCTTATTTTACGCGATGTTTACACGTTCACATTGATTTTATTTAAAGGTTAGAATAGAAGGATTATAATGTTCAGGTATTGAGGGAAGTTGATAATTGTTTGCAGGAGTTTGGAGAATTCGAGATTCTTTGAGTGACGGTGGTTAAGTGAAGAAATTAAAGTATTTCGAGTTTTTCAAATTATTTTATTATTTTTAAAGAAAGAAATGAAAGTGATGAAAAAAGGAAAATTAATAAATATGTTCGTTTTTCACTTGGTTTGTTAATAAAGTTCATTATTTTTTGTTATCGCAAGACATTAATTAGGATATATTATTAATTTTGAGAATGGTCATTTCAATTTTGAATTTTGACAGATAAAGCTTCGTATTAGAAGAGTATGTATTTTGTGAAATATTTTCTTTTACACTGGAAAAATATTCTTTAATACGCCGAAAAGTGTAAATGTCTCGGAACGAAAAATACGTGACTCATGTCACTTTCACAATCACCGTCGCATATATTTCCATATGAGTCCTTAATTAACTAATTTTCTCAATAATAGAATAACAGAGAATCGAGTGTTTCACACTCTCAAATTTTTTACCGCATATTTATCTATAATTGTACTAATTTACGCGCGAAAGTCTAAATCTCTCAAACGAAAAATGAAAAATCAGTGACTTAGGCCACTTTCACAATCACCGTCGCATATATTTCCATATGAGTCCTTAATTAACTAATTTTCTCAATAATAGAATAACAGAGAATCGAGTGTTTCACACTCTCAAATTTTTTACCGCATATTTATCTATAGTTACACTAATTTACGCGCAAAAATCTAAATATCTCGGTACGGAAAAAGAAAAATCAGTGACTTACGCCACTTTCATATGTGAGTCCTTAATCAATTAATTTCCTCAATAATAGAATAACAAAAAGAATTTTTTATCGCATATTTATTCATAATTGTACTAATTTACGCGCGAAATTCAAAACCTCTCGAAATGAAAACTAAAAAATAAGTGACTTACGTCACTTTCATATACAAGTCCTTAATCAATTAATTTCCTCAATAATAGAACAACAACGAATTGAATGCTTCCCACTCTCAAGTTTTTTTTATCGCATATTTATTTATAATTACACCACAACGTAAAGTGTACCTTGTTCCACGGGCCGCTGTGAAAAATGCTAAGAATGAAAAAGAACGCGATACGTCAAAAGGAAGTCAGCTATAAATCGCATGATTAGAATGATATATAGCGTGAACATGGAATGCTCGCGGTTTTAAACCACGACCGAACGAATCCGGTTTTGTTCTGGATTTAAGTGGCAGAAAGGGCATTTCCATTAATGCAATGTACCGTTAATGCGTACCACGAATATGTAACTGCTAATAAACGAACATATAACGCGTTAATGCGTTCGCTGGCAAGTAAGCGCGTCGCTTAAATGAAATAATGTTCAATCTCGTACCCATTCTTTTTTCCTTCGTCTAATTTCCTATTTCAACATACCTCCCACGTTTCTACTTCTCCAACAGAAAAAGAAAGAAAAAAATAAATTACACTCACTCCTCGTCTCCGGCGAATATTTCACATATTTCTAGCTTCCCGGTTAACATTGTACCTGTTAAAATTTTTCTATTACAGAAATACTTCACCGTTAATCTTTTTCTATCTCCGCGATAGTTAAATCTTCTTTTATTTCTATAATGATTTTTCAGATGAAATGCATTTTTTTAAGTTAAAAAGTAACATGAAAATAAATAAAAGTAATTGAAATTGCGCTTCGAAAAATTGACGATCGTCGAAAGTGTTCGATTTTTTGTTAAATCGTAAAAATCGACAAGCGTAGGTATAGATCGATCTGTCGATAAAGAAGAGTTATTTCGTGTTTTTCTCCCGTAAGAATTCGAAGATGGCGGATTCTTGTTTTCGTCACGTTCGTGTTCTCTCGTCGTTTTCTTCCTCTCCACCCTTCGATGTAGTATGAATTGGAAATCACATTAGAATATCCCACACATACATATGAGTGCATTAAGGGAACAGGTGGCGATATGGATTCTCTTAGCATATTTCAATATTCGCGGCTGGTTTGATTTAGTTGGTAATCGTGTGGCCACAGGCGTGCCGTGTGCTGATCAGCCCGGTAATGACTCGAAGGAACGCGAAAACTCTGCGACAACGTAGGAAAGTAATCAATTTCTGTCCATCGAACGTTTCCGCGTAATTGCTTTCTAGAGACACAGATTTCCGGGATCTCCCTTTTAAAGTAAATCGCGTAATTAATCTCATCTTCTCTGTCGAGTTATTTACAGGCAGTTCTCAATTAGACGAATTTGTGTTTCGTTAATTCGCCATACTGTCTACTGTTTATCGATGATTGGTGAAATGAATTATTTAGTACGTTTATTCGTATAGATTTTTGTAACTTCTTTTTTAATTTCGCTTCACACATATTGTCTGGTTTCGTGTATTTTCAGCGAACTTGAAGAATCGTTTAAGCATTCAGCATGGGCTCAATTTTTTCTTAGTATTTCTGTGTATTTTACTCGTGATTCATTTTAAATTTGAGATGTAGAAGTCTTTCAGAAACCTCGAAAATTTTCAGCTAATTCGAAGTATTTATTTGAGTATTTAACTTGGATTTAATTTTCTCTAAAATATTTTACTCGTGATCAGTATTAAATTTAGGATGTAGAAATGCTTAAAATAATGAAAAACATTCAGGTAATTAGAACTATCATTCGAGTATTCAGCATGGATTCAATTTTTTCTAAAATATTTTATTTGCGATTAGTCTGAAATTTCAGATGTGAAAGTCCCTAAAAAAAATCGGAAATTGTCACACGAACTTTTACATTCTTCAAATTTCCATTCATTCTCTCAAATTCACACATAAGATTGACCGTAAATAATAAAATAAATTTTGCAAATATTAAAATTAAAAATTAAAAATTTCAAAAGAAAGAATCTACAAATATTCGATTTATCGAATCAAACACATCGTTTCATTCACAATGACTACAGTTTCCGTACGAATCATCTGTTTCACGGCGTACCAGACTTCAAGCAGTAAACACCGACTGATTAATACGTCTAACTTTTGTCTTATCTTCATTCGATCGACAACTTCTTCGGCATTCGTTTCAATTTTTCCCCTCCGGCTAGCTCCGCCCAGTAAAACGTCACCGATTATGGGAGAGACAGGCCCTAACTCTCAATCATCTTCGGAAGTCGCGTGTAATCCGAGGTCGATGCAAGAGCACAGCGGAGATTGGCTCTACAAGCTGTTCTAATGAGATAAGTTCGCTCATCGTGCCTTACTTTTAATATCTCCTGTCCTCTTCCGGCACCAACCTGGCCCTTAACGAGCGAAATATTGTCTGACGTCGCTTCCGGCGATTTTACTCGTCGTGTTTCCCAATCGCGCAAGAAATTTCATCGATCAACGGGAGCGTTTCGTTTGATACCCCCTTGTCGGAATGTTTAACGAGGGAATACCTAATTATTCTATCAATTCTGCACTTTGAAATCGAGAATTCGGTCAACTGGAAGCAGCAAATGTGTTTAAACGAAACTTTCTGATTTAGACTAAAAAATTTACAAAGTTTTGAGTTTCGAAGTATTGAAGTATTGATATTATTCACTTTAATTATTTTTACCGCATAACTAAAGCGATAATTTTTCGTCAAAATTGCAACTTTCTTTCAAAGTCCTGGAATTTCCTCAATTTTGCACTTTTCTGCACAATTAAGTTAATAAAATTGGGAAAGTATTTACATTAGAGGATTGGAAACATTCTGATCGATTGATCAAGAACATATTTCACCATATTGCTAATTTTAATTATTTTTATCGCATAATAAAAGGAAAATTGTTCGTCAAAATCGCAACTCTTTTTCAGAGTCCCAGAATTTTCACAATTTTGCCCCTTTTTGGGTAATTAAGTTAATAAAATTGGGAAAGCATTTAGATTCGAATATTGGAATTATCATAATCGCTAGATCCAGTGCACATTTAATGATACAGTATTGTCTCTCTAATTGGCCACCAGCAAAGAACATAAACAGGACAATTTACGAATCAGGGACTCTGATTTCGAGCCTCGAGACCGCCTTTGTAATTGGCCGAACGAAGATAAAGACAACGAATAAAAGATAAGGATGAAAAGAAAATCGAGCCAACCAAGCAAATTAAACAGCAACTTTTAAAATTTTACATTTTCTTCCGAAATTTTTCTTAACAAATTGATGAGATATCTCTGAGGAAAATGAGATCAAACACGACATAATCTGAACAACATTTACTTATTAACAGGCGGCCACAAAAAAATTCTCATTATTTTAAGCATAAGATTATATTAAGCTTATTATGCTTTATAATTATTTTTTTAAAATTTAAAATATGGTCTAGTTAGCTGTGACGTTCAAAATTTTCAGTTGACGATATTTTAGTACACATTAACCACCGAATATAGGGGGAGAGCCACCGTTTGGTGACCAATTGTAGAAACCACCTACTGTTTGGTGACCAAATGCGGAAACGATCTAAAGTTTGGAGGCCAATTGCAGACGCAAATTTTTATATCCATGCCGTGACCGGTACGGTCCGTGTCGCGGCGGTCATTGACAATGAAACTGACATCCGTGACCGGTACGGTCCGTGTCGCGGCGGTCATTGACAATGAAACTGACATTGTCACTGACATTACCACTGACACTGTCCACTGTCACTGACATTACCACTGACACTGTCCACTGTCACTGACATTACCACTGACACTGTCCACTGTCACTGACATTACCACTGACACTGTCACTGTCACTGACAATGTCATTAACATTGCCACTGTCACGGTCACTGACATTGTCGCTGTCACAGTCACTGCCTCTGTCACTGTCATTGACATTGTCGCTGTCACAGTCACTGCCTCTGTCACTGTCATTGACATTGTCGCTGTCACAGTCACTGCCTCTGTCACTGTCATTGACATTGTCGCTGTCACAGTCACTGCCTCTGTCACTGTCATTGACACTGCCACCGTCATTGTCACTGACACTGTACGTACCGGTGTGACACAGGTACCGGACACGACACGGAACATTCCGGTCACGACATGGATACATATAATTGTATCTGCAATTTACCACCAGACAGTAGCTCGTTCCTGCAATTCGCCACCAAACAGTAGGTAAATTCTACAATTGGCCATCACGGTGGCTTTCCTTCCATTTCATCCATAATTTAACATAAAAAAAATAAAATTGTTTCGATTTTTTGATTTAGGCTAATTTGAAGAAATATCTCTACAGTTGACAATAATCGAATTATTTTCCACCAAAACTAATCTTTTCTACTTTTCTAGATTATCGACAATATATCCCAAAAATTTAAGAAAAATCCATTCAATCGTTTCAAAAAAAAAAATTCACAAAGATCGCTTTATTTGCAGTGAGTTGCGCGTGATTCAGCAAAGTCGTAGGCGTTCCTGGTGTTTTAAACATCGGTATAATTACACTCCGTTTAGGAAAAAGAACATTTTCCGCAGTTGCAGTAGACCGCCATGTGTCGCGAAATATCAGCTTAAAAGCATGCTTTATTTTTTGATAAATTGCATCTTTAATCGGCTCTAGCGGATGTCAGCTCCCGGAGGGTTGAAATCTGCTTCACAGTTTTGCCGCCGTTCCTGATATCTTTTCCCTTCCCGTTTCTCTCTATGTATTTCCGCAAATGGGAATTTCAAACGGCTCAGCCTTCCTGCGAGCATTAGAGGAGCAACGTTTCACCGATACAGCTAATCGCAAACGAATTTAAAAGCGCGCCGTTTGATCTCGCGACGATTGGTTAATTTTTCATGGATCACATCCGACAAATCGCTTGAAATTCTGACGTCGATCTGTAATTTTATCACGCAGAGAGAAATTTGGATATCAAAACAATGCCTACCGTTGGAAAATATGCATAACTTGAGTTGAATGAAATTTTGACGAAAATATTCAGGAAAGATAATATATCTATAATTATGGGATTATTTTTTTTTTAAGACTTTATAAAGAATTTGTGAATATCACATCTGAGGAGATTTGAAATATTGTCACGTGACAGAGAAATGTCTGAATTGACAGAGAAATAATCGGGATCACACGCGAAATTTTTAATCTATTTGTTTCTTTCTATGGGGTTAATTTGTGAATATAATGTTTGAGAAGAAGTACGCACGTAAAATTTGTTTTCGTGACACAGATGCTTTAATCAACCGAGAAGAAATTGGAATCACACAAGAAATTTTTACGCCATTTTTTTTTTTTGTTCTATTTCGTGAATGTAATATTTGAGAAGATCTTATGACATGTTTGTGAAGATCTTTCACATAGAAATGTTTGAATTAACTGAGAAAAATTTTAGAATTATATGTGCAATTTTTACTCGATCTAATTTCAAATTTCAAGCAACTCTGTGCATCTACACGCACGTGTTACACAAAGGATAATCGTCGGATCGAGTCATTGTTATCGAAGATCAAAGTAGTAAAAGGGAAATTTAAAAGCTCATTGTAATCTAGACGGCCTCAGATTTTCTCTGATATCATTGCTGTTACCATGAATATGAGAGTAACTGAATTCGAAGCGAATTCGTTAACAAGAATGGTCTCTTTTATTTCATTCGACTGATACCAGGTGTTGAATACTTTTTTCACTGATTATTCACATTAACATTGACCATCCATCATATATAAGTGTATCGACAGATTTTTTTTCTTTAAAAGAGATCATTCTAAGTACAAAAAAAAACAAAAACAAAAAAAAAACAAAAGAGAAGGAAATTGCAATTGATTCTAACCGATAAATTGATTAGAATATGGCAATTAAATTCATTTCAAAACTGTACCGAAAATAGTATCGACATATAGAGTAGCGAGCGTTGAAAATGTAATTTGCAGCTTGTAAATTGAAGAGAATGACAACGTAATTAAAATCGACTCGCTGATCGAAACCTTTCTCACGTAGGATTTCGTTAATGGCTGCACATGGCTCTAGCTGCTCACAGTAATACCTATTAACGCGTTGCTACGTAATTATCGTTACAACACTCCGATAAATTTCGTTGATCTGATACGTATCGTTATAACCTGATTTTCCTATGGCCCGATAAATACGATAAATAATCATGCATGTGCTCTTTAATCTTGCGTAATTCGTCAAAATTACAGGAAATAAGAGTAGATAAAGGGTTGGACAAATTTTTGTGTAACGATAGTGTAGAGAAGTGAAACTCGTTTCGGTTTTCGTTTCGTTAATTCTGGCATAGAAACAATAACGAAGTCTAAATATGTAGATTTTAAAGGTCGTGATTTATTTGCTAATTTATTGCCTGGCAATATGATATGCATAAAATATGGCGTGATATTTTTGCATAGTACGTACACTTTATAGAAGTAAGTGTACCGAACCTCCTACGCTCTGCCAGTAGAGGAACAAACTAAACACAAGTTTTCGCTAGTAAGGGACAGCGGGGTAATTCCAGCTACATAAGCAAGAAATATTATACAATTTGAACTAGTTCCACATTTGTTAATTTATTGAAATAAATTGTAAGCTTGGAGTGTCTAGTTTGTTTTAGTGTGGCCGAGAAGGCACAAAAGGTTGTAATAAAATTGAAAACAAAAATCTAAAAAAGGGCATTTAGCTGGAATTATCCCACAAGTGGGTCCGGCTAAGTGGATCGATGAAGTTATCAGGGAACCAGACCCGCAGTACTCAGCACGTGTACTTTTCAGCACCGTGTATTCTTGCCTTCATTCTTCCTTCCCGTGGCCGGACGCGATCCGATTCTGCTAGAATGTATCAGAACGTGTTGCCAAGACTTCAAACTCGGTATATGCAAGAAAGAAAGTAGATCTGTGGAGTTTTGAGGGAACCAGACCCGAAGTACTCGTCGCGTGTTCTGTCCAGCACCGCGTATTCTTGCCTTCATGCTTCCTTTCCGCGGCCGGACGCGATCCGATTCTGCTAGAAAGTATCAGAACGTGTTGCCACGACTTCAAACTCGGTATATGCAAGAAAGAAAGTAGATCTGTGGAGTTTTGAGGGAACCAGACCCGAAGTACTCGTCGCGTGTACTGACCAGCACCGCGTATTCTTGCCTTCATTCTTCCTTCCCGCGGCCGGACGCGATCCGATTCTGCTAGAAAGTATCAGAACGTGTTGCCACGACTTCAAACTCGGTATATGCAAGAAAGAAAGTAGATCTGTGGAGTTTTGAGGGAACCAGACCCGAAGTACTCGTCGCGTGTACTGACCAGCACCGCGTATTCTTGCCTTCATTCTTCCTTCCCGCGGCCGGACGCGATCCGATTCTGCTAGAAAGTATCAGAACGTGTTGCCACGACTTCAAACTCGGTATATGCAAGAAAGAAAGTAGATCTGTGGAGTTTTGAGGGAACCAGACCCGAAGTACTCGTCGCGTGTACTGACCAGCACCGCGTATTCTTGCCTTCATTCTTCCTTCCCGCGGCCGGACGCGATCCGATTCTGCTAGAAAGTATCAGAACGTGTTGCCACGACTTCAAACTCGGTATATGCAAGAAAGAAAGTAGATCTGTGGAGTTTTGAGGGAACCAGACCCGAAGTACTCGTCGCGTGTACTGACCAGCACCGCGTATTCTTGCCTTCATTCTTCCTTCCCGCGGCCGGACGCGATCCGATTCTGCTAGAAAGTATCAGAACGTGTTGCCACGACTTCAAACTCGGTATATGCAAGAAAGAAAGTAGATCTGTGGAGTTTTGAGGGAACCAGACCCGAAGTACTCGTCGCGTGTACTGACCAGCACCGCGTATTCTTGCCTTCATTCTTCCTTCCCGCGGCCGGACGCGATCCGATTCTGCTAGAAAGTATCAGAACGTGTTGCCACGACTTCAAACTCGGTATATGCAAGAAAGAAAGTAGATCTGTGGAGTTTTGAGGGAACCAGACCCGAAGTACTCGTCGCGTGTACTGACCAGCACCGCGTATTCTTGCCTTCATTCTTCCTTCCCGCGGCCGGACGCGATCCGATTCTGCTAGAAAGTATCAGAACGTGTTGCCACGACTTCAAACTCGGTATATGCAAGAAAGAAAGTAGATCTGTGGAGTTTTGAGGGAACCAGACCCGAAGTACTCGTCGCGTGTACTGACCAGCACCGCGTATTCTTGCCTTCATTCTTCCTTCCCGCGGCCGGACGCGATCCGATTCTGCTAGAAAGTATCAGAACGTGTTGCCACGACTTCAAACTCGGTATATGCAAGAAAGAAAGTAGATCTGTGGAGTTTTGAGGGAACCAGACCCGAAGTACTCGTCGCGTGTACTGACCAGCACCGCGTATTCTTGCCTTCATTCTTCCTTCCCGCGGCCGGACGCGATCCGATTCTGCTAGAAAGTATCAGAACGTGTTGCCACGACTTCAAACTCGGTATATGCAAGAAAGAAAGTAGATCTGTGGAGTTTTGAGGGAACCAGACCCGAAGTACTCGTCGCGTGTACTGACCAGCACCGCGTATTCTTGCCTTCATTCTTCCTTCCCGCGGCCGGACGCGATCCGATTCTGCTAGAAAGTATCAGAACGTGTTGCCACGACTTCAAACTCGGTATATGCAAGAAAGAAAGTAGATCTGTGGAGTTTTGAGGGAACCAGACCCGAAGTACTCGTCGCGTGTACTGACCAGCACCGCGTATTCTTGCCTTCATTCTTCCTTCCCGCGGCCGGACGCGATCCGATTCTGCTAGAAAGTATCAGAACGTGTTGCCACGACTTCAAACTCGGTATATGCAAGAAAGAAAGTAGATCTGTGGAGTTTTGAGGGAACCAGACCCGAAGTACTCGTCGCGTGTACTGACCAGCACCGCGTATTCTTGCCTTCATTCTTCCTTCCCGCGGCCGGACGCGATCCGATTCTGCTAGAAAGTATCAGAACGTGTTGCCACGACTTCAAACTCGGTATATGCAAGAAAGAAAGTAGATCTGTGGAGTTTTGAGGGAACCAGACCCGAAGTACTCGTCGCGTGTACTGACCAGCACCGCGTATTCTTGCCTTCATTCTTCCTTCCCGCGGCCGGACGCGATCCGATTCTGCTAGAAAGTATCAGAACGTGTTGCCACGACTTCAAACTCGGTATATGCAAGAAAGAAAGTAGATCTGTGGAGTTTTGAGGGAACCAGACCCGAAGTACTCGTCGCGTGTACTGACCAGCACCGCGTATTCTTGCCTTCATTCTTCCTTCCCGCGGCCGGACGCGATCCGATTCTGCTAGAAAGTATCAGAACGTGTTGCCACGACTTCAAACTCGGTATATGCAAGAAAGAAAGTAGATCTGTGGAGTTTTGAGGGAACCAGACCCGAAGTACTCGTCGCGTGTACTGACCAGCACCGCGTATTCTTGCCTTCATTCTTCCTTCCCGCGGCCGGACGCGATCCGATTCTGCTAGAAAGTATCAGAACGTGTTGCCACGACTTCAAACTCGGTATATGCAAGAAAGAAAGTAGATCTGTGGAGTTTTGAGGGAACCAGACCCGAAGTACTCGTCGCGTGTACTGACCAGCACCGCGTATTCTTGCCTTCATTCTTCCTTCCCGCGGCCGGACGCGATCCGATTCTGCTAGAAAGTATCAGAACGTGTTGCCACGACTTCAAACTCGGTATATGCAAGAAAGAAAGTAGATCTGTGGAGTTTTGAGGGAACCAGACCCGAAGTACTCGTCGCGTGTACTGACCAGCACCGCGTATTCTTGCCTTCATTCTTCCTTCCCGCGGCCGGACGCGATCCGATTCTGCTAGAAAGTATCAGAACGTGTTGCCACGACTTCAAACTCGGTATATGCAAGAAAGAAAGTAGATCTGTGGAGTTTTGAGGGAACCAGACCCGAAGTACTCGTCGCGTGTACTGACCAGCACCGCGTATTCTTGCCTTCATTCTTCCTTCCCGCGGCCGGACGCGATCCGATTCTGCTAGAAAGTATCAGAACGTGTTGCCACGACTTCAAACTCGGTATATGCAAGAAAGAAAGTAGATCTGTGGAGTTTTGAGGGAACCAGACCCGAAGTACTCGTCGCGTGTACTGACCAGCACCGCGTATTCTTGCCTTCATTCTTCCTTCCCGCGGCCGGACGCGATCCGATTCTGCTAGAAAGTATCAGAACGTGTTGCCACGACTTCAAACTCGGTATATGCAAGAAAGAAAGTAGATCTGTGGAGTTTTGAGGGAACCAGACCCGAAGTACTCGTCGCGTGTACTGACCAGCACCGCGTATTCTTGCCTTCATTCTTCCTTCCCGCGGCCGGACGCGATCCGATTCTGCTAGAAAGTATCAGAACGTGTTGCCACGACTTCAAACTCGGTATATGCAAGAAAGAAAGTAGATCTGTGGAGTTTTGAGGGAACCAGACCCGAAGTACTCGTCGCGTGTACTGACCAGCACCGCGTATTCTTGCCTTCATTCTTCCTTCCCGCGGCCGGACGCGATCCGATTCTGCTAGAAAGTATCAGAACGTGTTGCCACGACTTCAAACTCGGTATATGCAAGAAAGAAAGTAGATCTGTGGAGTTTTGAGGGAACCAGACCCGAAGTACTCGTCGCGTGTACTGACCAGCACCGCGTATTCTTGCCTTCATTCTTCCTTCCCGCGGCCGGACGCGATCCGATTCTGCTAGAAAGTATCAGAACGTGTTGCCACGACTTCAAACTCGGTATATGCAAGAAAGAAAGTAGATCTGTGGAGTTTTGAGGGAACCAGACCCGAAGTACTCGTCGCGTGTACTGACCAGCACCGCGTATTCTTGCCTTCATTCTTCCTTCCCGCGGCCGGACGCGATCCGATTCTGCTAGAAAGTATCAGAACGTGTTGCCACGACTTCAAACTCGGTATATGCAAGAAAGAAAGTAGATCTGTGGAGTTTTGAGGGAACCAGACCCGAAGTACTCGTCGCGTGTACTGACCAGCACCGCGTATTCTTGCCTTCATTCTTCCTTCCCGCGGCCGGACGCGATCCGATTCTGCTAGAAAGTATCAGAACGTGTTGCCACGACTTCAAACTCGGTATATGCAAGAAAGAAAGTAGATCTGTGGAGTTTTGAGGGAACCAGACCCGAAGTACTCGTCGCGTGTACTGACCAGCACCGCGTATTCTTGCCTTCATTCTTCCTTCCCGCGGCCGGACGCGATCCGATTCTGCTAGAAAGTATCAGAACGTGTTGCCACGACTTCAAACTCGGTATATGCAAGAAAGAAAGTAGATCTGTGGAGTTTTGAGGGAACCAGACCCGAAGTACTCGTCGCGTGTACTGACCAGCACCGCGTATTCTTGCCTTCATTCTTCCTTCCCGCGGCCGGACGCGATCCGATTCTGCTAGAAAGTATCAGAACGTGTTGCCACGACTTCAAACTCGGTATATGCAAGAAAGAAAGTAGATCTGTGGAGTTTTGAGGGAACCAGACCCGAAGTACTCGTCGCGTGTACTGACCAGCACCGCGTATTCTTGCCTTCATTCTTCCTTCCCGCGGCCGGACGCGATCCGATTCTGCTAGAAAGTATCAGAACGTGTTGCCACGACTTCAAACTCGGTATATGCAAGAAAGAAAGTAGATCTGTGGAGTTTTGAGGGAACCAGACCCGAAGTACTCGTCGCGTGTACTGACCAGCACCGCGTATTCTTGCCTTCATTCTTCCTTCCCGCGGCCGGACGCGATCCGATTCTGCTAGAAAGTATCAGAACGTGTTGCCACGACTTCAAACTCGGTATATGCAAGAAAGAAAGTAGATCTGTGGAGTTTTGAGGGAACCAGACCCGAAGTACTCGTCGCGTGTACTGACCAGCACCGCGTATTCTTGCCTTCATTCTTCCTTCCCGCGGCCGGACGCGATCCGATTCTGCTAGAAAGTATCAGAACGTGTTGCCACGACTTCAAACTCGGTATATGCAAGAAAGAAAGTAGATCTGTGGAGTTTTGAGGGAACCAGACCCGAAGTACTCGTCGCGTGTACTGACCAGCACCGCGTATTCTTGCCTTCATTCTTCCTTCCCGCGGCCGGACGCGATCCGATTCTGCTAGAAAGTATCAGAACGTGTTGCCACGACTTCAAACTCGGTATATGCAAGAAAGAAAGTAGATCTGTGGAGTTTTGAGGGAACCAGACCCGAAGTACTCGTCGCGTGTACTGACCAGCACCGCGTATTCTTGCCTTCATTCTTCCTTCCCGCGGCCGGACGCGATCCGATTCTGCTAGAAAGTATCAGAACGTGTTGCCACGACTTCAAACTCGGTATATGCAAGAAAGAAAGTAGATCTGTGGAGTTTTGAGGGAACCAGACCCGAAGTACTCGTCGCGTGTACTGACCAGCACCGCGTATTCTTGCCTTCATTCTTCCTTCCCGCGGCCGGACGCGATCCGATTCTGCTAGAAAGTATCAGAACGTGTTGCCACGACTTCAAACTCGGTATATGCAAGAAAGAAAGTAGATCTGTGGAGTTTTGAGGGAACCAGACCCGAAGTACTCGTCGCGTGTACTGACCAGCACCGCGTATTCTTGCCTTCATTCTTCCTTCCCGCGGCCGGACGCGATCCGATTCTGCTAGAAAGTATCAGAACGTGTTGCCACGACTTCAAACTCGGTATATGCAAGAAAGAAAGTAGATCTGTGGAGTTTTGAGGGAACCAGACCCGAAGTACTCGTCGCGTGTACTGACCAGCACCGCGTATTCTTGCCTTCATTCTTCCTTCCCGCGGCCGGACGCGATCCGATTCTGCTAGAAAGTATCAGAACGTGTTGCCACGACTTCAAACTCGGTATATGCAAGAAAGAAAGTAGATCTGTGGAGTTTTGAGGGAACCAGACCCGAAGTACTCGTCGCGTGTACTGACCAGCACCGCGTATTCTTGCCTTCATTCTTCCTTCCCGCGGCCGGACGCGATCCGATTCTGCTAGAAAGTATCAGAACGTGTTGCCACGACTTCAAACTCGGTATATGCAAGAAAGAAAGTAGATCTGTGGAGTTTTGAGGGAACCAGACCCGAAGTACTCGTCGCGTGTACTGACCAGCACCGCGTATTCTTGCCTTCATTCTTCCTTCCCGCGGCCGGACGCGATCCGATTCTGCTAGAAAGTATCAGAACGTGTTGCCACGACTTCAAACTCGGTATATGCAAGAAAGAAAGTAGATCTGTGGAGTTTTGAGGGAACCAGACCCGAAGTACTCGTCGCGTGTACTGACCAGCACCGCGTATTCTTGCCTTCATTCTTCCTTCCCGCGGCCGGACGCGATCCGATTCTGCTAGAAAGTATCAGAACGTGTTGCCACGACTTCAAACTCGGTATATGCAAGAAAGAAAGTAGATCTGTGGAGTTTTGAGGGAACCAGACCCGAAGTACTCGTCGCGTGTACTGACCAGCACCGCGTATTCTTGCCTTCATTCTTCCTTCCCGCGGCCGGACGCGATCCGATTCTGCTAGAAAGTATCAGAACGTGTTGCCACGACTTCAAACTCGGTATATGCAAGAAAGAAAGTAGATCTGTGGAGTTTTGAGGGAACCAGACCCGAAGTACTCGTCGCGTGTACTGACCAGCACCGCGTATTCTTGCCTTCATTCTTCCTTCCCGCGGCCGGACGCGATCCGATTCTGCTAGAAAGTATCAGAACGTGTTGCCACGACTTCAAACTCGGTATATGCAAGAAAGAAAGTAGATCTGTGGAGTTTTGAGGGAACCAGACCCGAAGTACTCGTCGCGTGTACTGACCAGCACCGCGTATTCTTGCCTTCATTCTTCCTTCCCGCGGCCGGACGCGATCCGATTCTGCTAGAAAGTATCAGAACGTGTTGCCACGACTTCAAACTCGGTATATGCAAGAAAGAAAGTAGATCTGTGGAGTTTTGAGGGAACCAGACCCGAAGTACTCGTCGCGTGTACTGACCAGCACCGCGTATTCTTGCCTTCATTCTTCCTTCCCGCGGCCGGACGCGATCCGATTCTGCTAGAAAGTATCAGAACGTGTTGCCACGACTTCAAACTCGGTATATGCAAGAAAGAAAGTAGATCTGTGGAGTTTTGAGGGAACCAGACCCGAAGTACTCGTCGCGTGTACTGACCAGCACCGCGTATTCTTGCCTTCATTCTTCCTTCCCGCGGCCGGACGCGATCCGATTCTGCTAGAAAGTATCAGAACGTGTTGCCACGACTTCAAACTCGGTATATGCAAGAAAGAAAGTAGATCTGTGGAGTTTTGAGGGAACCAGACC
Source organism: Habropoda laboriosa (assembly GCF_001263275.1). Classification (NCBI taxonomy): domain Eukaryota; kingdom Metazoa; phylum Arthropoda; class Insecta; order Hymenoptera; family Apidae; genus Habropoda; species Habropoda laboriosa. The sequence continues at coordinate 641,695 of NW_017100155.1, read as the reverse complement.
CGAAGTACTCGTCGCGTGTACTGACCAGCACCGCGTATTCTTGCCTTCATTCTTCCTTCCCGCGGCCGGACGCGATCCGATTCTGCTAGAAAGTATCAGAACGTGTTGCCACGACTTCAAACTCGGTATATGCAAGAAAGAAAGTAGATCTGTGGAGTTTTGAGGGAACCAGACCCGAAGTACTCGTCGCGTGTACTGACCAGCACCGCGTATTCTTGCCTTCATTCTTCCTTCCCGCGGCCGGACGCGATCCGATTCTGCTAGAAAGTATCAGAACGTGTTGCCACGACTTCAAACTCGGTATATGCAAGAAAGAAAGTAGATCTGTGGAGTTTTGAGGGAACCAGACCCGAAGTACTCGTCGCGTGTACTGACCAGCACCGCGTATTCTTGCCTTCATTCTTCCTTCCCGCGGCCGGACGCGATCCGATTCTGCTAGAAAGTATCAGAACGTGTTGCCACGACTTCAAACTCGGTATATGCAAGAAAGAAAGTAGATCTGTGGAGTTTTGAGGGAACCAGACCCGAAGTACTCGTCGCGTGTACTGACCAGCACCGCGTATTCTTGCCTTCATTCTTCCTTCCCGCGGCCGGACGCGATCCGATTCTGCTAGAAAGTATCAGAACGTGTTGCCACGACTTCAAACTCGGTATATGCAAGAAAGAAAGTAGATCTGTGGAGTTTTGAGGGAACCAGACCCGAAGTACTCGTCGCGTGTACTGACCAGCACCGCGTATTCTTGCCTTCATTCTTCCTTCCCGCGGCCGGACGCGATCCGATTCTGCTAGAAAGTATCAGAACGTGTTGCCACGACTTCAAACTCGGTATATGCAAGAAAGAAAGTAGATCTGTGGAGTTTTGAGGGAACCAGACCCGAAGTACTCGTCGCGTGTACTGACCAGCACCGCGTATTCTTGCCTTCATTCTTCCTTCCCGCGGCCGGACGCGATCCGATTCTGCTAGAAAGTATCAGAACGTGTTGCCACGACTTCAAACTCGGTATATGCAAGAAAGAAAGTAGATCTGTGGAGTTTTGAGGGAACCAGACCCGAAGTACTCGTCGCGTGTACTGACCAGCACCGCGTATTCTTGCCTTCATTCTTCCTTCCCGCGGCCGGACGCGATCCGATTCTGCTAGAAAGTATCAGAACGTGTTGCCACGACTTCAAACTCGGTATATGCAAGAAAGAAAGTAGATCTGTGGAGTTTTGAGGGAACCAGACCCGAAGTACTCGTCGCGTGTACTGACCAGCACCGCGTATTCTTGCCTTCATTCTTCCTTCCCGCGGCCGGACGCGATCCGATTCTGCTAGAAAGTATCAGAACGTGTTGCCACGACTTCAAACTCGGTATATGCAAGAAAGAAAGTAGATCTGTGGAGTTTTGAGGGAACCAGACCCGAAGTACTCGTCGCGTGTACTGACCAGCACCGCGTATTCTTGCCTTCATTCTTCCTTCCCGCGGCCGGACGCGATCCGATTCTGCTAGAAAGTATCAGAACGTGTTGCCACGACTTCAAACTCGGTATATGCAAGAAAGAAAGTAGATCTGTGGAGTTTTGAGGGAACCAGACCCGAAGTACTCGTCGCGTGTACTGACCAGCACCGCGTATTCTTGCCTTCATTCTTCCTTCCCGCGGCCGGACGCGATCCGATTCTGCTAGAAAGTATCAGAACGTGTTGCCACGACTTCAAACTCGGTATATGCAAGAAAGAAAGTAGATCTGTGGAGTTTTGAGGGAACCAGACCCGAAGTACTCGTCGCGTGTACTGACCAGCACCGCGTATTCTTGCCTTCATTCTTCCTTCCCGCGGCCGGACGCGATCCGATTCTGCTAGAAAGTATCAGAACGTGTTGCCACGACTTCAAACTCGGTATATGCAAGAAAGAAAGTAGATCTGTGGAGTTTTGAGGGAACCAGACCCGAAGTACTCGTCGCGTGTACTGACCAGCACCGCGTATTCTTGCCTTCATTCTTCCTTCCCGCGGCCGGACGCGATCCGATTCTGCTAGAAAGTATCAGAACGTGTTGCCACGACTTCAAACTCGGTATATGCAAGAAAGAAAGTAGATCTGTGGAGTTTTGAGGGAACCAGACCCGAAGTACTCGTCGCGTGTACTGACCAGCACCGCGTATTCTTGCCTTCATTCTTCCTTCCCGCGGCCGGACGCGATCCGATTCTGCTAGAAAGTATCAGAACGTGTTGCCACGACTTCAAACTCGGTATATGCAAGAAAGAAAGTAGATCTGTGGAGTTTTGAGGGAACCAGACCCGAAGTACTCGTCGCGTGTACTGACCAGCACCGCGTATTCTTGCCTTCATTCTTCCTTCCCGCGGCCGGACGCGATCCGATTCTGCTAGAAAGTATCAGAACGTGTTGCCACGACTTCAAACTCGGTATATGCAAGAAAGAAAGTAGATCTGTGGAGTTTTGAGGGAACCAGACCCGAAGTACTCGTCGCGTGTACTGACCAGCACCGCGTATTCTTGCCTTCATTCTTCCTTCCCGCGGCCGGACGCGATCCGATTCTGCTAGAAAGTATCAGAACGTGTTGCCACGACTTCAAACTCGGTATATGCAAGAAAGAAAGTAGATCTGTGGAGTTTTGAGGGAACCAGACCCGAAGTACTCGTCGCGTGTACTGACCAGCACCGCGTATTCTTGCCTTCATTCTTCCTTCCCGCGGCCGGACGCGATCCGATTCTGCTAGAAAGTATCAGAACGTGTTGCCACGACTTCAAACTCGGTATATGCAAGAAAGAAAGTAGATCTGTGGAGTTTTGAGGGAACCAGACCCGAAGTACTCGTCGCGTGTACTGACCAGCACCGCGTATTCTTGCCTTCATTCTTCCTTCCCGCGGCCGGACGCGATCCGATTCTGCTAGAAAGTATCAGAACGTGTTGCCACGACTTCAAACTCGGTATATGCAAGAAAGAAAGTAGATCTGTGGAGTTTTGAGGGAACCAGACCCGAAGTACTCGTCGCGTGTACTGACCAGCACCGCGTATTCTTGCCTTCATTCTTCCTTCCCGCGGCCGGACGCGATCCGATTCTGCTAGAAAGTATCAGAACGTGTTGCCACGACTTCAAACTCGGTATATGCAAGAAAGAAAGTAGATCTGTGGAGTTTTGAGGGAACCAGACCCGAAGTACTCGTCGCGTGTACTGACCAGCACCGCGTATTCTTGCCTTCATTCTTCCTTCCCGCGGCCGGACGCGATCCGATTCTGCTAGAAAGTATCAGAACGTGTTGCCACGACTTCAAACTCGGTATATGCAAGAAAGAAAGTAGATCTGTGGAGTTTTGAGGGAACCAGACCCGAAGTACTCGTCGCGTGTACTGACCAGCACCGCGTATTCTTGCCTTCATTCTTCCTTCCCGCGGCCGGACGCGATCCGATTCTGCTAGAAAGTATCAGAACGTGTTGCCACGACTTCAAACTCGGTATATGCAAGAAAGAAAGTAGATCTGTGGAGTTTTGAGGGAACCAGACCCGAAGTACTCGTCGCGTGTACTGACCAGCACCGCGTATTCTTGCCTTCATTCTTCCTTCCCGCGGCCGGACGCGATCCGATTCTGCTAGAAAGTATCAGAACGTGTTGCCACGACTTCAAACTCGGTATATGCAAGAAAGAAAGTAGATCTGTGGAGTTTTGAGGGAACCAGACCCGAAGTACTCGTCGCGTGTACTGACCAGCACCGCGTATTCTTGCCTTCATTCTTCCTTCCCGCGGCCGGACGCGATCCGATTCTGCTAGAAAGTATCAGAACGTGTTGCCACGACTTCAAACTCGGTATATGCAAGAAAGAAAGTAGATCTGTGGAGTTTTGAGGGAACCAGACCCGAAGTACTCGTCGCGTGTACTGACCAGCACCGCGTATTCTTGCCTTCATTCTTCCTTCCCGCGGCCGGACGCGATCCGATTCTGCTAGAAAGTATCAGAACGTGTTGCCACGACTTCAAACTCGGTATATGCAAGAAAGAAAGTAGATCTGTGGAGTTTTGAGGGAACCAGACCCGAAGTACTCGTCGCGTGTACTGACCAGCACCGCGTATTCTTGCCTTCATTCTTCCTTCCCGCGGCCGGACGCGATCCGATTCTGCTAGAAAGTATCAGAACGTGTTGCCACGACTTCAAACTCGGTATATGCAAGAAAGAAAGTAGATCTGTGGAGTTTTGAGGGAACCAGACCCGAAGTACTCGTCGCGTGTACTGACCAGCACCGCGTATTCTTGCCTTCATTCTTCCTTCCCGCGGCCGGACGCGATCCGATTCTGCTAGAAAGTATCAGAACGTGTTGCCACGACTTCAAACTCGGTATATGCAAGAAAGAAAGTAGATCTGTGGAGTTTTGAGGGAACCAGACCCGAAGTACTCGTCGCCTGTTCTGTCCAGCACCGCGTATTCTTGCCTTCATTCTTCCTTCCCGCGGCCGGACGCGATCCGATTCTGCTAGAAAGTATCAGAACGTGTTGCCACGACTTCAAACTCGGTATATGCAAGAAAGAAAGTAGATCTGTGGAGTTTTGAGGGAACCAGACCCGAAGTACTCGTCGCGTGTACTGACCAGCATCGCGTATTCTTGCCTTCATTCTTCCTTCCCGCGGCCGGACGCGATCCGATTCTGCTAGAAAGTATCAGAACGTGTTGCCAAGACTTCAAACTCGGTATATGCAAGAAAGAAAGTAGATCTGTGGAGTTTTGAGGGAACCAGACCCGAAGTACTCGTCGCGTGTACTGACCAGCACCGCGTATTCTTGCCTTCATTCTTCCTTCCCGCGGCCGGACGCGATCCGATTCTGCTAGAAAGTATCAGAACGTGTTGCCAAGACTTCAAACTCGGTATATGCTAGAAAGAAAGTGGATCTGTGGAGTTTTGAGGGAACCAGACCCGAAGTACTCGTCGCGTGTTCTGTCCAGCACCGCGTATTCTTGCCTTCATTCTTCCTTCCCGCGGCCGGACGCGATCCGATTCTGCTAGAAAGTATCAGAACGTGTTGCCAAGACTTCAAACTCCGTATATGCACGAAAGAAAGTGGATCTGTGGAGTTTTGAGGGAACCAGACCCGAAGTACTCGTCGCGTGTATTGACCAGCAGTATATTCTTGCCTTCATTCTTTCTTCCCGTGACTGGACGCGATCCGATTCGGACAGAAAGTACCAGAACGTGTTGCCAAGACTTCAAACTCGGTATATGCAAGAATGAAAGTGGATCTATGGAGATTTGAGGGATCCAGACCCGAAGTACTCGTCGCGTGTACCGACCAGCACCGCGTATTCTTGCCTTCATTCTTCCTTCCCGCGGCCGGACGCGATCCGATTCTGCTAGAAAGTATCAGAACGTGTTGCCAAGACTTCAAACTCGGTATATGCAAGAAAGAAAGTAGATCTGTGGAGTTTTGCGGGAACCAGACCCGAATTACTCGTCGCGTGTACTGTCCAGCACCGCGTATTCTTGCCTTCATGCTTCCTTCCCGCGGCCGGACGCGATCCGATTCTGCTAGAAAGTATTAGAACGTGTTGCCAGGACTTCAAACTCGATATATGCGAGAGAGAAAGTGGATCTGTGCAGTTTTGAGGGTACCAGACCCGAAGAATCCCGCTCGTCTTCTTTCTAGCTCCGCGGAAATCTTTCTTCTTTCTTCCCCCAAAGCTATTTTAATCCGATTCGGCCAGGAATGACGGAACGTGTTCCCTTGATCCCCGTTTCTATATTTGCTAGAGGGAAGAAGAGGCAGTTGCTTGAAATATGGCTGAAAATGATGGAAAATGATCGTGTAGCTGGCAGCTAGTGTTCAGCCGTCACTTGCATAACGATTCCTACCCGGTTTGATAGAAAATTTTCAATGAGGCGAATCATTGTTATACTTCACAAAACTGTTTCGAGATCTCTGTGTTCCGGTCGGGGATTAAAAATCGTTCGAGTGTCATAAACTGAAAACGCTTGGATCGATTTTATTTTGTATAACGTTTTTTAATATGAGGCACGATGACGTTTAAGTGTTAATATTAATTTGCGGTCGATCGATCGTTGAGGTAAATGTCCTTCGGTGATTTTGTGAGGTTTGAATTACGTGAATTACCATTTTGATGTTTTTTTTATTAAATGTTTTAGAAGTTTTTGAATAATTGAAGTCAATTAGAGTGACGCTCTTTTATATCTATGTGTTTCGTGTTACTTTTAATTCGATATAATTGCTTTTTCAATTGGGAAATTTTTAGGAGAACACGCAATGTGTGAGACTCAAGGATGAAATTGAACATACGAGTATGAGTTTTCAGTCTGATTCGAATTTAATATTTTCAATTCTGTCCATTGTAGTTATTAAGAGCGAAGCGAAATTGTTCATTTTTCTATTCTGCTTCATTTGTACCATTCGCTAACTACATACATCGTAGCACGTTGGAGGATTGCACATTTCAAAGATCATATCGCTTTGTACATTGAATATTGCTGGCAAAAAATCGTTCGGTTGAAAAATATTTTCTTGCAGTTGTACATTCAGCAATCAGGCAGAATAATGGAATAAAATAATGTAATAGCATTTCAAATCAACGCTATGATATCGTATAACAGGAAGCGTATTTCAGATTGTGTGAAACATTTGGAAACATTGGTCATAATATTTAGTATATTAAGATTGAGAATAATATTCAAATAATTTTGAAATTTTCTTTTTTCCCACTTTCTCTATATTTTTCATACATATTTCCTTAGCTATTCAAATCCTTTGTAATTTCAAATATTTTAATCACAAATTTTCTATTTTCAAACCTTTTGGTTTCAAATTTCGTAATTTTATATTCTTAAATTTCCAATTTTCTATGTAATTTTTGTGTAATTTTTAATTTTATAATTTCAAAGTTTTTGATTTCAAATTTTTTAATTTCATATTAATTTCAACAATTAGAACAATTTTCAGGATTTTTTTCAAAAGAACCATTAAACGTTTTGCATTAAAGTTTCGCACATACACTTACGGGTATTTATAATACACAATATATTCTGTTAAAGTAAAAACAATCAAAATTACACGAATTATACTTTGTTTTATAGTGTGTTTTAGAGAAAGTGTGCTGTAAAACTGTCTACAGGATTCCGAGCCTTCTGCTGGTCTAAAATAAAAAAATGAGGACGAATCTTAATAAGTACAAATCTAGCTATGGTCAGAATGAAAATAAAATAAAAATATCGACAAAATTGCAGCATGTTGAATTTAGATTATCGATTTTTCTCATATTTTGCCGTCTGTAGCGTGTTAAAGAAATAAGAAAAAAAACCACGGATGTTAAAAATTTTGGTCACGCGATACCAGGACGTGTGCTGAAGATTCTCTACAAATTTCAAGTCGATTGATAAACTAGAACTCGAGATATCCTGTAAACCGTTTCGAAAAATGAGGTTTCGAGAAAAACGCGTTTAAAGATCCGTCTATCCCTTTCTTTACAGTACGACTGTATCCTTCAAACGCTTACATCTAAATTAATTTCACGAATTCAAACAAATCCTTTTGCTCACATGTTTTAGAATACGTATACTTCAAGAAAATTAAAACAAACAAAATTGATGTAGGATGTGAACAGGGAGAAGGGAGCAACAACGGGTCAACGTTGTAAAATTGAATAAAAAAATAGAAAAAACAAAATGATAGATACAAACGACTCGGTGGCCACTTAACGACTGCCCCTTTCGCTCGCTCGCGCCTCGGCCAACACACCGCTCTCACACGCACACGCACAGCCGTCGTCTTTCGGTAGCTTTTGTCTAGTGTCACATGCGTCACAGACGTCGCTTGGGTTGTTCGGCCGTACCGACGAGCCGAACAATACATCGGTATTCCCGATAGACTAGCACGTCCTAAAAATCGAGGTCGTAGCCGGCACGAAAATTACTTTACGACACCCAAAAACTCGACGCCTCTCACACCTGAACACCACATCACCTAAGATAATAAACAGACCTTCGACATCACTGTTAGGGATTGGGTTTATGACATGGACGCCTGTTTGCGCTATTTTTGAATGCGCCCCTTTTCTTCTTCGCGTTAATTAATTTTTCCTTCAAATTGGCCACGAAGCCCGGGAAGCGTTTTATGGCTGCAGAAAAATAACTTTTCTGCGGACCACATACCTTCCCGGTGCCCACTCGTGAACATTCAATAGACATAGACATGTCATAAAACCTCTCGCGTCTCCCTGACCGCCCAAAGTCCCGTTACGCGCGGGCTACCCTTGGGCCTCACTCTCCCGCCATCGCGACATACCGCCACCCTGTCAACTTGGAAATTCCAGGGTGGGCGGCATGCTCGCGGGCCAGGGAGGACCGTCCAAGGAGGTAGACCCGTTCCATTGGCGGAGACCACCACCTTCTACCCCTAAACCTTTTTATAAATAAGCGCTCCAACGCACATCAGATCAAAAAGGGAAAATAGACAAACACTCTTCAAAATAAAGTCTTTTTCTTTTAAAATAATAAAATACGTGCAACCTCGGCATAGACAAACACTCTTCAAAATAAAGTCTTTTTCTTTTAAAATAATAAAATACGTGCAACCTCAGCACATCACGACTTCATACCAGCAAACAACCCGCACCACGAACCAGCGACAATCCTGCGCCACCACTCTCGAACATACCGCTTGTTCGAAGCGCACGACGCAACAATCACCAAGAGATATAACAAATGTAAGAACAAATTCCCCACTTTCACACCACCATCAGACATACCGCAAACACACCGAAAAAACCTTCCACCACCTACGACAGTTTTCACACCACCAATCACAACACGCACGTAGTTTATAAAATAGCGAACACCACACGACACGACACACAATTTTCCGACCAGTAAACTTAGACATTTCGCGCTCTGTTCACGTTCATTCACAAATACATAGTTTCAATAGCAAACTGTTGTGCGTTAATAGTCAATCTTCCGAGCACTACCTGAGTTCTCTATCCCGAGTAGATTCCTTAAATGGTCTGACTCGAAAAGAGGGACAATTATCGGTTTCGCAACAAGCACATTGCGATTCGTAACACTAGCTACCGCTGCGCTGGACCGCCCCACATTGATTTTTTCAAAGTTCAAAACCGGAATACCCCCGTTAGGAAGTCAAGAGTAACTCGAGGATAATTCCACTAACCATACCAGGAAAAAGGTAACAAGAAAAGCAACGTACTTTTCCTAAAAAAAAAAACACTTCGAAATAAACCTATCCCGCCTCTTTTAACGTGCGCGAGTCTCAAATCGCGGGTATTAACGGAAAAAAGAGGAAGGGAAAAAAAGAGCGCGGTTAATCGGGTCACACGATTCGATGGAGAAGCGCGTTTTCGAGCGACAGCCCGGCATTTGGGACGAAAGCGCAAAGTCCCGGTCCGGGTTATCTTCCGAAATCAGTATCGATAGTTTCCGGCTTTCGCTTCAAAGCTTCCCCGTTTTTCAGAGCGCTTGAAAAATCCCGCGCGGATTACGCACTCGCGCAAAACAGCGGCGCGCGCGCGGCTGAAAGGCACCGACAAATGAGGCCACGCGTGCCTGTTTCCTTTTTTTCTCTTTTTCTCTCTCTCTCTCTCCGCACTCCCTCCTTCCTCTCTGCTGCACCGAATTTTTTTGTTAATATTCAACGTACGAACGCAAACATGTATGCACGCACGACCGTGCACGCGCTTCATTTCCTCCCGGGGAAATTGCATTCCGAAAATCTATTTTCAATCCTTCGTACGGTCGCGTCGGCTCTTTCTAACGCGCGCGCACACAAGCCTATTCTCGCTGCGCACGAGTTCGAGCCCCCGCGTGCCGGCACACGCCGCGACGAATATCTATGCCCATACGCGCGGATACGTGCACAGCCTGCACAATCGAACCGACGAACTACCCCTCGATCTATTGTTTACGTTCTTTCCAGCGATACTGTAAGGGACAGTCTGCTTGGTACGGCGCGGCGGAAAAGTGAGTAATTCGGTGGATAGGTACGGTTGATCGCGAAACTGTCTCGTCGATGCGTCGTTTCTGGGAACGGCGAAGTTACGAAACTGCGATTTTTGGTAATTTGAAGATGCGTCTACGATGTACAGGGTGAACCGCGTAACGTGATTACCTTGAATTATTCTGTTCTCCGTGGATAGATTGAAATTGTTTTCTGTTGCATATAACGGTGCAGAGTTCTTAAAAATAACTATGGTATACTTTTTATTAATTCTTTTTTCGAAACTTTCATAGTTACCTTCAATTGTTTTTAATATAAGTGCAGATGTCATGGAATGAACTATTTATTAATGACCGAACATTTTGAACATTGCTTCACCATCTATGTAAAATTATGGGTTTATCAACAAAAATCTAGAGGTGATCTTGAAATATATTTCTATCGTTGCACTAATGATAGAATAATTTTTTTACGCTACTTCTTAGCTGCATAATTATTTTTATCCTATCTCTTATCGGAGCAACGTACTTTTTTTTGTCATTAGAAGAGGAAAAGTGGTGGATGCAAAATATTCAAAACTCTAAATTTCGATGTACCATTATTCTTTGCAATTTCTCTGGAACTGATGTGAGGTTCAGTTTCGACATTAGAATGATTTCGTTTCTGTGTCGATTTGAACATTCCGTTTCTCTAAGTGTTTTAAGTACACAGAAAAAATGGTATTTACACGACAAATTTTCTTCCATCTTATTCACCCTTTGAAGCCATTTAAATTATATATATCCTCATAGCTAGAGAAGCTAATTAGGTGGTCAGTTTTACGTGATCCACCGTATAGAAACATTTTCGTACAAAGAAAATTTACCCTAATTTCTCCAGAAACAGAACACGTTAGTTACAAAATCTGTAATACTATACTGAACCCCAACTAATCGTACAATCGAAGCAAACATTCTATTGCAATATTGTAAGATATTCTCGTTAAACTAGCAACGTTAATCTTCCCTCCCGCCTCGTGAAAATATTCCTCATTCACGATCTAAACCGCTCGACCCTCGAAAGACCATGAAACATTTCCAACCACACAGAATCCAAGAATCGTGCAACGTACCCGTTGAAGAAGAATCCAAGAAGCCAGCCAGATTCTAAAAGGTCATAAATCTGTCTGTGTAGCATAGAAATAGAATTTTTAGAATAAAATACATGTTGCTTCTTTCTATGTGTGCTGCGTAAATCCGAGCAACGTAGCCTCTAGCTGTAAGTCTTAAGGCGGTATCTCTTCTCGCGTTCGGAGAAGAAAAAGGTGTGCGCAAGCTGTGTTCGTGAGAGGAAAAAGGACTTCCTCTCTCTCTCTCTCTCTCTTTATATATATATAAATATATATGTGGTATTTTTGCAGGTTCGTTTTTTTTGTTAGTAATGGTTGAATATATTTGCATGAGTGATAACGATTATAATAAATAACTTAACACGTTGACACCGGCGCGTACCACCGGTGGCTCACACTTGGATGTTCCATTGGACGGCGCGTACCACCAAATATGTATTGTTCAAAGTTAATTTGCTTGTTGATAATTTCAAGAATTTAAAGTATATTTATTGAAATAAAGTAGGATTTATAGCAAAGCACTATTAACGAAGCTGCCAGATGGCGAGAAACGCAAATTGCAGCGCCGGCGTCAACGTGTTAAAGTTAATATAACTTGTTTATTACAATAGGAATTCAACAACGACTCTTTCAGGAGACACTTCACGCAACGATGACAATAACTTTCGCACCGACAATAATAACCGACAACAACTGACAACCTTTTTGCATTCGCTACTCTCCCTATTTATCCTAATTCCATTCCTTCCATACCTTCGTTGCTCTCCCACTGAACACATCCCTCAGATTTGTACATCACTTCCAGTGCACACCCCCACTTTCGGGGTTTCCCGGAAGTAGTCGGCGGGCCCAGTGGCGCGTTATAGCTTCATGAGGCCCCGGGAAAATTTGAATTTGGGGGCCCCATGTACAGTGAATGAGGTTATAAAAGATTGGTTTGGGGCCCCACTCGTTGGTGGAGGCCCCGGTCAATTGCCCCTTTTGCCCATAGGATAACGCGCCACTGATATGGGCAACCCCGGGCCCTAATCTATTTCAGCGAAGTTTGTCTTCGATCTTCGCGTTAAATTTGTAGCATCGAAAAATTCTCGGCTATACCTGAGTTGCCGTGATAATAAACCATAGAGCCGAGTCGCGAAGTAGACCCTTCGCGAGGGGCCTTGGTGACGCACGAGGCCCGCCGTCTACTTTCGGGAAAACCCGAAATTATCGTCGAGGCGAGAGCTATCGTCGTCGTTGCGTGGTGAGTCCCACGAAAAAGTCGTCGTTAAATTTTGTTTATATTAAAATAGTTATATTAGCTTTAATTCGCTTATTGTATTCCTATCGCTCGTGTAAATATATTCATCCATATTAAAGAAAAAGGAACAAACAAACCTGCAAAGATACCACAAATTCTTTATACCGAAGCGTTGTATTACAAATAAACGAAATACGAAGCAGCAACTTGTTTTAATTCCTTTAATATTGATTTATTTGATTTAACAATTTGGCCTGGCCCTTGACTAGGAGAAATAGGAAAGCTTAGACATGGTTGCTCCAGAGTCAGGCATTTTTGCTCCATCTTTCCTTATCGCTCGATCAAATAATGCAGGGGAATAAAATAGTCGAAACACAAGTTCGAAGAAAGTGTGGATGACGAGTTATACTTAGAATTGAAAGAAATGATAAGTACAAAAACGGAGCAAGGGTAACAACAGAGTGTGGTATTGCGTAAAAGACCTTGCATTTGTTAAGTTGTGAACACAGTTGCACCATAATGAAAAAACATTCATCGGGGTATATAAGCTACTGTCATACAGCAGCATAATTCAGTTCTGATTGAAACGAGATCAGAAAGAGTTCCGTGAACATGAATAACTACGTTCTTGCTTTGTTCGTCGTTGTGGCGGTGTTGGCTACCTGTAAGTAGTTTATCGAACGACTTTTTTTCAGTATCGTGCGAATAGTGTGAAAAGAAAATGGTCGAATTAGAAGCTACGTTTGGTGTGTTACTTGTTTTAGCTGCGTTTGCTGAGAAATTGGTATGTGACAGACCTAACGAGGAATATCGTTGTGGATCGGCGTGTCAGACGACTTGTCGGAATCGTGGAGAAGTTTGTCCCATAATAAACATCGTGAGTCTTACATTCGACAAATAGAGGACAAATTTAGACTTAACCCTTTGCACTCAAAGGTCGTTTTGCTGTAGGAAAGGTTGCAAATCGGATCTTCTTTGAAAGTTTTTTCAATCTAACTGTGCTATCCTATTTAAATATTCGATGCATTCTCTGTTTCTCTATGGTGAAGAAATTTATGGAGGCCAAAGGATCTGCTCTCTGTCTCGAATTATTTCTCAGTCGCCCCTCGATTGCAAAGGGTTAATTTCACTCGGTTAAAGGTCATCTTCATTCCACGAATAGAACACAAATTCAATTAAAGATACTCTTCATTCGACAAATACAACAAATCCACATTTCACTTCATTCAGTTGAAGATTTCAGATCACGAAAAAAGGTAGATTTGTCATTAAGTTTCTATTTTATAGAGATGTAACGACGATTGTTACTGCATCGATGGCTACGCAAGGAACCTTCGAGGCCGGTGCATCCCCATATCGTTGTGTCCACCCAAATTTCGTATAGGAAGACGCCGCAATCCGTTCTCGACACTTCCACCGTTTCTCCAATCTACAGAGCCTCGTAATTTAATCGTTCCGTAAATTTACTGAATGAGAGTTGTTGTTTTTTCCGTCTGGCAAAAATGAAGAAAGAAGAAAAACAAGAGAAACACAGATAACATTACCGACGCCGATTACGCCGTCTCGCGTTAATTAGCTGCGCAATTCCATCCGCAATAAACACGGGCTACGTCATCCGTGAAAAGCTAGATGTGTACGATATTCAATAACAATGCCAGTGTATTAAATTCCTATTTATTCTTCCTTCCTAGCGTATAGGTTGTATTGGTTTTTACAAGTCGTTGGATACTTGACACGTTTGTTAATAAAAATCTTATCATTCTTCCCGTAGATTTATCATGTTTGCATAAATTATTATTATTACCCGACATGTCTGTGAGTTGGTTAAAAATGTTCAAAAATCGAACTCATCGTGGCGTTTGCTACAACCCCTTATAGCTCACATTTTTCTCTATTTGACGTATCGGAAATGATGAATTTTATTCTTCTTCCAGGCGGATATTAAAATAACGACATATTTTCCAGGCGTGTAGAAATAAGTCTTCCATTCGTGACTTCGATTTTTGCGATAGAATAGAAATGCAAAGCGCAATACGAAGAGTGAAAGAAATAATAATAAAATACTTCTCAGGCGTGTAGAAATGAATTTTCCATTCGTTAGTAACACCGTGACTTCGATTTTTGCGATAGAATGGGAAGAGTAGCGCAATACGAAGAGTGAAAGAAATAATAATAAAATAAAATACTTCTCAGGCGTATAGAAATAAGTCTTCCATTCGTTAATAACACCGTGACTTCGATTTTTGCGATAGAATAGAAATGCAGAGCGCAATACGAAGAGTGAAAGAAATAATAATAAAATACTTCTCAGGCGTATAGAAATGAATTTTCCATTCGTTAATAACACCGCGACTTCGATTTTTGCGATAGAATAGGAAGAGTAGCGCAATACGAAGAGTGAAAGAAAATTGCACTTTTTCGAGGATTACTCGATGTAAAGACACAATCGTTAAAGGGTTAAGCAGCTTTCGGTATTATACCAGAGTCGGTTGTCCAGGTGCTGACGAGCCGCAGACTCCAAAGCCGGCAGGAACAATCGGAAAGTCAAACAGTTTGACCAGGCTCGAAACGGAAGAGCTCCAATATTTGGCCCGGTAATGTAATTCACGGAGTAGTCGAAAGTGCTGAACCCTCCGACAATCCTTTCTCCCTTCGTTTCTTCTACTCATTTTCTACACATCGTTGCGTTAGCAGCGACGAGAGATCGCGAAGTCGGATGGAAAAAGAGCACGCGGAACGAGAAAATGTTTACCAATAAGGTCAGCCTAGATAAAAGTTTATCGCTGGCGAGAGGCGGCCGGGCCTCGATCTTGTTAGTTTATATACGTTCTCCTCGAATCCGTTCGCGATCCTCGGTGTTTGGTAAGAAGAAGAAGGGTTATCTGTGTCTGTTCGTGAGCAAAGTGTTTGCGTTTCGCTTTCACGGATTCGACGGAACAACTATTTACCATGCGCCACCGCACACCGTTCGCCATTTCTTTGCCGAGAGATCTTTGTTCAGCCGCGGTTCTACGCAGTCGAGGTCCGCGGGGATCTCTTTCCTCCTCCGACAGCTATTACGCAAATATTCACAGCCTACCGATGGATTACGTTAACCCTTTCGTTACTAGAGGCGACTATAGGCGGTTTCAGATTTTCCTCGAGCGTTTTGACGCACTTCAACTTGATACCTAATTTTATGCTTTATAGGCTTTCACCTTGATTTCAGACTCAATTTTATGCTTCACGCGCTTCCATCTTAATTTGGTATTGAATTTTATTCTTGACACGCTTTCGCGTTAATTTAATAAACCGAATTTCGAAAGGATACGGCCGAAATAAGAAATTGTGCCACGCACGTTACGCGTTAAAATCTGCCGTAGCGAAGGGGTTAAAGCTCGTTAGAGGGTTAGAAGGTTAGATTCTGCCGTTGGAGATAGGAGAAATTGTCGAGTGTCTTTTTATATGGTAGAT
>NW_017100155.1:589705-622645 GCF_001263275.1 Habropoda laboriosa | reverse complement strand
GTAAACTAATCCTAACTTCTCAAAAAAACTCAAGTCGTTTGGCCCAATTTAAAAAAAGTTATTCCGTTTTATAGGGTGGCCAAATACTTATGCACGGTAGTGTATATACCTATACATATAAATTATTTATTAATTAATAAGAATAGGTATATAAGGAATATATTGTTAAATGAATTATTTATTAATTAATAAATTACATCTAAAACCTTAAGTATTAGGTAAGCCTTATATATTAATAAATACCTCATACGTTCAGTTAATGCTTAGATTTCTAGAGTTTAGGCCTACACTTGTGGTTCATTTATCCGTATCTAAAGACCTGTAAGTGTAATATATCATGATATATTAATTTAACCTTAGCTAGTTAATGGTACATCCATAGATTTATACCTTGGCCTCACTTGTATTAACTGTTATAGTAAGATTGCTAAATTACATTAAAATAAGTATTTACCATTACATAGATATCTAGCTCATTTATAGGTTATAAAATGCTTTTATGAATATGGGCGGGCCTCACGTGTCACCAAGGCCCCTCGCGAAGGGTCTACTTCTCGGCTCGGCTCTGCGGTTTATTGCCCCTCGCGGCTGCTCAGGTAGAGCCGAGAATTTTCGATACTACGTATACACCCATCCCTCCATTTACACGGATCTCTGATACGTAATAAATTTAATGAAAGTTTATAGAAAACTGAACCTATCTATACCGCGTAAAGTGAGATCGCGTAGAAAGGTACCGCGTAAAAAAAACTCGCGTGTATAAAGTACCGCGTAAATGGAGGGATGGGTGTATATATTAGTTCTACCGGAAAGTTCATCTCACGATCCAAAAATGAGTGATTCTCCAGAAATGCAATCCACAAAAATTACCATCGCGCTGGGAACGGGTCATTAGTAACGATGGAAATTACATTGTTCGTTAAATATTAATAAACGTATCGAAAATGTGTTATCCTCTTTTAATTCGAAAACGGACAGAACCTTCCGGTAGACCTAATATATGCATATATATATAAATAACTCGTACAAATGTGTTCAATTGAATCCTTACGGGGGCACACGCCTCATTTCGCGTCTCGAGACTGTGGAGAACGAGCCGGTGTGGAGAGTAGGAGAGGTTTGGAGAGCGAATGGCCGAGACATTCTTGTTATTTTGGTGGCGAAGCAAGTATAGGCACTACAGCACGCTTGGCCTACGTAGAGGAGGCCCCTTCGTCCAAAGTTTGAGACCACTCCACAGCCAGCCCGACTCACAAATTGGACTCGCAGTTTGGTTAAAGTATAATTGGCATTCGTTTCTGATAACGAAGCACCCACCATTGCCGCGCGGAACCATGTGTTCCAGGTCTCTCTCTCTCTCTCTCTCTCTGCATCCAGGTGTAGAGAAATTCGGCTCTTTCCTTCTTTTTCCCGCCTAGATAGCAGGTATGCACGCTTCTCCGTGTCGTTAGATACGCCGTCAGTTTGTGTTTTACGGAAGAAGAAGGACGGGAAAGTGGTTTCTTCTTCGATGGTAGTTCGCGAGGAAATTTTGTCTTCGATTCTGCCGAACGGAAGTTGTACAGTTACGCGGCGGTATTTTCAGTTTGGTAAACGCTTTAGTTTTCTTGTTTGCTATGTTACGGACGATGAGAAGTATCCTCTAACGTCCGAGCAAACATTAATCGGACGCGGTACACATTTATTGTTGGTATATGGGGTAAAATTATTTGAGCGGAGCAAACGGGAGCATGAAACGAGCGAATAAATATTGTGTTCCGTCGATTAAAAGAAGCAAATGAAATTAAGTGATTGATACATGGCTAGCTTTTATCAGCGGCCAGTCGAGTTACCTCTCGAAGAAGAGAGTGTCCATTTATTTACGTTCGTGCAGATCAATTGTTGACTTCTTTGTGTTGGAATAATGTCTACGAACGTTTAGATTAAATTAAAAATTAATCTTCATTTCTGACGTTTTCCATCGGACTGTATTTTACAGGGAGAGATAGAGCAGGATATTTTGAAAACATTTAAAGTGCATTATCAATCGTCCAATGAGTGCAATTTTGAATAATGATTTTCCTTTATTTTCAATACTACGTTGTTCTTTCTATTATGGCAAAAACACTAGTTGCAACGTTATAAATAATAAAAAATTCATTTCTATAAGTCTACGAAATAATTGAAAAAAAAGTAAAATTGACCATTCCTGGCACGTCAATGTTGACAAAAATGTGAGAGTTAAAGGGTTAACGCACGAATCGAACATAACACAAGTATTTCAGAACATTGATGTGAAAGCTCGCGTAATTTACGCAGAGAGAAATTAAATTTCCCCTAATGACTTCGACGAGAGGCTTCACAGCAGCTTTAAAGCAGATTTTTCTATCAAGCATCGGATTTTGAGTAGTGGTCTCGACGGGTATCTTGTGTCCTACCTCGCATTTGTATGTATCTCAGAGGACTCGATATGTTCTCTCTACAGAAGCAGGCGAAAGGTAGTATCCTTTTGAGAATTCACAGAGGGTATGGAAGTCAGAGATGGTATAGGTAGCAGAGAGAAATAGGCGGAAACGCAATTGTGTGGCATACAGTTCTCTTCACTTCGTATTTTCTATCCACACCGCCACACCCGGTATGAAGAATAAATTGACATCTGTCAATTTCCTGTTCGCACATTCATAAACATCAACCGCCTCTTTCTCTTTCATTACGATATAAGATTACGACAGAATTACCTTGTCACTTGCATCCGTCAAGTCGAATGCCTTTATGCGTTTTATCGTCTTTGGTTCGGGTTTAGGTAGCCGGAACATGCATACGATCAGTAGAATTCTTCCGTTTCAAATCCGTAATAAATATAGACAACGCGAATGTGATACCAAGAACACAGAAAATATCTTATTTTTAACGAAACAAGTCGCATGTGAAACGTACTCCTTCGAAATGAAAGAAAGAGTAATGCTACTGATTGCGAGTGCATAGTAAATCGTTATACTTTTTATTCAACGGGGAAAGTGAACATGTTTCACAGCGTAACATTAGTAGATTCCGTAAAAACTAAAAAATGTAGAAATAGTACAAAACAGTGTCTTTAATTTTAAATTTTAAGATTCTCCTTTGAAAGTGGCAAACCGGATTGCGTAAAATTCTCGTTTAAGCCCCTTAACTAAAGCTATCGTCCTGTTCCTCTTTCGTCACATTAATCTACCATCCTGCGATGTTCAGGTTAGAAAGCAACGCGTGACAAATCGAGGCTGCTTTATCCAGCGTTGAAGAGTAGAAAGCAGATTATCTAGTATCTGTTAACGTACAACGTACGTAGAGGCAAGGTTGCGGGGTTCCGGTGCATCGTTATGAAAGTTGAAGAAAAGCGGTACATCGTAGGAAGTAGGGAGAGAAGGCAAGGTTGAGGGGGTATACCCGGAGCGTGTTCGAGGCATGTTGCTGTCGGGAGTCATCTCGATGGGGATCGAGGGCTCTGCGCCTGACTGTTTCATATTTAAAGTATATTTTCGTCGATGGTACATTTATTGACGTGGCCGTTGGTACATCTCGTAGTATGTGCCGTGACAATATATCCTCTGTACCGAGGAAGGAAGCATCATTTCCGGTGACTTCTCCGATGAAGGAACCTGCCAGTCAGAGCCAGCCCCCACGGTCTCCTTCGGCTTACGGCTTGCTTACGCCTTGCTTCATGCCTCTCTACACCTGGTTGGATGTGTATAGGCATCGAATACCGACAGACCGCTTCCTCCCTTCCTTTTTCATCCTTCTCGAAATCTTCTGCCCGTTTCTATGAAAGTTGCGACCTGATCGATCGTACCGCTTCTTCTTCCTCTTCTGTTGCTTCTGCTTCTTTCTCTTCTTCCTCTTCGACTTCTTCGTTTTTCTACTTTTGATCCTTTTCCTTTCTGCTACTCTTCTTTTCCCCTCTACGTTTCCTTTCTTTGCTCTTCTTTCACCGCTCCTTCAATCGTGCCGCAGGAACATCCGTGACGTTGCGCTGCTACCGGTCTGCCAGTCGGCGGATTTGGGTTACGATTCAATTACAAGCCGTTCGCGAAATCCAGATGCTTCCCCGAACCGACAGCTTTCTTAAATATTTCGAACCACCTGGATGGTTATCTCGACCACGTGGCAGTCAGTCGTAGAGTATTCGATGGGGATGTATGTACAAATCCTAATCTTGAGTGTTGTGAGATAAATAGATCTCACGTTTGCGAGAGTAAAATTGTAAATATTGAAAGGACTCTTTGCTGTCCTAAGTGCCAGAGACGCATCGCTACCCTAATTTACAGCTTGTTACGGTCGAATCTCTTGATTTGTATTTTTTCACCAGAAACTTTATTTTGTTGTTTACTATTACACGTTATATTGCAGTAATAATATTCTGAACTGTGATTTGAGCGCTGACGATTGATCGATTGATTACTGATGACTGCTAATGACGCGTGTCGCGATTCTCCTTTTACACTCTCTGGACCGTTTGTTGCAACCTTCTATTATACTAATTAATTCCTTCGGTTTCTAGATGTTTCTACCTCCTTTGTAAGAAGCTTCCACAAGAAACAGGGAGCTGGTTGAAAAGTTAGTGACAGAAACTGACCCTTGTTTCTGCATCAACCGATTTCAATGAAATTTCCAGCATATACACTACCGTCCATAAGTCACCGGACAGTTGGACAAATTGAGTTGTGGGCAATTTTATAGAAGGAAGTGACCTATATTATGAAATAAAATTGGTGTTTATTGTATGTACATAATGTCAAAAATATATCCTACAAATTATATGTTAAAAATCTTACGAAAGGTATATAATTAATCCAATATCCTCTTTCCGTCAATATATCCGCCCCGCGCGGATATGAGCGCTTGAACTAACAGTGGTATTCTTTTGGTTAATTTTTCTCATAGATCTTTTTTTGATTTTGAGCACGTTTTCCTTACCCTTCTGTCCAATTCATCCCATAATTTCTCAATCGGGTTGAGATCGGGCTATTGTGGGGGCGATGCCATCATATGTAATTCATTACTGTTTTCTAAGTCCTTTAAAAAATTTTTACAAATTTTCACAGTGTGTTTAGGATCGTTATCCTGTATAAATATAAAGTTTCGTCCCATCAATCTTTTATCTCGACGAATGCTCAAATATTGTTTTTTCCTCAATATGTTTTGAATTTCTACCAAATCACCAGGTAGATTTGTGCCGAATCAACCCCACCCCATCACAGATTGACCTCCATGCCTCGCTGTTGGAACAATACAATCCGTTAGCAATTTTTCACTTGCCCTTCTTCGCGCATAAACTCGTCGTTTTGTGCCAAAAATTTCAATTTCGACTCGTCACTCCACAGCACCTTTTCCCAATCGTTATGTGCTTTTGCCCACTGCAGCCATTTTTTCTTGTTTTGAATCCTTAAGAGCGCTTTTTAACAGCAGTGCACCCGCGAAGCCCAACTAGTAAAAGACGCCGTTTGACTTATGGACGGTGGTGTATACATAATTGACACAACTTTCACTACAAGCTCAGCTAAAAAAGTGACCTTTACAATTTCCACAAATTGCAATTTTTTCCAAATTTTCTGCACACGTCATCTAGTACACTAATCCTTCAAACTTCTCAAACAAAAAAAAAAAAAGAAGAACAAATACTCAAGTCGTTAACTCCAAATTTAAAAAAAACTTACGTACACTCTTCTAAAGAGCGTCCTTGTATTAATGGAAGTCACTGTACGAAATAAATAGAATTACGGTGTACATTCCTTACAGCGCTACAATTTATTAAAAGGTACCGTAGTAGTATTCCGCAACCCGAAATCCCGAGGAACGCGTTTACAATCACGATCCAGTCACCCCGTGTCGTTGTATCGCATTGCAGCACGGACTCGTTACGCGGTCGCATTAAAAGCCGCGATTATTATATCGCGTAGGTTCGGGCCAATCACTCGTGGGCTGTTCCCTGGGTTCGTGATTTCGAGCAAACATTTGCCGTTGGCCGCATCGTCTAGCTATACGTGAACGTACACATTCACACTGTCACGGTCACATGTACACACGTACAAGAGAGGCAGGGTAAGCCCGAGAGCTTTGCGCGGCAAGAGTTCGGCCGCGCAATCCGCAGCCGGAATACTAACTCACCTAATACAATCAATTATTTCCCGCGGAACATTCTCTCCTTCTGTTTTACTTCCAGGTACCGACGCGGCATCGCCGACCCTCCTTCGTCCCTTTTCAACCTTATCCTCGTTCCCGCCAACCTAACTCCTGGGCCCTCTTTTATGTACGTGGCCACCCACTCTCTCTCTACACACACATGCGTACGTAAGTGTGTGTACATGTGGTATGTAGATGTAGGTATATTCATCCCTGTAACGAGTATTATACCGAGTTCGTGAATATAGGTAGGTCCACGATGGAAATTATACTCGGTGTTAGTGAGAATGTCTACACGCTCGATGGACATTGTATTCGGTGCTGTGTGCGTGTGTGTATGCACGTGAAATCGGCTAGGTTATGGTCGACACTTGTACGGGATGTTCGCCGAGGAATTACCAGAGTCGCGACGTTTAATGAATTTTCTTTTGAATTCGAGGAGTTTCCGCGAAAGTGTCGAACAGTTTCAATGAGATCCCAGGCTGGTTGAATCGATTACAAAGTGATACGTGACTGGTCGTCCGTAGGACCAAGTGGAAAATGTACGTTCGCCGTCAGACGTTAGGTACGAATTGAAGTAGGGTATCTTGAAGGTTTTCGTTACGAGAATTGAAATGGAATTATTTCGAAGGGGAATTCTGTGGAATTGTCGGAAAGGGTTATATGAAAATTCGGAGGGAAGGTGAAGTTTTTTGGGGGGGTATTGGTAGTACGATGTTTGTGATACTTGATGAAATTTCTTATTCAGTACGGAGAACGTGGATTGAACCATGTTTTGACAGTATTAAAAATTTAAAGGGTAATCATTTTATGGGTTGCAATTTTGTTAGAAAACTGGTATTTTTCAAATTTTGGTATTTGTTAACCCTTTTTGCGTTGGAGAAAGAATGTTAAGAAAGGTAAAGGTGCAGACTACAAAGTTGTACAATGTTTCATCGGTATAAAAATTTAAAGAATAATTCTTTTATTCATCAGTTTACGAATGGCATTTTCCTTAGAAAATTAGTATTTTTGACTGTCGGTATTTTTATTTCTTAGTTTGAGTATTAGTATCTGTTCGGGTTTTATTGAATCACACGCTTACATTGTTAAATTATATATACATTAGAATAAGTACGGCTTATAATAATTAGTAAATTGACAGTCGAACCACACACGTGGCGGAGGTTCCATGTCTCGAAGAAACAAAAACACACAACGGATCGGCAACAACTGCCGATCAGCGCGGGTCGCAGAGCAACTCTTCGGTATCTATGACTATAAAACTTTAAAGAATAATTCTTTTATCGACCAGTTTACGGATTGCATTTTCGTTAGAAAATTATTATAGTATTTTTTAAATTTCGACGTTAGTTAACCCTTTCTGCGTTGGAGAATTAACTTCAACAAAGGTAAGGACACAAACTACAGAGTTATACAATATTCTATCAGTATTAAAAATTTCTAGGATAATTCTTTTATCGATCATTTCAAGAATTGTATTTTCGTTAGAAAATTAGTATTTTTCAAATTTCGACATTAGTTAACCCTGTTTGCGTTGGAGAATGAACTTAAACAAAGGTAAATGTGTAACACAGTTCAAAAGGTGACATCTGTGGATCGATTTAGTCGAGAGGAACATTGTTTCACCGTAATTGTCGGGCAAAAGTAAACTTGTCGCGTCGGAAATTATACTTACCATGGTTTCTCCAAGGACTGATGTTTAGCTTGCACTAGAAACGAATATCGATTATGTATTCAACGGTAAACGGTCTCATTGTTCAAATTCGATTTTGATTTGACATCGTCGCGAATTAATGCAGCGAACGAATAGAATTTATGGTTGTGTGTAAGGTGAAAGAGTGGAATCCAATTTTCAATTCAGTCGAACATCGATAACAGTAAAATCAAATTTGATAAAATACAATTTCTAAATTTTACACAATTCCAAATAAAATTGCAAATTGCAAATATTTTTTAAATAATTCTCCTAACAACTTGAAATGATTCTTTTCTGTTATACGTTAATTAAAGCACATTCATTGCAAACATGCATCATCCCACAAGTTCGTGCTGAAAGCGAAAAATAATTTAATGAAAATCTCAGGATATTCTATAGCGGTAGTATAATAATCTTACAAAAAAAAAAATAAGAGAAAGTTGTGAAATGAGCAGACACTTAGGTTTTTTCTTCTCAATTTTAAAGAGAAAAATATTTTTTAAAGAGAAATCAATATTTTACGTTGAAAATATTGATCTAAATTATAAAATTTGACAAAAACTTCTGGTATAACCTAATATATCCCCTTTTTTTTCAAACAATTTCTTTCCATTACACGTTAACGAAAGTACGCTCTATTTTCCGATAAACTCCCTCGAAATTCCTTGGAAAATAATAAACTTACCGCGGGCCAGTGTAACGTCAAAAATACATCCGTAGAATTCCGTTTTAACGATCATCGAATCGACTGAACAGGAACAGGAGCCAGACTGGAGAAATCCTTATTTCTTAATCTCGACGTTGCTCCTATCGCGGTTTGCCCACGGCGGATCGCGTCGAGAACATCACACAGCCCGAACAGCCGGTCGAAACGATAAATCAAAAAGTTTCACCGCAGATTTAAGAAGCTCGCGGCGGCCGCAGGCGTGACGACGAGGGGTTCAGCCCCCCGATATATCGTGCATAATTACTTTCGTCTGCTCGATTCTTCGGATATATCGCCGACTCGTTGCAGCTGTTACTTCTTGTTACGCTCGCGAAACTAGCTGTATCGCTTTAAGTTAGAGCGTTACAGCCTGTTCCAGAGAGAGAGAGAGAGAGAGAGAGCCTTTCTCCTCCACAGGTTCGACGATTTCGAAGGGTGAAACTAGGGGGTTGGATAAGGTGGGAAGAAAGGTTGGGTACTACGAACGGACACGTACATCATTACGTTTGCACCGTCGACGAGCAGGAACTGCTTAATCCTCCTTTCAGTCTGCCATAGATGAGCGTAACGTTGAATCCTTGAGAATAAAATATATGCCACCGAGTCGTTATTAATGCCGTAGGATCTGTTGCTCCCTTTGTTTGGCCTGTTCATAGTGGATGTCATGTTAGAGCGAATTTTTTATTAGAACGCGAGACATTTATGCTGGTAATGGTAAATATGTACTTCAACTGCTATAAGCAGGTTCTGTTCACCCTTTAACTCTTTGCGGTCGTATTTTTAGTAGGTATGGTAGTCGTACTGATGGGAATTATTTTTTGGTAGCGCGCGATCAGTCAATTATTGCTTAAGAAACGTGGAGTCTGACTGGTTGTTATGAGTTAAAGGGTTAAATACCGTGGAATACGTGTAGATCGGAAACTTAGCGGAGGAAACATATCTGGCGCAAAAGGAAGCAATGTGGAACTCAACGGAGGAAGATATTTTGGTTATCTGGACTCAAATGCAAAGTTTCCCTTAAAAGTGAATTAAGTATGTATAAATGCATACTTAAATCGATATGGATATATGGAATCGAATCTTGGGGGACATCGTCTATCTTGAATATAGAAATACTAGAAAGATATCGATCAAAAACTCTTCGAATAATAACAACCGCACTATGATTCATGATTAGCAACATATTAAGGAAAGATCTTCAAATAATATTGTTAAAAATGTTATTCAACGCTGGTATAAAAATTGAAAATCGACTGTTTCGTGATAGTTAAATATTTGGTGCATTCTGATGTCTAAATTTCTAAATTTTTTTTTTAATTCTTTATTATGGATTTCACAATATTTCGTAAACTTTTCTGGCATTCAGCTTTCAATAGCAAACAGATGATTATCCCCAATGAAACGCCATCTTACAATATTTATCTATTATTATTATTGCATGGTTATGTCAGTGGGATGCTTCCTTTGTCAGTCTTCTTTTTATTTCAGCTTCTAGACAGCTAGCAGGTGTTTCAATTTTTCCTTCATATTTGTGAAATTCCAAAATAAATTCATAAATTGTACGTGTCGGATATACACTATTCCCAGCGAAAGGGTTAAACTAAAATTACATCGTTCAAGACTCCAGCAAGCTAAACATCAAATTCACTTAATTTCCTCTAAGATCTCATAAAACCGACGTCGCTTACTATCCTGCAGGATATTTACACACCGTATCAACCGAACTTTCCACGTTCTTTTGCCCCACACTCTTGCCAGAAGTTAACAGTTCGTCGGATCAGGCTCTAGCGGTGATTTCTTCCGAACTTACGAAACGTATCGTCGTACAGCTCGATTGCATCGAGGAAATCGAAGACAATCGGAGACACTGAGCGAGCGAGAAAGAGTGGGATAAAAATCAAAGAACGAGGACCGGGAAGAAGGAGGAAATAAAAAAAAAAGAAACGGTACAAATAGAAAAGTTCAAAAAGTAGAGCGGTCCCAAGGATCGCCAGATTGGTCTGGAATCAATTAAGCCGCTGTGGCGTAATCAGTGCATCGGTGGTTGCATCCCTGCCACAGAAAGTAAGTTGCCAGTTTAGGATAGTACATACGTGTGCTCTACTATATACATACATACACACATACATACATATATCTATATATACATATTTACTCGGAAGATTCACGCCCCAATCAACGGTAGGATGCCTAGTATTTACGAGCCTAGCCACGACTCTGGCCGTTTTTCCTCCGGAAAATACACACACACATACCCACACGCTCCGTTTCTTTCCCTCTCGCTTTTGTCCACCCGGTTTTCTACGATTGTCCCTCTCCTTTATCTCTACTTCGGCCTTTCTGGCCGCAATTCACGGCGACCAGGTATTTCCAGGCACTGGAAGGCATTCGCGCGAATCACCTGTCGATCGTATGTTTCGAGTAAAGCGTGATCACTCGTGATTTTGCGAGAGGACAAAAGTCACAGGTGCTGTAGAATTGGTGGCCCATAGGACGCGAGAAAGTCTCACGTGTTTTACAAAATAAAACGGTTTACGTTCTGCTACGGTGATTTAGCGAAGCTAAAGAAGTTTATGGATTAATTTGCTGTAATAAAAATTACAAGAAGGATGTATTTTTGCCATACTTCTATGATATACTTTGGGGATGAACAGTTGAAATAAAGCAATTGAATGTGAGTATATTTATTTGTTCGTTTATGGACAATCTTACTGAATGGAAAAATAAAAAGTTCAGGCTGAAAGATTTTACGAAGGTAAAGGAGTTTATGGAAAAATTTGTCGCAATGAAGATTACAAGAATCGTGTATTTTTGTGACACTTGTACTTTGGGAATGAAGATTTGAAAAATAAAAATTTCAACGCGTTTAAAAGCACAGCTAAATCAAGAAAGATTACTTTTCCAAAAAACGACATATTTTCACGACACTTGTACGATACACCTTTGGGGATGAAAAGTTGAAATACAATAATCGAATGTGAGAATGTTCCACATTACCGAATGTAAAAATAAAAAATTCAACCCAATAACAAATTTATGGAAAAATTTGTCGCAATGAAGATCACACACAAAACAATGTATCTCACGACACTTGTAAGTCACATCGTGGGGATGAAAAGTTTCATTTTTTAATTCAAAGAAACCAAAAACTTCGACGCACTAGAAAGCACCAAATCTAGAAAAACTACTTTCCCAATTCCTCCGTATCACAAAAATCCTGAATGATTCATTCACCCAATCTCGTCGCTCAGCCCGCAAGTGGTCCAATCCGACTTCTCGAAACGGCGTTTAAAATTAACAAGCCGGCAGTATCGAGAATATTTAAGCGAGATACGATCGTCGCGTCTCCTCCGGGACGCATTAATTTCATAACGTAACGACGCAACGCGGCGGAGTCTTGGTCTTACGGGACTCGACCTCTTGCCGCGCGAGAATCCTACGCTTATTTCTCTTCTCCACTCCTCCGTTCTCCCCCACAACCCGAGTATATACATCTTTCATCCAGCATCTGTTTCCCTCTGGCACCGGTTCTCTCCATCTTCGGTGTCTTCGTCGGGCACGTGGACGTGCAGGGTCAGCCGGCGCACAACTTTCCTGCGATCTTGATTTCATCAACGTGTCTCCTTTTATTGTTGCCAGTTTAGCACCGCCTTAAATATTTTGTCGTCGGTTCCGCCGGCGAAGTTGGCCGGCAGACAGGACAATAGCTTTGCCCACTGGTCGGGCCAATCAAGCAGCTATGAAAGATCACGTTCAACCCCAACCTCCTGTAACTATCTGTGCAACCTTCGAGCTCTCACCGGCAGCCATCCCTTTACTCCACAATCCACGGCTTCGTGTGGTAGAATAGGAGGGAAGCCTGCTAGCGTGGAACCTGGGGGTTCGTAACTGTTACGGGTTGCCTATATCCAGGCCGACCTGTATCAGAACAGTTTTCACAGACGTGGAACCATACTCTTCGACTGCATCGACCCCGTCAGCACCTCTTTCAACCAATCTATCGGTCTATCTGGTCGCGTTAAAATCATAACCTGGCGCTTGTTTGAGTAACCGAACGGCGTATCCTTTCTTCGATACGTTCTCCTCGTCTATACCCTCCTCCAACACTGTCGAGTCGAGTCGGGAAAACTTTTTTCGCGCGAACGCTTTGATTTTAAGCCGAGATAGACGCCGTGTTTCGCTGTTATTTCTGAGGCGAGGGGTGTGTTTCGTAACGCTCCGCGTTTGGCGCATTTATTTCGGGTGGATTTGAAAATTTTGGAAATATTTGTTTTTTCGGGGGTTTGAGATTTGTGTTTTTTGTGCAGCGGAGACTGCGAGTACCGGGACACTTGGTGAGTGTGGAGCATGCTGAATTCTATTGAATTTAAAGATGAAGAATTTCAGATATTGAATTGTATTGAAATCTATCGAATTTCATTGAAATCTGCTGAATTGTGTTGAAATCTACTGTATCCTACTTGTATCTATTGGAATCTTTTAAAACCTGTGCAATTCTACTGAAGTCTAGTAAAGAAGCAAGCCTCTTTGTCACAAATCCTTCGACTCCCAAAAGTCATGAAAAATTATTTATCCTACAGTCTAAAAATATAACGAGAACATATGTACATTTTTACTAATACATGTATCACACTAACTTTGGCGCGGAAATGTTATTTAGATCATATAATACTTTCTACACGAATATAAATTGTGTCCTAATATTTGTGAACTTTATTTTACGAAAAATGAAGAATGTGTGTAATTACTTTGATTTTCTATTTTTGCTCGATTAGAAGCTGTGCAAGTGTGATCGCGAGTGAAGGTAAACTATAAGTACGATTCATAATAATTCGGTTCGAACTCGCGAGGAGATAAAGTCTGCGCTATTATACGACGTGAAAATTACATCTCCCCTTTCCATCATTTGCATAGCACCACCTCAAACAAACATTTCCCTCCATAAGTAAGTGCTGAGTAAACATTCGCGTTTCCGTGGTCTCGGAATCTCAACGGAGGTAATGTTCGATCATGTATGTTGCAATCTAAAGGTGCCTCGAACGACAGGTTGCGTGTCTTCGTTTCTAGAGGTGTTTCAAATGTATCTAATTCTACGTGTAATACTAATTAGTGGATCGAAGCTCCTGAAGATTCTCGACAGATCTGTGGCACAAAGGATACCCTACTGTTCTAAACTTTTTTGTTAAAACAATTAAGATTTTCAATTATTTCACAAACTTTAGTACCATTTAGTTTATTTGTTTTTGTGATTTATTCTAGTTTCAGTTTCTGAACGTCTTTATTGTAACCGCGCCTTTTTATTACTGTTAGCGAAGAATATTCTCACAATTGCATATTACTTTTCATTTAATAATTACAGAATCAGTATTAAAAATTATTTTACTAAACTAGAATTCAAGAAAAAACAGAAGAGAATGATGTTACATCTTAGAGTTTCTTCTATTTTCAATAAGTTTACATAGTAAATTCTACATATTTCCAACAAAATCTTCAATATTTCAAAATTCAATGAGTTCAAATAGTAAATTCAACATATCTCCAACGAAATTAAAAAATAGCGCTCCTTTACAACAGTGAAACACAAAGAACTGGATAAATTAAAAAGCTCGAATTGCAATTAGAGACATAATAAAACGATCCAAAAATTAAATTCGGAATGCAGAAAAGGTACCAGAAAAATTAGTTTCAAACTTGATCGTTGAAAGAGCGACTAGACGAATTCCATCGTAAAATCACCGACAAAAATCTCTCTCCTCTGAACCCGTTATCACTTATTCACGATTACTCATCGATTCGCAGGACTCGGGTTAAAAATAAAAAAAGAAACCTTTCAACTTATCAATCGGAATCACATTGTAGAGGTTGGTCCCTTAATTCCATAACTCGATTCGTCTCGTCGTGCCGCCAGTCAATTAAGTATTCGCGGGAATCTCTTTCTCTCTCTCTCTCTCCCTTTTTTTTCCTTCACTCGATTCCCTTAAATCGACGCTGGAATTAGCTTCTCTCTCGAAGCGAGGGGAATTATCGTTTGCTGGAGATTCGCGAATTCCATGGAAAAGCGGTCTCGCCACCTCTACGTGGCCCCGTTGCTTCGTTTATACAGCGAATCGTCGACGTCGCAGCCGGCGGAATTTATCGGATAAGGCATTTCTCGCCGATAACGAGGCGACGCGAAAAAGAATGTCCAGGGCGATTCGAGGTGGATAACTCGCGGTATTTGCACCGTCCGATATTTCGTGTAAACATCGCCGGGTTTTGCATTCAGCTCGGACCAGCGGAAAAGTAATTCCGGCGATTTTCCTGGCCCCACTCGTTTGGCCGTGCGGATTTCGTCGAGTCGGCAAACTGGTCTTTTCGTCCTTCAAAAATTTCGCCGAACGCGGAGCATTTCGTGACTCTACTCGGTGATACCCGGGACCACCCAACATTTCACGAGCTCAGCTTTCCTTCAGATGCGACGTAATTCCTTCCTGCTCTCGTCTCTCCGACCGAAGCAACATCGTCGAATCAAAAATTATCCATCTTTCTCTTTTTCAACCCTTTGACTGCGGCTGATTTTAGTGGGTGACGCGCGTTGCATACGATAGATGGTCAATCAGCAGCAAAATCTCGGGTTTTGAGTGGACTTGTTGTTTGAAAAATTTGTTTATTAACCCTTTGGACTCCTTCGTCGAGTGTGACTCGACGTCAGTTTTATTCACAGGTATGAATGAAGTAACTTTCAAATTGCCAGGTTAAATATGTATTATATTTTGAGATATTTTTTTTACCTGGATGAGCAATAGGTACACATACGTACGACCCTTAATGCTATTTTCGATATAATTAGTAAAACACATTGTTTAAATTCGTTCCTATCAATCGAATGTCTTTTGAAGTGCATTTCAAATAAAATTCTTGAAAGAATAAGGAGTTATTGAAAAGAAAATTTAAAAAAAAATTTGGAGTTCAAATGGTTTACCCTTGTGACGATAACCACAATTGTCGTCTACTTTATCGAGAAATTTTAGTAGTTTTCTGATAACAAGATTGTAAACTTGAAGCAAACACGGAAATAACTGGCTGGATGTTAAAATCTTTCACCAAATATTTTAAGTGAGAATGTGCAAAATGGCGGTTATTGGTATAAGTGTTAAGGCGAAAGTGCACTAAGGATAAACGTAAGACGAAAGATTTGACCCACATATGGCTCAGAAAAAGACGATAAAATTGAATTTGTCGAATTTTCGAAAGAATTTACACGTTGATTTTTGCGTCGTTTTCTTTTTCGAGGAAACGTGTTTGTCAGTGTATCGATGTGAAATGGTGGGCGGTTACTTCTTCGTTAAGTTGGAAACTAATTACGCAAGAAGTTTAAAAGTTTTCTTTTAAATGAAGATGTCCATTAAGGAGGAGACTTTTTGCTTTTGTACGTGTCAAGGTTGAGAGATTGCGAGTTGATAAGTTTCGATAGCTTGTTTCGAGGCATTATCATAAATCTTGGTATGTAAATGATTGAAACAGAAGTGATGAATGCTCGACGCGAGATTGCTATGCTTCAGTTTCGTTCGTAGAAGTCACGAGACTCGTGTGACTCGAATTTCTTACGGGAATCATCTATACAAATATACTAGACCTACGTGATTTGTAATATTTTATGTGCATATTCAGTAGCACCCTGGAGGGTTGAATATTAAAGCCTCGGACCAGATCGATCGTGTATGGACGTGATGGTATTTTTGTTAAATCGAAGACACGGGAGGTTTCGTCGCTTACTTTTACATTTTTATAAATTACAAATCAGTATTAAATTAATTCTTTCTACGCAATTTTATGAAGGTTTTAAATACTCGTACAAATTGTGAGTGGTAACTAACTTACTCGAGTTTCATTGTTATCCTCTTACAATTAGTTGAAATTTGTACAAATTTTTTGTCAGAAGATATTCATCACTTGTAGGTAATCCTTTCTACAAAATGTGTTGAATGTATTGTACAAGCGGACAGGATGTGATTCCTCGTACAAAAGGAAAAAATAAATGTAGAATAAAATTTGTAAAATTTGTAAAATTGAGATTTAAAAATTTATCATTTTATTAGATTAAGGTGGAAGTGTGCAAAGGGCAAAAATTGAGGATTAAATTAAGGTGGAAGTGCGCAAAGGGCAAAAATTGAGGATTAAATTAAGGTGGAAGTGCGCAAAAGGCAAAAATTAAAAATTAAATTAAGGAGAAAATTTGGCAAAAATTGTGAACAATACGGTGCGAGAAAATATTCGCAGCGCCTATAGACGCCAAGGTCACAGCGCAAGAAAACTTTCAAAGCGCCTATAGGCTCCAACAGCAGTAAAACGGTTAACGCGTTTCATTTGAACCTCTGCGTAGTCACAAAGAAAAGAAAAATCTGACGATGTTGAAGAAGCTGAGACCATCCAGGAAAGAATAAACGTCGCGAAATTTCGAATTTAGACTTTCTATATTTCAGAACCTTAACTTTTCAACCCTTTCACTGCTGTTGACGCCTGTAGATGCTTTAAAAATTCTCTCACACTGTGCTGTTGGCCACTTTTGCCACACTTTCACCTCAATTCAATCCTTATTTTTCGCCCTTCGCGCACTGTCGCCTTAATTCAATAAAATGACGAATTTCAAAATTTTTAAAAAATTTAAAAACGCCAAAACAAAGATTTTGCAGCCACCTACCGCGGCGAAAGGGTTAACTGAGCAGCTAACTTCCTAAAAACGCCTTCTGTGCGCGTCGCATCAAATGAATTACGACATTTTCTCAGATTTAAATTTACGTGCGTCATTTTCGAAGTTCCACGACGAGTTAACTCGTCTTTCTCGCTGAAGAAGCATCCTACAATGACGAGTTAACTCGTCATCCTCAACTAAAGGGTTAAAAACCCTCCTCCCTTGGATTCACGAAAGTAGAAAGTACAAAAACATCCATTCACTATTTTCCTATGGCGTAACTACGCTGGATTACGATCAACGGTTCCTCTGCTTTTCTATCCTTTTCACTCGATGCTTAAACAACATGCACGAGATAGACGGATGAAAGCAGTCACTCCAGATACAGCCAAGGAAGCGGTAAAATACGCAGCGGGGTTATATTTTGTAGATTCAGGATGTAAACCCTACACGTGAAAATGAGTTTCGTCGTATGCAACTGCGACTGGAGACGGCAGAAGGAGATGTAGACACATGATCGCGATTCGATATGAACACGAAGAAAAAGTATCTCGTAGACACGCTGTTCGAAGGGGGAAAGAGAGAGAGAGAGAGAGAGAGAGAGAGAGAGAGAGAAAGAGGGAGATGGAAGAAGATGCAGTGAACAGTGAAGGGGTGAGAATGGGGGCGGTGGACTAGGGTACTTTGGTATTCTGGTGACTACTTGGGCTGCATTGCATCACGTATGGCGAACCTGAGCTATAACATAGGCCGTAGGTTTGCACACAGTTGGATATCTCTCGCGAGGGATGAATGCGGCTTAGATACGTTCATCAAGATGTTTTGGGAATCGTCTTCTGCAACTTTACTCATTGATTCTTGGTACTTGAGAAGTACTTTCTTTGTTGTGTTCGTGAGAGAAATTCTTGGTAGTAGTTTTTTTCATTGATAGTGTTTAAATTCGTCGGGTGATTTTAGTTGATAGTGTTGTGAATAATATTGTAGCAATGTTGAATATTGATAGTCATTTTTAATATTACTGTAGTTGAATTATTTTGCTCTAAATTATATGGTTTCATCTTTAAATTTATTGGGTAATTTTATTAATTATTTTAATTATTAATAGTTATTTTGCTCTAAATTTGATGGTTCAACGCTTTAAATACGTTTTCAACAAATTTTCTATGGATTCCAATTAATTATCTTTGAATATGATTTACCCAAATCTCCAATTTGGAATTATGAAAGTCACGTGCTACTATCTTTCAGCAAAATATCGAATATTTGCTTCCATTAGAATGATTCTAAAAAAAGTAGCACATCCAATTTCCTTGCTAATATGTTTCATCTACGAAGAGATATTTCAGCTTTAGTGCAGACATTATGGAATGATCGATCAATCAACGTGATACTTTTTAAGGTTTGGCTCCATATTATTGACTAAAGCTAAATGGTGTATCGAAAGATACATAAAAGCACCATTAATTCTATTTCCATTTGACAATTATAAGCTGTCAAATGTTTGTTTTTCTTGTCTGCACAATCCCTTGTAACATTTTACGTATATGCAAATCATATTTTTGCTTAAGGAGGAATTCTTGCACATTTCTCACTGCTTAATGTGAAAATAGTAGTAAATCATTAATAAACTAATATACAAAACGAGAATTATGTATACCTTTCAGTATGGAACAAAAAAAATTCACAAAAACTGTCCAGTTTTCCTTTTATTATATAAATCTTTTACCATGGAAGAAAAAAATTCGTGAAAATTGTCCATTTTTCGTACACTTTTGAGCCAATACCCATTTAACACTTTAACGCTCATGACCGTGTCTTACACATGCACAACTAATCCCCCAAAAAGTGCAATTTTGTTTATTTTCTTTCACTCTTCAATTTCGCTATCCTTTCCATTCTATCGCAAAAATGTAAGTCACGGTATTATAAATAAATAGGAAACTTATCTCTATGCATCTAGAAAATAATTAAAAAAAAAACAAAATTGATCATTTTTGGCACATCAAGTTGACAAAAATGTGAACGTTAAGGGGTTAAATTAGACACATATAGAAACACCGTAAGTATCGTTCAGTGCAACGACCTCGTACAATTACGTCGAAAACGAAACAGCGGTTTCTGCGGATGTGAGATAAGAGGATCTCGCCTAACTCAACGATCAGCATGTTGGCCGTGACGTAGACCCCCTTATCTGTGTCACTCTATTCTTATCAGGGGCGAGTTATACCTCCTAACCGGGGGGAACCGTCTGATACGGAGTCGGCTGTAATCGTGAATCGGTCAATCGAACGTTCCGAAGGCCTGGTTTCGGTGGAAGTAAACGGAAGAATGAGCGCGGAAAAGAGAGAAAATGGCGAACGCTAGACTCCTTGGAATCTAGGAATTCATTCGTTGCCATAGTCGATCCGGTTTCCGTAACGTCTGCTGGTACGATCAGACTTTTCTATACATAAATGTGGCAAGCTTCCAATGCCGACCGTCCACCGTACTTAGGTGCACTGTGCTACCTTTACACCGATTCCTCTCTCTGTATATACGTCTGGTGTCCTGTCCAGTGAGCCGCGTGACAGCTAATATCCGACCAGGAAACTAACACCCCGCTGTACTGAACCACCCCGTTTCATCTCTTCCCCTACCGAGCCGCCTACCCCTCTGTTCGCACCATCGACATCGCTCTGATTCATTCGCGTAACCGTAGACTAACCTGTCGCATCCCAATATTAAAGAAGGAAACTCGATTTAGAGTGTCTTGGAATTCTCCCTTTTCTCTACCCTCTCTCTCTCTCTCTCTCTCTTAGCGAATCTATTCTTCGATTCTTATTAATTATTTGATAAGTCTGAAGGAGAAGAGTTTCTAGGGTTCCGAAATATTGTAGGATCGCGAGCATTTGTGAAAGCCCAGGTAGGGAACGAGGCGCGTTAGTTTTAAGTTAGTTTAACCGTTGCGGAAAAACTTACGGGTGTGTGTATGCTTGGTGGGAGTATGAATGTTCGGGTGCGCGTTTAAAAAGAAAGCAAGAGCGTGGAATGAGTGACAGAGTGTGGGGTAAGATTTGGAAACGAGGAGTCTTTGTGTTGATAGAGTGGAACAAAAGATTGTGTGGGGAGAATTCAGTATGGAAACAGCGTGGTTTAGAGTTAACGCAAACATTCAGTTTTGTTTTATTTACTATTCTTAATAAATTATTATTTTAATACACTTTCCGGACCTCGATCACGAGTCCAAATTAAATCCCACAATGTAGAAAGTCTAAGTTCTAAATTTCGCGACGTTTACTCTTTCGTGTCTCGTGCAACACTGATTGTTGCCCTGGATGAGCTCACCACTCTGAAAATCGTCAGATTTTTGTTTTACTTGAGTTTGTGCAGCGGCTAAGATGAAACGAGTTAATACGCAAAAGTTCAATTTTGTCGGCGAAATCGAGAGTTCAGCGTTACGGTTGAATCTCCGTAGTTGCACTCTCGATACTTGCATGCGAATTTCGTCAGTTGCATTCCGTCAACACGCGGTGAGGATAGTTGTCTAGTTACGGGAAAACACGTGACACGCGATAGTAAGAGAACGAAGGAACTTACTGATATCAGTAAGACGTAGTAAAAGTGGGAGATTTCATACAGTTGATTGGTTACCTTGATACTTGCAACTTTCGTGCAACTACCGAGTATACACTTTCAGAAAACTTACACCAGGGCTGCCCAGGCAGGCGTTCTACGGGCAAAACACGCCCGCCGCTGCCCGCGAACACTGCTACGGGCAAAGCTAAGGGCAAGTGTCGTCCCAGTTGTGAATAGAGTGGGGAGAAACGGTAGTGGTGGGAGTGTAGGCTCGTATATTACGGGCCAGGCTATAGCGAGGTCGTAAATGAAATCCTCGAGCTGCAACACCGATTGATGTTGTCACACTTGAAGTCGTACACTGTATTCCATGAGATATATGACTATACATATACCAGTACTTCATTCACAAGTGGAACTCTGCAAATGTTAATTACTTTTTTCTTTTCATTTGAACTGATCCATTTATCTATATTTTCCAAATCTCAATTTGCAATCTCCTTATAATAATTATTAATTATCGATCGACCTGTAAAATTCTAATCTACTATAATCGTTCTTCTCGCGAACGAAGAAAAATCGGTTTACAGAGTGGTTAAAGTGCATAATTAGCCGTTATTAATCGCCTTTTCTACTCTAAAGCCTTTTCATACACACGTCCTGTATCGTGTAGTGAACTTTTTTTTTCACGTGGCCGTCCGTCGACTGGTAACACGTTGATCGAAAACGCTGGTGAAAGGTGCGCACAGCCTTCGTTATCGGATCCGCCTATTCTGTACGTCCGATCGCGTCCAACTTGTAATCCTTTCGGATTCATCCCACTTCTCTTCGGGTGTTCATTTTAATGGACGTTGGATCTCGCTTCCTCGATGCAGTTATGCCGGTATTTCGACACGGGCGCGGGCGGCGTACGATGTTTCGTATGCGTATCTCTATTAGCGCGTTTCACTGTCAGCGCGTGAATTTCGGTCGAATCACGACCAAGAGGCTCGGTGGACGTTTAGAGTGACAGGTGAAAATGAATCGTACCGATATCTGATAATAGATCGTTACGAAGGACCCCGATGATTTCCGCGATACGAATTCGCGATCGATTCGTTTCATCGAATCGGTTTGATCGCCGAACGGTTTCACATGTTGGAAAAACACCAAACCACGACGACGGGGTTAGACGACTGAATTATTAGTTGTGCGGTGATGAAGTTGATCGGGAAACTTGACGAGTAGTCGGCTATGGGTCGACGTTAATTTTAATGCGACCCGTTTCCCGGAGCTTTGTCAACTGCTCTGTTCGTTAAACTGTATTTCGTTGATACGTAGAAAACACACCGTGTTTTCCATAGCGCGAATAACTCGGTTTCCCACTTATCGGTCTTGCCTCCACTCGTTTAGCGTTGTAATAAATCTGAATATGGTTCGTTGTGAAAAGTAAGTTATTTTGTGATACGTTCGGAAAGGATAATTTAGGGAAATGTAGTTTTTAAAAGAAAGTTTCGTAGCAGTAATTGATTTCTTCAAGGGGGTAGATCATTTTGGGACACCTAAAAGTAGGTGAAATTTGGGAATTCTTTTTGTAGTAGAGAATGTAAATGTAACTTTTAGCTTTTCCCTTCAATTCTTGAAAAGTAGAAATATTGCAAAATGGAGGTGTTATTGAGGAATATCTTCTGATAGAACATCGATTGCTGGCTGTCATCGCTGACAAGGATTGAAACGTTTGAAATCAAAAATTTTCTTTGATTTATAAATAAATGTATTACTTACAATATAGAGTAAGATTTTTTCAATATCTTAGGTATTTAATTTTTTAGAAACGTTTGAAGTTGATTTTTTTCGGGGGGTAAAAAGAGATTTTTCTATAATTATTACAATTTTTGAAAAATTGTGTGTTACATTGTAGGTAATACATTTTTATTTATAAATCAAAAAGAATTTTTGATTTCAGACGTTTCAATCATTGTCAGCGATGGCGACTAGCAATCGATGTTCTAACAAGAGATGTTTCACAATAACTCCTTCATTTTGCAACATTTTTACTTTTTAAAAATTGAAGAAGAAAGCTGAAAGTTACACTTATATTCTCCAAAAAAATTGAAACTTTTCACTTGGTAGTTATCTGCGAAAAAAATTCCCAAACTTTTAGAAGCCTCAGGATGGTGTACCCCCTTAAATTAATCTAATTATTCGCACTGTGATACACTATCGTCGCTTATATTTCAATAAAAAACTGCTAAAATTCTTAAAATTTTAAAAGCACAAAATTTTAACTTCTAACATTTCTAATTAAAATTTCAAAATCTTAATTAAAGGCAGTTCAACTTTTAATTTTTCAATTGAAACTCCGATAATTAATCAAACATTACTGTTCACTGTAACCAGTAGACAAATTAAAAATTGAGAATTGATTATATAAATTAATAATTAAAAGAGAGATAAACTATCTACTATTACTGTTCGAAAGATAAAGCTCTCCAAACGAAGAGAACACGTGTAGTTGAATTGTCTTATGGTCCTGACGTATAATAATATTAATATCTCAATAAGTCGTTACTCCGGGGGGAAGATCGGGGAACGAGATTTTTGCGAAGGTCGAAGACGTAATAACCGAATCCAATATTCGTTCCTTTCAAACGACCGTTCGTTGACAAAACGTGAAATTTGCCTGAGAAGACAGGACTGTCACCGACAGCCTCGCCTCGCCTCGCCACGGCGATATACTCGCACGTTCTTTTTCTTCCCCTATTTCTCTATTTCTTCACGTGTGCCTTCTGTACACACATAAGGGAGAACACGCGTACAAACTCGTTCTTCCGGGGCAGGGAGTAAGTCAGATGTACACGAGCCAGAAGTTATGCGTTCAAATTGATTTTCCATATATAAATCTCGTTTCGACGGTCCGCGAGCGCGCTACTTCTTTTCCCTTAACCTGTTAAATATTTATTCAGCGTAAAATTGTAGTTTTTTCTTCTTCCTCTTCTTTGCGCATTCAACACGGTGTTTCGTTTTAATATTTCATGCGAATATTTAATGTAAGAAAAGTCAACGGAACGTGGAAAAGAGAGGATCGAGGTTTGTTTGATTATCTTCTCTTGGAACGATTTGATACTCGAAAAATATTTGTTTTAAACGTAGTAGTATACGTAAAATAATTTTTAGATGAGACTTTTCGATTCTTCAATTTTTTATCTGCTATTTTCCGCTATTTTTAACCGCCAGTAGTATACAAAATAAACGCAGGAAATAAAATTTTAAATATGAATTTTCGATTTTTCAATATTTCATCTGCTACTCTTCCTCAAAGACGCACGATAACTTTAATCGATAAAAGAAAGCTCTTTGGAAAGTTTTAGAATTAATAGAGTGTGTTTCCGTATTAAAAACGACTACAGTAATGTCTCCACAAGTGTCAGTCCGCAAGGAACCTAAACCTGACACTTGTAGAGTCAGAGACTACGTTTTCGAGCCTCGCGGCCGCCTTTGTAGTTTGCCGAACGTAGGACAAGGACAGCGAATAAAAGATAAGGATGAGACGTGAGTCGAGGCAACCAAGCGATTTAAATACCAACTTTTTTAATTTTACGTTTTTTTATCCCGAAATTTTTCTCAACATATTGATGAGATTTTTCTGATGAAAATGACATCAAACACGACATAATTTGAACAACATTTACTTATTAACACGTTCACTGTCGCGCCAGATATTTCAC
This sequence comes from Habropoda laboriosa, assembly GCF_001263275.1. Taxonomy (NCBI): domain Eukaryota; kingdom Metazoa; phylum Arthropoda; class Insecta; order Hymenoptera; family Apidae; genus Habropoda; species Habropoda laboriosa. The sequence continues at coordinate 598,172 of NW_017100155.1, read as the reverse complement.
TGTATTCAGATAAAACAGACGCCCTGTATTACATTACTTAGAGTCGGTCTACGGTTTAACTGCCAGTTGGAGAATTGGCCTGTCGTTTGACCGACACTTGTAGAATCGGCCCTACATTTGACTGACACTTGTAGAATCGGCCCTACATTTGACTGACACTTGTAGAATCGGCCCTACATTTGACTGACGCGACAGTGAACGTGTTAATAAGTAAATGTTATTCAAATTATATCGTGTTTGATATCATTTTCATCAGAAAAATCTCACCAACATGTTAAAAAAAATTTCAGATGAAAAAAAGTAAAATTAAAGAAATTATATTTTTCGATTATGAATTGTCCAGCCGTGAAACCTCGTAAAAGAAACCGAGTGGTGTAGCATTACACGCTTGACTGATTGCGAGCGAGATAACATAGACGCAGCAACGACGCAGATCTAGGCGTAGGACCATCTATACTGACACTTGTAGAATCCAAACTGGCTGACACTTGTAGAGACATTACTGTATTTTCATTGAGCTCAAAAATATTTTTTAACGCAGTTGTGTACAAAATAAACGCACAAAATAAAATTTTTACTCTCATCCCAACACGCACGACACTTTTATCGACAAAAGAAAATTCTTCGCAAACTTTTAGAATTAATTTTTCAGGCAAAGTGCCATTTCGAAAAAGTGATCAAACTTTTCCTCTTCTTCGATAATCTGCATACACCTGTCGCGTGGATGGAAAATGTTTCCTGCATACTGATAACATGTGCATGCGCAGTTACAATACACACACACATATATACATATATACAGTATTCATTATTTCTAATTTAACCATGATGTTTCTTGCTCATCGAATTAACACGTTTCAGCGGCGCACACGCGCTGTCAACGCGTGATTTATGGAAAAGTCAGGACGCAATGTCGACGTTTATATCGGCAGATATTTATCGGTCGCCCTTTCGTTTACACTGGTTTAATCGAACCGATCGGGTGGTCTCGTTCATTAATCAATTTTGAGGGTTGCTGTACGCCCACTCGCCCGCCTAACACGTTGAAGTCTTCATAAATCGTTGCACTATTAGCGAACTTGCTATCCCGGGCCACGGACTTACGTGATAGAAACACTTACGCCGCTACGGTTTATATTTGTGTCACGTGTTAACGTTGAAATGTTTATTAGCGTTCGTTTTTGCAGCTAAATGGACAATCCGTCGATTGTCGTGCAAATTTTTAACGACGATCTAACGATCAGGATGATAATTATGTTTATGAGTCTTTATTGGTGTTTATTTTTTTAAATGGACAATTCGTTGATAGAAATACGACAATTCGTTGATCGTCGTTTAAATTACCAATGGCAATTTAGTAATCGTAATAGATGATGCAGTGATGATTATTGTACCTATGTAATATTATATTTCAAATTGCAGATGTAAGATAGTGACGCTTTAGGGTGGGTTTTAATTAATAGTCACTTATTTAGAATTATTAATTTATTAAAGTGGTGCGCTTAGCGAATACATTAGATGGTGGATAAGTTATTGTAAGAAACACGGAAAACTGACGTATTTTCTTATTTACACTAACGAGAAAAACAGATAGTTTTAAAACACAGGCTATTGCACGATTTGCACAAACAGACTGACTAGCTTTTGTTGCTCGCCTCTTATTTATATAATACGTACTCGCAAAGTTCTCGGTTATTCTAAACAAAACAAAAGTGAATATGTTTATATATCTTCCGCGGTTCGAGAAATTTCCCGAATACTCTCGAAAGAAATAGAAAATTCCTTACGTTATTATTATTTATTTATTTCTTGTTTTCTTTCTTCGGCTTCAGAGCCTAGAAAAGGGACTCATTCAAATACTTATAAATATTTAGAGTACTAGTCACTTCTAGTCTTATACCTAACTTACCTATCTTGCACTTCAAACATCTTACCTTAAGTCTAACTTTAATCTTACATCTTGTACCTATCTTTATTTTTCTTATCCTATATTCAAAAATCAAAACGGTGGATAAGTTACGTGTATTGTAAGTAGCAGGACGTTACGAATTTCTGATCTGTTGATAATAGCCAATAAGGTTGTACGTACTTATGTACCTGAATGAAATATCAATTGGTTGAAGATCTCAAAAAATTAATTTTTTGAAGTGTGCGAATATAATAAGAAGAATGAATAAAAAATGATGAAAAAATATTGCTGAAATAGAGAAATGATTGTAACTCAGAAAAAAGGTCAGATAGGACAGAGTTCATATGAACTTTTCTTTATTACTTTAATGTACTGAATCCATCACTGAAGTTATGTCCACATCCTGCATATCTAACTTCCAAGTCACATGGTGATGCACAGTGTTAAACATTTCTCACACAAACGACTCCATACATAACATCTCCTTTATTTTTCAAAACACTTTGCAATCATTACTTCCTGTAATCAAAATTCCGTTCAATCGACCTTCGTACAATCAACCACAAAACCACAAGACTCTACTCGACGAGTTCTCGCGATGCGTTTGCTAAGGGTCATCCACGTGAGCTCCCGTCTAACACCGAGACAGCCAGTTTGCAAAGTATTTTCCCTTCTATTAAACAAACTGTTGCCTCCCCATTCGAATTCACTCGCACGAGGCGATGCAAGTAAGAGAACAATCCGCGGCAACGTGTACGCTTGGTATTCCGTTCGTGTACCGCTTTTTGTTGCCGCGATGTGAAAACAGGCTGGGAACAATGCGCGTGTGATTCGCACCGACGCGAAATGCGTAACTGTTAATATGAGCCGATGACAGATTTTAAAAGCTAGCGGCTCAAAAGCTCAAAAACGTGTTGTTGCGTCAACGTTCCGCGTTTCCCCCTATGCGTTCTCGCTAGAAATATTTCGTTTTTTTCCCTCTCTGATTCCCTCTCCACGATCCTCTACCATCCTCTCCTATTTTTCCATTCTCTTTTTTACTTTTTCAAATTTCATCCCTATTTTCCAACTGAAGCGATCATTTCTATATACTCTTAATCCGGGCGCCATCTTGTTCAGTCTTCCGGTGCCGCCATTTCTTCCTGCTGTTCGACGCAACTCTTTCTTTTCATCCACGTTCTCCTCTTCGTCTCTGTACCAACGTTCGTTTCCCTGGCAATGTTTCCAACGATATTCGACTACGTGTTCTCTCCTTTTTTCCTTTTTTTTTTTATATGCAATTCAAACCCCTCCATGTTGCCGGGACACAACAGCAGCCACGTTGGCGAATGGTCCTCGTCGTGCTCTATCTCTCCGTTTTCGGACTTGCTTGTTTTCACATTGCCCGAACACGGGCATCGTCCGATAGACATCGCTCTCGTCAACACTTTAGGAGCACGTTCGCGAGCCCTGCCGTTTTTTATCCGGTTTGTGCAAACAGTTTTATTAGCCATCCGCGAAGTGGACGCTCTGCGGATTGATCAGACATGCTTCCGCTTCGGATGCGGAAGACTTTTTCGCGTAAACCGTGCGGGAGTGATGTAATGAAAGAATAATCATAAATGGAAGGTTGGGTTGTTTCAATAAATACGCCCTTTTTATGCGAATTCTGGGGGAAATTTTTGCAACGTGGAGGCTTTGGAAGTACAATATTTGATGCATGTGAGGCGTGGCTTTTTGAAACGAAGATTTCGGGCATATCTCGTTTCTTTAAAAAATAATTTCGATACGGTAGATGTTTAATCGTAGCCGCAAAATCTTTCGTTTTCATTGTGTCAAAATTGTTAAAATTTGTACAATTGGTTTTAGAATATTTTAATTTAAAAAATTTAAAACTTTTAATCGTAGTCACAAAATCTTTTGCTTTAATTGTGTCAAAATTTTAAATGTGCAAAAATGGTTTTAAGATTTTTTAAATTAAAAAATTTAAAACTTGTTTTATTGAATTAAAATGGAAACGTGCAGAGGACGAAATTAAGGATTAAGGATTAATTAGGTGAAAGTACGACTAAAGGTGCCAACAGCAAAGTGCGAGAAAATTTTCAAAGTATTTACTTAGGCGCCAGCAATAACGAAAGGGTTAAACTTTCGTCTAAAATATCTTCACATTCGCTCAATTCCAAAAAAACACAACTAAAACTCCTTCATGTAAATATGGACGATGTTCAATAAAAAATACAAATTTTATAAACTATCAGATGAATTTCTTTGCAAGCAATTCCATCCAAAAACATGAAAATTCAAGCCATGATCGCGAAGCCATCGAAACTTCGTCGAAAAGTCGTATACAACGCATCCACCGTGTTTTTTCTCGCCGTAGATCCATCGTCTCCTGTCCACGGGGACTAACCAGAGTCTGGGGCGACTTCCACCTGAACGAAAAGAACGAATCGAGCCTCTCGATGACGCGTACCGCGATAATTTCGATTTTATTGCTTCTCATTCGCTCGATCGTTGGAAAACTGTACGAAGAACTCTCGTTAATCATACCGGTGAAATATGTTTGAAATATAAGGCTGGTAATTACGCGGCACCGTTGAAGGGACAGGCTTCCGCTGACAGGAGGGCGTGTCGACGAAGGGAGCGGTCGGCCAGAGACGGCGAAGAAAGTGGAAGGAGGGAAAAGAAATTTTAACTTTCGAAAATGGTGCACGTGGAGGCTGTAAGAAGATTTCGTTCGGACAAAAGAAGCGGTAGATGGGCAAGAAGATAAAGAAATCACGAAGAACGAAGGATGGAGGGAACAGGAAGAGAGAAAGATAGGGAGGAAGTGATGAAGAGAGAGAGAGAGGTGGCACACCCTTTGGAAAATGAATTGCTATTCAGAGAGATCGGGACGACGCAATTACATTTCGATTGTTTCATCGTTTGAATAGTCGCTGATCGATTGTATTGAGCCTTAATTGGCTGTAAAGTCTCGTAGACTCGAAAGTGCGATTGTCTGCCGCTCATGCCGTAGTTCTGTTTGTCGAAGTTTTCACCTGCTCGGCCGGAGATAATGTTTCACCGGGCTAAGACAACACGATTCGATCAATCCCGGTCGACGTCGTGAGCCCCGGAGAAACGATACACGGCATACAGGGTGTTTCACATGAACGAAGCCGTATAAATATCTTCTTCGGTTGTTATGGTGCACAAAACATACTTCAGACGCAATTTGAATACCTATCAAAGCACGAATACTCTATAATAATATTTTTGACCACATAGTAAGTTCTGTTTGGAGATTTCAAAGTCTTAAAATTTTTCTGCATATAAATATATTTTGCATTTTTGTTTCTCTTGTATATTGTAAAATAGTTAACATTGAAATGCGTTCAGAACGCAGTGATTTTAAATATTCATACTTTTTTTAAGTTTTCAAGATCACCAAAATTTTCCTGCATATTTTTTCCTCTTGCATATTGTGGTTGACATTAAAATGCGTTGAGAAGTGTATAACGACAACCTTAAAGTGACCTTTGACATCCAAAATTAATGTTAAATTTGAATTTTATTTTCATCGAGATCGCAGCCTTGAGCCTAAAATTGACATTTTAGTACGTCAGAGAAAAATATATTGGTGACCTAAAGGATGACTTTGGGGCAAAAATATTCTTTACAGCGTATAGATCCTTCGATATCATCGAAATTGCATCTAAAATATTTGTGATATCGTCATAACTGAAGCAGATACTTAGGTGGTTTGGTTCATGCGAGACACCCAGTATAAGCGGAATAACGTTAAATCAAAGTTTCCCCGGAATGGCAGGGTCGAGAGAGCAGAGGCTGTTACTTCGTGCAATTAATAGGACGGTTTCTGATGTTTCTCGAAGAGATATCTCGATTCGATCCTCTTCCGGCGTGTTATTAAACGGAATCGCCTTTTTCATCCTCTAGTACGTCTGTTTTCTCGCGAAACTTTCGCGAGCAGTTGCAAAAATTTCAGCCCAGAAGTCTCTGTCATTGTCGTTCGTTGAAAGTGAGCTGTCGTTTGTTAACTTGCAAAGTAAATTTTAACGAAGAAAGGAGGAAACCGAAAAGGGGAAGAACAAAAGAAAGACAAAAAAAAAAGGAAGAAGGAAGGAAAGGAGAGGAGAAAGAAAGAATCGGTTAACCTGCTACAAAACTTTCCTCATAAAAGTTCTTATTTAATTGCTTTTTCGCGGGTTTTCTTTAGCATGAACGGATCGCGGTGGCCATGATGACGCGGCCCCGAACACGTCACGCGCAGAGTTTTTCAGTTAGCGGAACGAAGGAAATGATTTCACGGAGAAAATGAAAATAAGAGACCAGATGTGTCCCTGGCAAAAACTCTCCTCTGATTGTCACATCATTTTCTTCTTTTCGCCTCACCTCTCTTTTCCCCCACACCTCTCGTCGCGACACGCTCAATATCTTACCCCTCTTGCCTCCTTAAACTGAATCCGCTACAATGATTCAATCCAATACTCGATTTTAATAGCTCCGACCGTGTCCGCCCTCGCTGGAGAACGGATATTATTGAATTTTCAAGTGTTTTATTGTTTCGATAGCTGTGAAATGTTCCAAGAGAGGAAAAATATACAACAGTCAGTCAGGTAAATAGTCAGTAACTTGCGATAATTATAATTTCCCAACTGTTCTTTCGTAAACAAACTTAAACCCTTCTTCGGTTAAAAAAAGAAGAAAAAAATAATTACAGAATCTCAGTTCAGAAGTTCGGAAGTTTAGAACTGCAGAAAAAATGGGGGAAATATTACAGATGCAAGAATCCCTGCTATTATTATGGTAGAATATTACCGAAAAATTTCTCTCGTTAAAATATGCACGATATATAGACACATCTAGAAAAAGAAGTTGCAAATATCGAAGAAATCGGTTTGCAGAAGAATACGATACCGAGACAAACAATAATTCCACCGGCCGTTAATTCGAAAGGTGAACGTCAAACAGGTAGCACCGCGCGATCAATCCGCAATTATCCGCGCTTTTAAAGTCAACCCGTACCGGCCGGTTGGCCGGCCTGGCCACGGTTTGAAAAATGATCAACGTCACCGTTATTACGGGCAAATAAATCGCGGCCGCGGCGACATCGATAACCCGGCGTTGAAATTATTGCCAACGTGACACCCGGCTATCATTTCACGGCGTTGTAACTCTCTTAAAGATATTACCGGTCGTCCTCTTTCCCGCGCAACTTTCTCTTAATGACGAAAGTGTGGAGCGAACTCGTATCAGAAGCTGATAGTAAGAGGTTTCGCCCCGCGAGTGGCGTTTTCTCGGCTAATCGTTTCGCTCGAGAAACCGCCTCTCGTACGACAACCACGCGGCGAGATGTAGGAAGGCAGAAGGGGTTGCAGGTGTACAGGCGAAATCACGCGGCTAAACGTCGAACGTGAACGACAGAATCAGGAATGTCAGAAGCATGAAGAAACCCATGGATGAAGAAGAACGAAGATTACCGATGGCGATGAAGGTAGATACTTTGCTCGAGATTGAGGGGGGGGGGTTGGTTTACCTTCCTTTCGCTGGAAGGCTATCTGCGGACAAGCCCAAAACGCGTTGCCCGTCAGACCCACGAATCTTCAAACTTACATCAACGAAATGAAAGAGCTCCACCCCTGTTCCCACACTTTCCACCCCCTCCCTCTATCTTTCTGGCCATGTCTTTTCTTCGTCGGCCTTCTCAGCTTCTTGCTCGTCGATGCTTCCTTTCCCCTCTTGTCTTCGTTGAACGCCAACGCGATCTGCCTTTACTGCCGAAACTTGAGATATCCGGTGGATTTGTGTCTGGATCGGTTGTATTAAGGGAAGTTTCACCCGCGAACGCGATGTTTTCGCTCGGCCCTGTACCGCTCGATCGTATTGAAATGAAATTCGACTGGACGTACCTACTGTGTATGTACGGTGTAACGTATATTGTTAGCGTGTGTGCTTTCATGCGTGGAGGACAGCTTTGTTCTCGTCTAGGGAGAAGAAGCTTTTCCGTGTACGTTTGCATTATCGCCGGTAGAAGATTTCGGGGTGGCTGAGAAATAGGTGAGATTGATATTCTTCTTGGTGAGTCTGGGTTATTTCGGGCTTGGGTTAGGTGATTTATTTAATTGTTTGTGAGAATTGTTTATTATGGTAGATTTTATGTGTTTTACCATACACGTTCGAAATTAGGCGGAGCATGAATGCATGGTTGTTAAGAAAATATGAGAAAAGGGGTGAAAGAGAATTTTTTAAATTTTAGGATCGCGATTGAACGTAGTAAATTTGTTAGTTGAACTCTGTAAGAAATCGAATAGAATGCGGTGTTCGCGCTAAGTTAGTATCAATTTTTTCTCACTTTGTAGTAATTTTAGAAAATTGAGAAAAGCATGTTTTTGTGCAATTCATATTGTACTCTGTGCATACGAATTTTCGTTTACAAATGTTATGTCATATAGATAATATTTATAAAAATATGATATTTTCAGTTACAGTGAAATCGCGCTCTACGATTCTGATCAAATTTCGTTTAGATCAGGTTATCCCTAATGGAAAACGAGACAAAATTTGAATTTCACATTT
>NW_017100155.1:573404-589657 GCF_001263275.1 Habropoda laboriosa | reverse complement strand
TGGCTCTATGCAAAATTTGATCAAAATCGACATTTCTTCTGAGAGCTTGCAAATTTTTCGTTCTCGATATTTTTCAAACGGCAGGTATCAACAATGTAAAAGCATAATGCAGTGTGATTTCTGCAAAAGTGACTAACAATAAATCGGGAATTAAGAAATCAGAGAGAATTAATCGATAGAAAAGCGATTGGAAATTTTTTTTTCCCCCACACTCGTGCAAGTATATTTACACGCAGATCATCGAAGCTCATGTTTATAACTGGTTTAGCAAATATTTGATTTCTGCCCTGGCAAACGGATAAAGTTCAGCCGGGGTTCTGTACTTTTTCAAATATTTGAAACGTCACGCACATTTCGTGTCTATCGATTCCAGTTAATTTCTGCGTTACATTTCCGTTGCGTCAGCGCAGACACGCGCTTCATAAAATATTTGTTACTACGCGCGTACATTTTACCGCAAGTTTGTGCTGTACACGCGGCTCACGCGTAACAATGGAAGGAACGAATATGCTCCAGTTCCGCGCAGAAACTTCGCCATCGAGTTTCGATATTTGGCGAAGTTTTTCGAAATACTCGTTCGAACGGCGTCGGTAGTTTTCTAACAGTAACGAAATATTTGTCTGGTGCCGTTCAACAAGACGATTCGATCGTTTCTCGCCCGAACAAGGCGTAAAATCATGCAACAAGAAGTGTCGACCCTGTTTAGCCCTTTCGGAGTGGTTTTTCTTAAATTACACTCAAATTTTGTAGAAAAGAGGAAATGATTAAAGAAAGGTTGCAAGTGAGGTGTTATATACACTGGAAACACGAGATTGCAAATTTTCAAAGTTAACAAAACATGCAGTAATATAATATTATGGAACAAAATGCACTCAAATTTTACAAAAAGGAAATTATTAGGAAAAGGTCGTAACTAAAATGTGATAGATACTGAATGAGATTAATATTTACATTTGGAAGCAGATGTCACAGAAATCTTTGCAAAGTTAACTTGGGAAGCATGTATTCGTTAGTATCGAAGGGGTTAACGAATATTTAAGTCGAATCTATAATTATTGTCACAGTCTGCAATTTGCGTTCACGAAGAATTTTTTATTTATTCGTGAAATTTAAATTATTTATTTACGAATGGATGAGAGAAAGAAGAAGTTTCCACTGGACCTTATTTTCGAGAAATTTAAAAAACCAATTTGCAGCTAGATTAATGATTAAAATGAAAAAATTTACATTATACAGTTATCCTTCAAAATTATAAATTTTTAAATAATTTTAGCGAATATAGAGCTTTGTCAGTTTTTTTTCCATTTTACGAAAATAAAGTTCAGTGAACTCTATTTCTTCTTCTTCTCAGCTATTCAATTGTACAAAGAAGAATTTTCAGATTTTTCATTTTATCTTTTACAATTTTATGCAGAGTTTTCAGGAATAATCTTTAGACATAATCGATAGATAATATGATTTACGAGCCAACTCGAAATACGTCAATAATCTGTTTGATGTATTAACTTATTCCAGTCACTGTTCTTCACTATACTTGTTACCACTATTTAGTACTATTGCAGAAATGATATCAAGAGACGTGGGTTCAGATAGGGTCTCTTTCTTTGACAAATAGATCCCTAATTGTCCCATCGAATTTGAAATCTTTGAAGATACTCGGCCCTTCTCAGTTCACGTTTCCTTCGATTGTTCGTAAACAGAAGCATAACTCTTGGCATATCTCCTAATAGGCCAATCTAAATTAACCAACGGTTATCGCGTGCGTCTACTCCAACGAAATATTGCTATCATTTTCTGACCACGACTATTCTATCTTAAATTCCGACAAAGTAAAATTCGATTTTATTTTCTTGAACAAAATTGTCATATTTAAATCCATATTTACATCTTTATTAACAGGAACAGGAAATACCACCAATGCAACGTTAACAATAAAAATATTATAAAATTTACTATTGCTATCATTTTCTCACCACGATTATTCTACCCAAATTCCAAATTTACCAAATTAAACCAAATTGCAATATTTAAATCCATTTATATCTATAATAACATGAACATAAAGCAATAAAAATATTACGAAATTTCTTGTTGCTATAATTTTCTCACCACGATTATTCTACCTAAATTCCAAATTTACCAAATTAAACCAAATTGCCACACTTAAATCCATCTATATCTACAATATCAGGAACGTAAAATACCAGCAAACAGTGTTATAAATAAAAATATTTTCTCGTGAAATTTCTTACGAGATAATTATTTAAACAATCACACTAAAATTTGACAGAACGATCTTCGTCGTATAGACTGACGAAGTATTCAAATAAAGTGTCACCTGAGGGAATATTCGACGTTATCGTGGTTACAGTTTATTGCGACCTGTATAAGAGTGGGAAAGGAGGATGTCCAAGTTGCAAGACACGTAAATTTTCAGTGCAAAATATTTGAACGACGTGGAATCACAGTTTGAAAGTATCCCCGACAGAAGTTGGTGGTAGTTCCACGCTCTATTTCGCGCGAGAAAGCTCGCCGACGATTTTTCACGAAAATGAAATGTCACACGAAATGAGCGTACTGTACATCCGCGACTTGCTTTTGATAAAAGATGAGCACTATTATTGTAATGGTGGTGCAGTCACATTCTACGCGATTCTGCATCAACTGTAAATATTTCTCTTGACTTTCCAAATTGTAGATCGTCGCATCGCGATTCTCCTCGCGTTCTCTTCAACTTTCAAAATGCTCGCGTCTTCGAATCTTGTGGGAAAAGTAGATATCTTGATGTATTTAACAAAATTCTGCTTGTATCTGAGTGTTTCTTGAAAGTTTGCGCTAAAATCGACAAATATTTTAATGGAAAACCAAAGAAATTTAAAAGCGATGGTATAATGATTCTATTAAAAAAGTGTTCGTTAATACTTATTACCATAACATTGCTTATTAGTACAAATATAAAGCTGAAAGATATTATAGTTAATTGCACGCAATTTCGATGAATTTTTAAATTCAATTTTCTCGAAAATTGAGCTTCTTATAAAAAAATTTTATTGTTATTAGGTTGTGCCACATGAAATTGCCATTTCAGAATGACTGACAGTCAATCAGGATTGGTAAACTCTACATAACTTACATTTTTAGTTTTCTTTCTTTACTGAATTGTTTTTCGTGGTTGTTTAATTATTTTTAGTAAATAAACAATATGGAATTTCTGAAGGAATTTGGAACACTTCTCTTATATATGAATTGAAACTAAACCATAGTGCAGCTGAATCATGCAGAAGTATATAAAAAATTTGTCCAATTAAAAAATTGTTAATTTTCATAAAAATAGATTACATCAATTGGTACTCCGTTGGAAAAAAAGCTATTAATACTAATGGTGCACCATAGCGCAGCTGAATCATGCAGAAGTATATAAAAAATTTGTCCAATTAAAAAATCGTTAATTTTCATAAAAATAGATTACATCAATTGGTACTCCGTTGGAAAAAAAGCTATTAATACTAATGGTTCATATTTTGGTTAAATAAAAATAATCATTTTTGAAAATACATCGCTACTATTCCGACATAAAAAAACAGCAATTTCCAAGTTCATAAACCTTATCAAACCATATGTAACAATGAAACGTCGAATCACACAAATTCACTCGTTCTCCAGCCGCGCATCCAATGCGAAAATCACGAATTTCACGTGAATTACAACCTAATAGAAACACTTCCTATACAATCGTACCACCTACCTTGATTCGTCCTATACAAACAATTAAAAAAAAAATCACGAATGTCATGTGGTACAACCTAATACTATAAAAACACCTTCTACCTACACCTACCACCTATCTTAAGACACCCACTATAAAACAACACATGCAACACACAAAAATTCATCTCTACGATTCAAAGAAACGGTCCATTCCATCCACCCAGCGTCAATCCAAGTTTCCCCAAGCATCCTGTATAAACCAGCAACAACACAGCCAACGAAGGCTGTGAAGCATCGCCTTGGTATCCTGTAATAGCTCCTCACCCCACGAGCCACCTTACAACAAAGTATCGCTTGGTCGCTCGTCAAAATAGCCCGGAAGCATTTGCATTCCGGCTGGACGGTCGCCCGCGTCCTTCGTTCCAGTCTCGAAGCTCGTCTGCCGTAAATAGGATGCTCCTGACATAGAGCCAGCGGACGTTCGCCAGACGAGTCAAACGGGGCCGGTGGTGGTGACTAGAGCGTATTTTCCGCAGAAACTTACAGCGAGCCCGAGTGCAGCAGCACGTTGCTCGCATGTTGAACCGGCGTGGCGTGTGCGCGCGTGTGAAACGTACCGCGAAAGTCGTACAAGGGGTGGTTAGAAAAGTGGGCGAAAGGGAGAGAGAGAGGCGCGCGTAGCCACGGGACCGGTCCGACTAAGAAAAGTCGAAAATCTTAATTCGGGGGCGGTGCCGCCCCCGTGATGCGATGGGCGGCAACTCCTAAGCGGCGATTGGCTTGCCTGGCCAAAGGGTGAGAGATCTCCTACGGGGGTGGCGGAGATATGCGCCGTGACGCCGGGACGTCGGCGTGTGCACGTCTGCCTGAACTGGTCCCCTCTGTGCTCGAGGACGCCAGTCGACGCCGGGCGTCCCGAGCGTACAGCCGTGGGAGCTGTCGTCGTCGTTCAATGATCGCACGCGTGTCTCGATCATTTTCACCCTTGTTGATCGTCGCGATTCTCTCGATCGATCCATCCGACAACCGATCGTACGCGTGTTTCTCGTCAGATAGAATCGTCATAGGGTAGCTATTTTTAATTTCACGTTTTGTTTTTTCTTCTCTCCCGTAATACGTGTCCCGGTGATTTTCTCGATCTGTGAAACGGGGGCAAGTTTCGATTCGTTACCGGGTGATGATCGACAACACGCGAGTTCACCGCGCGTCCAAACGTTGATCCTTTTCTTCGTGCTGAGAGTGACTGGGTCTAGGATGCGCTGCAGGGACGTGATTTTTTATAAAATTCTCATTTAACCGAGAGACACGAGTCCAACGCATCTACCTGCACAGTGTGGTCACCGCCGCGGTGGAACATTGTGAGCAATCAGTCTGTGATCCGTTAACGATGGAAGGTCGCCCGGAAGGGTCTACTGGAGAACGTTTCCGGTGGATGCTGATCGATGCTCTGGCCGATAAATCGCTTTCAGATACGAGCGGGCGTGCGTGCGCGGACAAACGTCGGTGTGATTCGTTGCACGAATGGGGAGACGACCTTGAATACTCGCACGGATTGCCGGGGGAAACGAGAGATTCGTTTGGTGTGCCTGTTCATTCCGAATGCCGATCTTACGCGAATCGTGCTTGTGCCAACCGGTTCGCTAATTCGCAGATGGAAATTCTGGTGCCGGTTAAAGGAAGCAAGGAAACCGCTTTCAATCTTGTGCCCAGGATGGCGGCTATCTTCGTTGTCGCGTGCCTCCTGCTGCTAGACATTCGGCCAACATCTGCGGCCTTCACCACTGGTAAGTGAAAACTCGATTTTTCTTTGTTTTCATCGGTAATCCGCGACTCGAAGGGTCCTCCGGTGAAGAAAAATCCCAATCGAAATTGAACGATCATAGGACAGTTTCTCATTATCTTCAATTCCTAACGCGATATAGAATTATGAGCTGTATTTCAAAGTAACATCTTTACGATTGTTCTTCGTCAGTTTTACCCGAAATATTAACATTAACGAAAGTAAGATTAACCTCGAGCAAGAATAAATCTATCACACTTTCTCGGTGACTTCAACACACGAAAAGTTTCTGGGTGCAAGAATCCACTTCGTTAACAATATTTCCTCGAACAACTATACAACTCAATATCAAAAATCCGCGTAAACACACAGCTGATGAACAGCATTTGTTAGCCAGCCCGAACGAAATCGACTTCCCGAAGAGGACCATTGAATTCCAGCAATAGGTGTCAACGTTTTCGACACGCGTGAACAGAGCACCGTATCTTTGTTTCAAGGTTGCAACAGAATCGCTTTCATAGACCCGGCCAGATTGTATTATTGTTCATTTGGGCGGGTGACGAGCCGCCTGGCCGGTGTTACTATTGCTTCCACCAGGCCGGTGGTCAATCAACGTTTACCTATACCGTAAACTTCATCACGATCGACGTATAAACTGTCCACCGTATATTCTACCCCTCTTCCCAACCCTATGACACCACTCGTGCCTGTTTGAGCGACGATTTAAACGCGCATCGTTCGATCAACGCGTAATCTCGGATTTCATTTTGGCCACGTTAAATCAGGAAACCGATAACGGCGCAAAGTGTTCCCGGAAATTATAGCATGTCCAAATACAGCGCGTCAAAGGCGGGCTCCCCCACGTTTCATCCACGGTGAAATAAATTTCGCGATATCGTGTCGAATCGACGCGGCACGACGCCGATAAAAACAAAGTAGCTGTCCGGGCTAATGAACTGTTTCTTTTTTCCGTGAAAATTCAAACTCGATTTTCACCGTCGAGTTTCTCGTTGGAAATTTTCAACGAGCAAACGTTGTTTCGGACCATGCTCACCCTGTGCCAAAACTGTGTACATGTATGCAAGAGTGAGAGAAAAATGTGATTGTTTGAAAAAAGAGGTGATCTCGTTTTCGGTAAAGTAGTTGGAAAGATTATCGTGAAATTTTCAGGACGTCGAATGTGTAGACGAAATTAAGTACGCGCCGTGAAGCATTGTATGGTTGCCACTGTTCAACCATACGATAAATTACAGTTCCTATTCACGCTGAATTATAAAGAGGAAATCAACGATGTGTGCGGATCCCGCGGGCAATAAAAAAGGTACGGTCAAACTGGCATGGAAAAATTGCGATCGAAAATCGTTTACCTCGCGCAGATTCGGATTTTCGGGGAAAAAAAAGGGGAATCCTTCAGCCAGTTAGGATCCATCCACGCGAGAATAAACTCATCGAGTGAATTCACGCGCGAGTGCAGCGTAAATCATTCATTCGAAGCTTTACGTATTTACATCACGTATGACTTTCAGTCAGAGAGAAAGAGAGAGAGAGAGAGAGAATCATTATTCTCTGTTAACGCTAGAAATATATTTCTCCGATAACCTTTAACACGTTAATCAGCCGACGAATATATTTGTTCATCCGCTTAATCTTACTATCTACGTTCTAAAACTCCACGGCGATTTTTAGCAAGTTCAAAGCAAATTTCTCTCATTTGAGAAAATCTAGTAGTTTATTTTCCCGATTCACGAAATTAACGAGAATAAAGTAAAAAATATCTAATTCGTCTCAATCTCGAAACAGATTTCCAACGATTCGAAGATCGATGTTTCACGTCTCGCGACGAAACTTTCACCTTCGGTCCTCCGCGCGATCTCTCAAAGGAAAGCAACCTGACGTAGCGTCAAACTCTTACCACAGTCCTCTATCTGCCGCGTAAACGAATATAACTCAAAGAGGTACCGCGGTGATAATTCAATCCGTACCATTGTCGCGTATTAAATTCATTTCGTGGACGCGAAACAATCTCTGTCCGTGGCCCTTTGTCCCTTGACGTGTCGGGAGGAAAAAAAGCTCCTTTGTCCTCTCTCTTCCAGAGAGATAGTCATCTTGGTCTAGCTTGTGCAGACGTGGCCTGTCCTGTGAACGACACCTCTCTTCCTCGTGGCATCGTTCGTAAGCGACGCGACGTTGCAAAAAGCTCGTTGGCGGTTCTAATACCGAGGTCGGTGAAATTACACTTCAATGGCGAAATTGCGGCCAGGAATGAGCTACTAGGTCCCGCATGCATAATTCATAAGCGAGGCGTCACGGCGAAACCTCCAGCGATAAATATTTTTTGAAGGCGGTACGACGTAAAAGTGCATGCAAATGAATTGGCCCTAATGTAGCCGGGTACTAGTTACACGCCGCTGAAAGCACACACCACCGTCGCCGACGACGTCGGATACTTTCTTTTCACCACCGCGGCGCAATCTTTCCTCCGCGCCGGTTCTCCATCGCGGTGCAAACGGGTTTTTATTGTCTTATGCGCGTACGATGCACGCGTTCAACTACCGACAATTAACATTTTTTGCGGTCAACGGAACGCGAAGTAGCGAGGGAATAAATTCAGGTGGTAATATAGCGGGCGCGCCAGGGACACGGTGTTGCGGTGTTTGTCGTTTAAACTCGCTTTCTCTTTCGCTTCTCCCGCCCTATTTTCACCGTGTTTCCATTTTCTTTCTACCCCGCTTTTCGCCGATCTCTCTCCCCTTCTTCCTCCTTTTTCGTATCCGCGCGACGGTGATTTACCGAACGTTAGCTGGAATAGAAGGAAAGCCCGCTCAGCAATTTTCACGTTTGCTTTGTCGCGTCTACGTACATGCGTTATTCATACGTTGTCGAGCAATCCGTGACGCGTTGTTTCCTCGATTATTTTATTACCCCGTTTATAACGGCGAATCGAGATTGTCCGGAAAAATGTGAATTAACTGGGATTTTTCGGGGTTGTTATGTTTCTTCGTGGATCGAAAATGATCGTTTACTGGAACTTTTTTTAATTTTTGCATTTTCTGACGAATACCTTTCATACGTGTGGAAAATTGATTTTTGTTCGTATACGTTTTCAAGCAATCCGTGACACGTTTATAAGTATAAATTAACGCCTCGTATTCTCGACCTCGAGCGTTTTTCATGGATCAAAAATGAGAATTTGAAATATCGTTTTCTCCGTTATTTTATTTTCGTTCATCGCGGTGAATCGAGTTCCCCCCGGGAAAAGTACAAATCAACCCCTTCTGTTCTCTGCGTTGAACGTTTTTCACGGACGAAATATCATAATTTACGCAAATATCTAATTCAGATATTGTTTGTTACCGTGATCTTATTTCTCGGTTGGAAGATATCACGATGGATGTTTCCCTATTGGTTGTTTAGTTTTAGGTTAAACTACGTTGTTCGGTTTTTTTTTTAATATGTACACTCCGTACACGTTCTGCTTCTATCCGTACATGTTCTGGTTGGTTGTTTAGTTTTAGGTTAAACTACGTTGTTCGGTTTTTTTTTTAATATGTACACTCCGTATACGCTCTGCTTCTCTCCGTACATATTCTGTTTCTCGGGCTTGCGAAAGCTACCTTTATACATGTTTTTGTAGCTGCTAATTCGGAAAAAGGGCCAATCAACGCCCTTCCCAGAAAAAGGCCTCTTTCGCGAACCCTTATTGGCAGGTAGATAGAAGCGATGCAAGTCAACGGTGGGGGTGATCGGTCGCGTGGTTCGTGTTGAGGACACGACAGATATCTCATTAAACTCTCGTTAGATTCGGCACGTGGATATACAGGCGTAAATAGATACCTTTGATACACCTAGAAAGTTCGATCCATCAACATCGCGAATCCAAGTAATTCCAGTGAAATAATACGCATACATCGAGCATGTTTCACATTATTCTCGCCGTTTAAAACCAAAATCCAATCGTTTTTACGATCGTTTTTCACCGTCGATATTCCGGCGCTTTTCGAAGTCAGAACGCAGATGTGCCCCATTATCGTTCCAGCTGACCGATCCACGAATTTGATGGTCGTTGAATTTGCGTTCCATGGCTCTCTTGCGCGCTTCGAATCTCTGGTAGATAGGGATAGCGAAGCAGTTCGGGACATAGACAGATAGATAGTTTCGGGAACAGATAATACGGAAAGGCTCTCATTGTCTCGATATCAGATCTACCTGGCGGTGAACGACGAGTAAAACTGTTTCCGTACAGAGAGCTTTGCCGGCGTACATTTAATACGCTTAAATAGGTAGATGCGGTCTATACGAGTTCTCCCCAAATCCATTCCACGGTATTATCTAATTTCGATGAATTATTAAAGGAGTTTGATAACAAACGTCGCCTCGCGAATCGGACCACGAGCATACATCTCCACCTCGGAATCTATTCTCAAGTTTGCTTATCTCTCCCATTCTCTCCCTGCTTCCATGCTTTATCCCTTCGTTCTCCATCTCTCTCTCTCTCTCTCTCTCTCTCCCCGTTTTCCTTTCCTTTCTGTATTTTACGCGTATAACCGTCCTCGTCGAGTTTTCTTCGGTGCCAGGCCATCGTTCCCCATCCACGAACGCTTCTCTCCACGGAATTATCTCGTCGCCTAAGGGCTGCCATCTGTTTCGCTGGGGGAGCACACCCCTAATTAGGTACAGCGACAGTTGTAAGCGCGCTAAATCTAATATTTAATGTGCCTCCCTGGGCCTGAGTGATCTACGCGGTGGAAATACGTACGATTTCCATGCTTTTATTCGGACACTTGTTCGGACGTTACCGTCTTTTGGATACGATTCGTCCGTGGAGAATCGTTGGACGTTCCGTGGTTGATGTAAAAATATTTCGACGTTCAGCATGGGTTTTACGACGGTTGGGACAAGTATTCAGGGATTAGATACGTTTAGGGGACGAGGGAGAGTTGGAGATGATTTCACTATTGTGGCTTTTTTCGGGGTAAAGTCGGTCTGGGGTGCTCTGCGCGATGGTACTTTTATGGTTTGTGGTTGTCAGAGGGTAAATGCTCTTTCTTTGGTAGTGTAGGAGAGTGTTTAAAATGGATCTATATGCGAGGTATTTTCTGATTTTGATGTCGATTTATTTTGGTAATAATTTTTGGTAAGACAGTGCGGGGTATCGGTTGCTGATTTTAAGGAGGAATGAGTTATGCGAGTTGGCTGTGAACGAAAGAAAGTCAAATCGTATAAATAATTTCTTAATTTCTTTTTTACGCTCTTTAGTAACATGGATAATGGCGCTACAAGTATTCTCTGCAGAATATTAATTAATTAACTAGGAGTCTGTTGTAATATAATTTGTTAAAAGTCTTTTCTAATGAAGAGTCGAGCGAAAGAAGGATGAAGGTCCATTTTTTGTTTATTATGATGTCTAAAATTTAAATACATATGGTGTATCTTTTATTGTAAAATTCAGAAGTACATATGGTATACTTTCCATTTAGAAACAAGAAAAGAGATGAAAATTCTAAGAAAAAAAGGTGAAGGTACCATTGTTAATAGGGGAAAAGGACGAGAGTCTGTGCTCTACAGTGTCTTTGTGCTCTGTTAAGTGTGGCTGTAAAGTGATAATAATTAAGAATCAGTATACATCTTCAATGTTTAAATTTCGTTTCACTCCAAATAACAAAGTGAATACTCATCCTTTTCCCCCCATATTCTCCAATTGCCAGTGACTCATCGTGCACAAAAGTTCCAATATAATCTACTAATATTAAATTTTCACATTTTCACGTCCATTTTAAACGATCCACAATAACACACAAAATAGAATCGAAATTTCCAAGATGTTCAACCATGCTAAAACTCGTAGATTTTTTAAAGCATCCGCCAGTCGAGCGGGGAAAAGCTGGAAATTAGTCGCAGGGACGTCGACACGTTCGAATTTCGATATCGCGTTAACCGAGTTTCCCCCTTCTTGGCAAAATGATCGCGGAGACGAGAAATATGTAACGACGTCTGTAATTTCGTTTGGCCTTCAGTGAAGGAAAATGGTAAAAATTCACGAGGCGCCGGCCAGCGGCACGGATTATCCTACTTTTCCCTTCGCGCACGTATGCGTTCGTGAATATTCATCTGCTCTCATCCGATTATCGCGAAGTATCTCCGTTTTCACTCGTTTCCACCTCATGTCAGAAGATGAACGCCGGCGCAAAAGGGGGAGAAATTTCGAGACCGATCAACCTGATAATTTCTCCTTTTTCCTATTTTTTTCTTTCGTTTGCGCTAATTGTAAGAGGAATAATAGAAGAAAGGATGGACAAGGAGATAGAGAGAGAGTTTAGTTGATCATACGCAGCTCACTTTTCTGTCGTTGGACGTGAATTTGGTGACTGGAACAAAAGGTACGTGGTTTTGCTCAATTTTCGTCACAATGCTGCAACGGAAGATCTGGTACGCTACTCTAATTATTTTCCACGGTTTTGTCCCGTCGTTTTCACGCGCTAAAACGCGATCATTTCCTTGTGGAATTTTCACCATATAGGAGATTTTTGTTCGAGTCACTTTATTGCTGTTCTCATTCCTTTTTCGTCGAATGATTATTGTATCTTAGAACTTTTTTATAATTCATTTTGAAATAAAGTCGTAGATCTATGAATTTTAACAGTTACGCTAAAAATTTGCTGTTTCGGGATTTATGAAAGATGAAGAAAAGAACGTGACTCGATGATCTTGATTATTTCTATCACTAAACAAATTCGAAAATATTTTTTGTGTTCTTTTATTCAACGATATATTTTTTTTTAAAAGGAACTGCAATTTTTGCAATTTGAAATACAGCGAAGAAATGTATTTTATGTCGTGTTCCTTGTATATATTTTATTTGAATTTGTATCATCGCAATAATTTTGCTGCTTCAGTAAAGTAAATTTTGCTCGAAATACATATGTGTAGTATTTCCCTACGTACAGCAATACGAGTGTTTAGTAGCGGTGTGATATTGCCAATCATGATTCATAATAATGTGCATTAATTCTTCGAGGAACAGTTGTTCGCGCAATTTTAGCGACAGTTGTTCCGCAGAGAGCATTATGCTATTCTTTTAGCTGAATTTTTCGTGGAACATACGTATTGCTTCAGGCAATAGCGCGGCTAAAAGGGTTTAGCATAGTTATCTACACAGTGTTTTCTGTTATAATATCAATACTTCCAAGTTTCAGTTTATTCTATTCAAAAGAATTTTTCAATTCCAGGTATATTTGTTTAAAGGTGAAAAATAAACATTGACCGGAACTTTTTAATTCAAGATATATTTGATTAAACACACTACCGGCCAAATGTTTGGGATCACTATGCATTGCAAGTTGCACCAAAATTCTCAAAAAAAAAAAAGTTAGCATTTATAATAATTTTTTATCATTCAAATGAATTGAAATGCGGTGAAGTGCTATTGATCTCCACAGCATCAATTTCAAATCAATAAAGAATTAGTAGCGGATTCGATATTGATGTAAATCGGCAGGTGATTCCAAATTTTCGGTAGTGTATATCGACGTTCAAAAGGTAAAAAGTAAATATTGACCAGAAGAATTAAATATTTAATTTTATAACCAGCAACCGGAAATATTGAAATTTAACATTATTTCAATGTTCACGATCAATTCGTACTTCGTTAAAAGCCGCAGTAAACATTTCGTAAAATCAAACACTGTCAAAGTGAGGAACACTGTCCTTTTTTATCGTATTAAAATCATTCATCAATTAGAAAATTCATCGATTATTCATTCTCACGCATGCTTCACTCGGATCTAATTAACATCAACAACACCACATCTTTCCAGACCATTTCGAACACCGTAAAACCACTGTTACGTCCATCAAAAATTTCCTCTCAATCACCCAATGAATTCTTCAACAGCGCAAAGGAAACTAATTCTCTTTCCGATCGGCCGAAACCGAATCATCAAGCACTTTCCCGCAAAAAGGCACAATCATCGCGACAGAAAGGCTCTTTGGACGCGTCGAAAATTTCCAGCGAGTTCGCCGGCCGATGGAAAACGTTCCTCCTCTACCCGAGAGGACCCAGAAACGCGGGGAACGTGAACACGGTCGGTCAAACGAGAGAAACAACATTCCAATTTTCAGCGGTGGCCTCGCGTTATTGCTACGAAGTGTACAATAGCCATTCCGCGTGTTCGTACGTGCGTGTAGCACAGTGAACGCAACTCCCTTCGAGGGGTGGCAAAACGAGTCGAAGGAAAGTGTGTTCGCGCGCGCGTGACTATGTTTGCACACGGTTGAACATATGTATATATATGTGTATATATATATATATACATATAGAGAGAGAGAGAGAGAAAGAGGGAAGAGTTGGGTTATCCCTTGGTGGCGCGTATCCTTCGAGGATTCTCGCTTCATGCATTTTATATTTCGTTGGACTTTGATTCCTAGACGGGCCACATGGCCCACGGGAGTAATCCTTAATCTTTGATCGGGAATTATCTTTGATCATGGCTCAGTCATCGGACGTTCTTTCTCTTCTCTTCTCTTCGTCTTCTTCTTCGTCTTATTTCTCGTTTCCCTCGGGTCTCGAACGTTCGCCTCTTCTCCTCATACTTACCCCACACGTATTCCAGAGACGTTCGTGGAAAAACGCCGGGGGTGGGTGGGGAACGGAAGCGGTGACACGCAGACAATGAAGAGGTAGGAGAGAAGCCTTTGGCTGGTGGAACCTCTTAATCTCGTATCTTATAAAGTCCCGGAGTGGATACGCGCGGACTTCGTAATGCGGACAATTTTCGGAGCGACGCGACGCGACGGGGAAACGATACTTTCCGGGGGAGGCCGAGGCGTGTCGTTTCCGGCTGGATTTACGGAGTTTATATCACGGCGTGTGCGTGCCGGTTAGGATACGTGATGGATCTTGATACATTGCGGTTAGATGCTGATAGAAAGCGATAGCGCTCGCTTCATTGCAGCCCTCCCTTAGACTTAGGGACTTTGCAACCGCTGCGTTTATTCGTGCATCATTTTCGGATTTTCGTGGCAGTTTTTCCGTCGGGGACGGGAAGGGTTAATTCTATTGATTGTAAATAGTTGGTTTGCGATGTTAGTCAGGTTTTAGAATTACGGATAGAAAATTCGTTTTTTAATGTTGTACATGGGCAAATAGTGTCATTTGAAAGAAGTAGGTTATTGACCCTTTGACTTGTAATAACGTGTCACAGTTGTGGTGCAGATTATGGTCGAGATATTAAAAACGAAGTACTCCAATTGTAACGAACTTGAATTTTTATTAGAACTTCAACTTCAATTTATGCCTGGACATCAATTTTTTTACACAAATTGTGCGTAGTATTTTAACACGGTATCAGATGTATAATTAGGCAAGACAAACCTGTGTAACCATAAAAGCATATTAATTCTTGTTTGTTCCATCAAAACATAAAATTGTAATCGATTGTAAATTCATTTTGTATCAATAAATTACAAAATACTGAAAATACTCATTTCAAAATACTCAAAATACTCAAATACTTAAAGCTCCAAATTCTCATTCCTTCATTTCATTTGTACACCATCTTCTCGAATAATAATTGCACATTTAAATCCAACAGATTTCTTCGTTTTTCACTTTTCTGAAATTTTCACTTTTTTGTGCTTGTCAACTTTGCAGTTGAAATCCCTTCAATTATGCATCGTCACAAACGTAGCCTCTCTGCATGGTGTACAAAAACTTTCGTGAACCACTGTAAACCGTACAGTAATACCCATATTTTGTAACCTAAAGTAAACCAGATCATAAGTAAAGCATTACATTATGCAAGTCCAATTACAAAAACAGCCCAATTTCAGCAAGTAGCTGAAATTTCAAACGTAATTTCACCAATTATCTGTTTACTCTTCCAAACGGAACGGTCCAATGATGCACCTCCTGTTCCAAAATACCTGAACCTATAGATTGAATCGATCGATCAGCTTCGAAGAAAGCTGTGACTCGCGGTAAGGATCGTTCCGACAATGTCTTTAAATCGCGTAGAACGGGTATCCCGATGCCCGTCTCGCGTTCGATCGGCAAAATGATTTTCCATTACCATTCGACGACAGGACTCTGAACGGTAGAGGAAGTCGACGGTAGCCTAGTATCTGTTTCCCATTCGAGTTTCCCGATTCCGTGGCCGTAAACATCCGTGGATCTCCGCGTGGAAACGCGGTCACTTCCTCGCACAACCGTTCTCTCCTCCGGCATTGTTCAATCGAAATCCGAAATAACGGCACACTCGAAACAACAACGTCTCCATCGTTATCACCGTGGCCAGTTCTAATTTTCCACCTTCGTTTTTGGTCCCGCGGATGTTGAACCCCCTGGGCTGTATGCAACGGCTGTCGTCGGCCAGCTTCTGTACCCTTAATCTGTTCGCGAGAAACTCGCATCTACGGCGCGAGAAAGCTGCACGACAGAGAGGAGGGAGAAAAAAACGTGTCGGAAGACGTAAGATAGAAGAGAATAGAGAGAGAAAGAGAGTGTGTACGCCTCTCGAGGAGAAATCCTCACGCGGGCGATCTCGACTCGGCTTACCAAGTTGGCGAAATACTCAAAGCTCTCTCATCCTCTCGTTTCCTCTTCCCCTTTCGCTTACTTTCGCCAGCAGCCTTCCACCTTTGCGCCTCTGTCGACCACCAGCCCCTCTCCTCTTCGTTTTATCCGCTTCCTTTCTTTCTTTCCTTTTTTTTTTCTCTAGTTTCTCCCTGTCGACTTCTCTTCCTCTTTTTTTTTTCTCCTCTTTTCTGT
>NW_017100155.1:549232-573312 GCF_001263275.1 Habropoda laboriosa | reverse complement strand
TTCTTCTTTCATTTCCACGTTACGTGCTCCTGCTTGGCTTGTAAGTAGACGTAGGCGAGAGGTCTCTGCGAACGGGGTTAATTTTCGGTGATTATGCTCGTTTCTTCTGTGTTACGCTTTAATATGGACGTTTGCGGTATGAGCGTGGCGTTTGGTGGTTTCTGGTGATGGAGCCTGGGCCGGTGTAATTTAAGATTTCATGTCTGACGCGGTTTTCAGTGGGTGATAGTTTTTGAAGATGTCTGAAAAAATTTGTATGACATCTTAAAACGTTCTGAATTGAGGCAATTACAAATGTTAACTCATTTTAGGCGGGGGAGAAAAGGTTTTCTACCTGCTAGACGAAGTATGGACACGAAATACTCACGTTTGCAGTTTAAGGGTTAAAGCGAAGTGTATTTGATAGATAAGAAAAATGTGCAGATCTACGCAAGTCTAGATATGACTATTGTCTCTTAACATTAGAACTATCTATCGGGTCAAAATGATCCATTAGCGATTTTCCGAAAGTGAATTTTTATGGAAGTGAAACGTGATTGGAGAATTAGATTCGTATCGATACAAATAGAATAATACACGTAGAAAATAAATTCGGAACAATCACATTTTTTCGAAAGTTGCTAATGGGTCATTTTGATCCCGCCGGTAGTTCCAGTGTTAACCTTAATGCGTTCTTTCGTTCGATTATGCTTTTAAGGTCTTTGGGTCAAAAAGGACCCAGAGACCTAATGTGTAACAATTTTTTTTTGCGTAGAAAATACACTTTCAATGTAATCCTAAGGGAACTTAAATTTGGTAACAGCAAAAGTTATTAAAAAAATGAGAAAGGAGGCGATGGGTCAGAAATGACCCAAAAGCCATACTAGGGTTAAAAATACACCGACTAAATATTGGTTATGGATAATCCGTTGTGTTTCGTGGTTTTTTTTATTATTTTTGCACTGTTACTTTCAAACGAATAAATTAACAAACGGGGAGCATTATAAAAAGAATATTCCAATTCTAAGGTAAAGGTATCAGTAGTTGACCAGATAAGAGAAATCCTCCGCGCGAACAATAGTAACCACTTGCTCTGTCATTAAATAGCGAGAGTCGATGCCTGAAGATACTCTTTAAGCCTTCTAGCTTAAAGTTATGTTATAAAAATTTTAAAAACATATTTAAAAATTCAGTAATTGCTTCAGAAGTTGACCACTCTTAGAAATGAAAAAACTAGTAATTGACCCTCTGTTCGTTAGTAGTTGACCACTTGTACTAGAAGAAGGGTTAAAGCAATAATGTTGGCAATCATTTTAGTATCGTTTATTTTCAACAATTACCAGCACAGGTTATAATTAGAATGGAAAGTAGAAATAAAACAATTCAATTCCATAACAAGTTCAATTCGGGAACAGAGTAGACGTTACGAGTTCTGCTCGATGTCGTGGACTCATTGATATGAGAAACTACAGCCTTCCACTCGTAGTCCAGCACATCAGGCTTCTCTGGCCACTTCCATAATCGCCCGTACATTTCCATGGATGAAATAGTCGCTTTAGTTTTAGTTACACGAAGAATTTTTCCAGGGAAATACTTTCTTCCATATTTTTTACGTTTTTCTAAAAACTGGTCAACTACTGGTACCTTTACCTTAGTATGTATTTTAAACTAAACGTTTCGCGAGTGCACAACTAGAAACAGTTAAAAAATGACACTTTCATGCTAATTCAGTAAGTTTACTTTCAAGTTAATAAGCTAATATTCGTGTTGCATGCTTCGGTAAGCTAACATTATGACTAATTTACGTAGTTGAAGTTTCGTTTCACCCAAGTACGTTCACATATTGTATCAGGTGCAGAAATGAATTCTTTCTGATTGGATTTATAGCTGCATTCACAGGCTGCCAGAAAAATGGCAAAATGTCGTTAACAATAATGGAAATTATTTCGATGATTGATCTGTTTTCATTATTTTTAAATAAATCTTCTGTTGTACTAAAAGATCCGAAAGAATTCACTTCTACACCTAATATTTTAGCCAAAGATAGATCTTTTTCAGCACAAGAATTCCTAATTATTTTCTGCGCTAATTCACGTTGCAACATTCATCGAAATTGACCACAATCGTGTATTTCTAGTAAAATAAAATTACAACGGCACGTTACAAGGTTAAATACAATTCGAAGTGTGTCACACCGTTATCACGCTCCATTTGAAATAGATTTATTTCACGTTATCAACGTACATCATTGATAATAGTCGGGTAACAATTAAACTGTGCCATCGTGGTCCAATAACACAGCGTGGAAGATTGTATCGCGAAATTGCGACAACGTAAAACATCGCGGCGGTGGCATTACAGTTTCTTCGTCCACAAAGTACATCCAATTTAAAATAAATTTCCGGAAACCCTGGGCGAGGTCTGTTTCGTCCGGTTTAACAAAACTACTGAATATTTTCACAGGGGTAATCACCCGTAAAATTATAATTCCTCCGTTCTTCGTGTCCGACCTCCTCGCTTCTCTTCTTCCTCTTTTCTCATCCTTTTTGTCTCCTATCCGCTTTGTATATTGCTTCGACTGTTTGGATTACCTGGAAGAATGTGTTATTGCCCACGTCGTGTACGAATTTTACTGTTTTATAGCGTTTCAGGTCGATTTAACGCTGCAACAGAAGATTTAATAAACTATTCGTTGTGCAATAATCACTGCTTAAAATTTATTTCTTATTTTTCAATTACTATTAACGTAAATTATTCGATCTGAAGTGACAAACACCTCACATTTTGCAAACAAGTTGTACAAGCACGAAAATGATAATTTTTCAGACAAAAGTAAGCTAAAAGTGTAAAGTAAAATTATATAATGTAAATATTATATTATATAAATAATATATTTATAATAGCTAATCAAGGATCCACGAAGAAGGCAAGACTTCCACCTCTCAATCTTCCAATTTTATCAGGTCAAACACCTTGCAGAATAATTGAAATTTCAATTCCATGGACATCCAAGGATTCCACTCCTCGGCGAGGATTTGCCCTCTCAAAGTCGGCGAATAATTTTCGTAACAACCCATTTGGTATCGACAGTTGTTACTCTAAAATTTGCTTCCATCGGCGAACACTTTGCTTTATTAAAAAATGCGCTCGTTTCGATCGCTCTTCTCGTAAAGTAAGATCTGCCTCGTTACCCCCGCGACAAGACAAGCCGAGTCCGGCCGAGTAAGAGGTCTACAGGGAGTTTTCGAATCCGGTCGCCGGAGAGGTGCGGCAATTTATTGGCTCCGCGGAAGGATGTAAGTGTGCTCTGTTCGTCGTTCACCTCCTCGAAGAATTACATTCAAACGAAAGGGAAAACCTTGTGTCCCCGGTGGAGTTCTCGAGTATTATTTGCAGATTCATCCGGGGGCCCAGGGGCTGTGTTTGCCGTTCGAGTGTCCTTTTGAATCGTATCCCGCGTATTTAATATCGTTATATTGAAATTTCATGAAATCTCTTTGAGAGTTTCGATTACAGGCTTCCCTATCAGACCGATCAATTAAAATATGTAGATGCGCCACGGAAACACGAGTCAGCCTTGTATATCGAGCTTGTTTTACGAATCGATCAGCTCAAGGGTGTCGATGAAAGGGTAAATACCCGTGCGTTGCCTGTTTCTCGTTTGAAATTTCCTTGTTTTCGAAGATCGTGGCGATACACGGGGTGTCTTCGAACTAGTGTCTTCGAACACGAAACGGGGCGAATCTACGTTAAAAAATGAATGAAAAATGTGGAGTAACATTTTTCTGTACGAAGCTTCGTTTTCGAATAAATTGACGTTGAATGTTCGTACCGGTAGTATGAAGATATCCTATATACCGGGTGTCCCAATTGTTTTCGACCAAACTTTGTCAGTATCTTCTATAGGTATAGGTAAGAAAAAAATGTTATACGAACATAGGTCGTTCGAAGCTTTATTAAAAAGTTATAACGATAATACGTCTCTGTAATTCACTAGTAAAGTATCATTGTTATAATTTTTTAGTAAAGCTTCGAACGACGTACGTTCGTGTTGCATTCTGTTCTCACTTACGTCCGTAGAACATACATACAAAGTTTGTATGGACACCCTGTAGATTTTAAGATGAGATCAGGGTGATGTCGGAAGGAACACATAACAGACGCAGCCGCGTAATAATTGGATAATTTTTCAATCGTTTGTCGCGACTTCATTGTTATTTAAAAATGATCTGTGATTCAATTTGCTTTCATTCGTCGTTCAAACCTTCGACACCTTTGATACCTCCCTTGAAATGTTACAGAAGCAAGCCGAATTACGTTATTTATCAAGGAAAACTCTTCTCCGTCCCGCGTTTCGCAAAATTCTACCGCACAATTCGACGAAACTCGACTGAAATTCCTCCAACCTCGATGGAGGAACAAAAAGACGCACGGGCTTTATCCACCGCGACAAAATGAAAGCGAACAATAATCCGAAACAAGCGTGCCCTCTTGACGAACACGAGGATTAATTCTTACGGCCAATTAGAAGCCGCACGCATACAATTTCCATTCATGAAAAGACCCGCGCCGAAACGGGGGACGGTTTAAATTACGGGGGATCACCGGCGGAACAAAAAGTAACAGCGGCGGGAGCAACGGCGCGACGTCGGAGGATGTAAAGTATAACGGTTGACAAACATTAGGACGGCGAAATGAAATTTATCGGGACAAAGGGCACACGGTTGAAGCAATTACGGGGACCGAGGCGTCTAATAATAATTCGCATCTCGAAAGCTGTTTACAAGAAAACCATTGATGCCGGTGGATTTATTAATTACACGCCATCTACAGCCCTTCTCCCCTTTTGTCCTGTCATCGTCCCCGTCGTAGTCGTCGTTTCAGCGAGCGGGCGTCGGCGCCGGCACACAGCCCACGACACAAGCTCAACATTTCTGCCAATCTGTGAAAGCCGGAATCGCGAGATATTATACCCCAGTCCGAGGATATAATTCTTATTACGTCGTTAACGGCGTCGGGCGGGAGAGCTCGAAGGTAAGGAAGCAGAAAACCGTGGCGGTTTGGTAGTGAAAAACAGAAGTAGAAGGGCCATGGAACGGGGCTTTCCTTTGAGGGTTGCCGCGCTTCTCGCAATAGCCGTTCCTAACAAGGCAAAAAAGTACATTAATTGCGCGCTGTGTTGCGGTGTTATTAAATTCTTATGGAAATGCAGGTACAACATGAGGCTGGCTCCATAAAGTTCGCTATTGTGTTATAAAATCTAAATAATTCCAAGTTCTCGGGCACGGTGAACGGGCCCGCACGGCATACCAGCCTCCGACAACAACCTTCTTCGTCGAGTCACACACGGGATTCTAAGGATCCGGCTATCGCGTTTTGCAGACTTTATTGTTCGAATGAGCCTGGAAGTATTGTATAAGTTTGCAGGAGTGAGAAGTAATATCTTTTTCGTTGTTTAATAACGTGATTCGGTTAACGTTGATGATAACTAGAGAACGTTAAAATTAACGATTATCGAATATCAGCGTTAATATACAGGGTGTGACCGAAAGTGTTGTACAATCGGATAGGAAGTGATGCACAAAGATATAATGAAGAATAATATTTTTTTCGGGATTTACCAACGTGATTCAATTAACGTTGATAATAACTAGGAATCGTTAAAATTAACGTTAACATACAGGGTGTGACTGGAAGTATTGTAAAAGCTTGCAGGAGTGAGTCTTTGTGCAAAAAGTTAGAATAAGAAATAATATTTCCTTCAGAATTTACCAACGTGATTCAATTAATGTTGCTAATAACTATTGATCTTTAGCATTAATATACAGGGTGATGCTGAAAGTATTGCAGAAGCGGGCAGAATGTGATTCCTTATGCAGAAAGTTAAAATGAGAAATAATACTGTTTTTTCGGAATTTACCAACGTTATTCAGTTCACGTTGATAATAACTAGAGAAGGTTAAAATTAACGTTAACATACAGGGTGTGACCAGAAGTATTGTAGAAGCTTGCAGGAGCGATTCTTTCTGCAAAAAGTGAGAATTAATGTGAGAAATAACATTTTCTTCGTAGTTTAACGAAGTGATTCAGTTAATGTTGATAATAACTACAGCATGTTAAAATTAACAACTATCAAACATTAGCGTTTACATACAGGGTGTGACCGAAAGAATTGTACAAACAGCCAGAATGTGTAGACTGTACGATCTCTTTAGCATTGCTTCTCTGGCTTCTCATTTATTTACCAGTCGTGGTTAGGGAAGTTTAAAACATCCTCAGACTTTCCAGTCCACCTTACCACACGTGTCACACTTCGACAAGTCACAGTGTGAAATTTGACCATAGCGGTGTCGGCTAAGTGAGAAATTTACAACACGTCCATAGCTATTAAGAGCGAGGAAGCATAGACGGTAGATCGTCCTTGCGAAGGTTCCTAACGCTTCCTGTCGTTCCTCTCGTTTTCTTTCGATACAGGAAAGCAGGTCGCAGGATTCTCGCGGCGAAAGATCGAAGGAAAGGACGGGGGAGAAAAAGTAGGAGAAAAGAGTCGGGATTAAGGCGAGTTACACGAGGAATCCGCGAAATACCGTGGAGCCAAGTACGAGTCTTAAAGGTACATGGCTGCAATCAGATATTCAAATCATGTTTACTGAATCAGACCTCTCGCCGGAACTCTTCTACCTTTTGCCACTTTTTCTCTATTTTTTCTTCTTATTTCTTCTCTCTCTCATATCTTCGTTTGCTCCCTTCCCGTTGCTACCTTCCTTTTTCCCTTCTCTCACTCTCTCTCTCGACGTCGAGTTAACCGGTAAGTTTGCTTCTGTCTGTCCGTCTGCTACTGCTGCTTGCCCGTCAAGTTAACAATTCGGTTACAAAGTTACAGAACCATTCCTTCCTTCCATCCCCTCCTTTTACGACGCGCGATCTTTTCGGCGACGGACAGTTCGATGGTCTTCTTCTAGTCGAAAGAGCTTGCCCTCACTCCCCTCAGTTACGGGACGACCGGACGTCGAACTTCGTGCCGCGAGTGAAAATCAGTAAATTCGACGATCCCACGACTACTTTAGCGAGATAGGGGAGGATCGAGATACGCGTTGAATTTCAGTCATGGTCGCGTGATCGACAGATGCCCCTTTTTATGTCTTGGGTTCGGCTGATTTTTAACCCTGCGTTGGTCTGATGAATTTTTGCGGCGGTTTGAGAATTTTGGATTTTTACTTTTTCGAAATCTTGAATCACTTTTCACGATTTCTTTAGAGAGATAGGGAAGGAAGAAACGGGATACGCATTGAATTTCAGTTATGGTCAAGTTCAGTTATATCTTGATTTCAGATGATTTTCAATTCTAATTTAGATTAATAAATTTTTATGATATTTTCAGATTTTTCAATTGTTTCTTCTTGTTTGCATTGCTTCAAAATCTCAGGTGATTTTCAATTCTACGTTAGTCTGATAAATTTTCATGATATTTTGAGAATTTTGAATTTTTATTTCTGTTTGTACTGTTTCAAAATCTCAAATCACTGAAATGTTATTAACACGTTAAACGCCCAGCCTGTTTTGCTCGCCTTTCCGTTCACGCCACACTCGACCGCCAAATGGGCTATGCGCGACGGGAGAATTATAAACAGAAGACGACTTAAAAATCCTTAAAAAACTACTTCTTAACTTTTCTTTAAATGTTATATTCCTGTTCTGAAAGCTTTGATTGAACAAAAATCGATGTCGCCTAAACAAAATGTTTTGTCTGACAATTAGAACGCAAGGACCGACGCGCGCGGCGGTGTAGCATGAACCAAAAATCGGCGGCCGGTCCCTGGGGGCCGGCTGGGCGTGAACGGAAAGTCTACGGGCCGGTCCTTAGGGACCGGCGTGGCGTTTAACGTGTTAATGGATATGAGAATAAGGAGAATTTAAAGTTGACAAGGTGAGATAACTTCAGCCTCTTTGATTTGATGCGTTATTTTCATAATTGTAAAAATAACAGAATGAAAATTACGGGATAAATTTGTCAGACCTCATCAGGCTAATCCAGAGTTTAAACGAATCTTGATTTTATTGGTATCTGACAGGAAGGATCAGAATATTATATTGCACGAATTATGGTACCGGCTTGATAGTACAAAGTTTTCTGATTCTTATTTGAAGAATAGAGAGGATTGTTAAGGATAGCGAAGAAATATTTCGTTCAAACGAACTACTAAATTTTCCTTCAAATTAGAAAATTATCAACTTTTATCTACTTAAAAAATGTGTGAAAGAAAAATCCAAATTCTTCGTGCTTGAAAGCACTCTTCCACAAATGACCTATTCAATATTTTACAGCAGTAGTTCTTCGTGTTTTGAATAATTCATACGGTGTATTGTTTTAAACGAAGACTATTTCCTTGACGTACTTTTAACATTATTCAAATTTTTCTCTATTCACGTTTGCGTAGATTAACGTTAAAATTCTATTCTGATTTCTCATACTCGCTCCCGGCTTCACAATGCAAACCGGGATACAGAAGAGAAGTTGCCAAATGTTTGCGGCTTATTTTACACATGGTACAACTGAAATTTCATTAATCGTTCCCGTCACTTCACCGCAACGTTTATTATCCTTTCACGGGAATCATTTTTGCCAATCTCTGGAGAAAAAAAAGGAAGGAAAATTAATTTCCGTCGTCGTTTAATCGCTTCAATCGTTACGCCTCCAATTTGCAAGCGATGAAAACTTTCTTTTTTACGATCCCCCGTCGTAAAGCTCGTCGGTCGAATCGCTGGCATAATGCGTCCGTGTTACTCATTTTTCCTCCTCTCTTCGAAATTGGACCCTTTTTTTATTCGAAAATAAGCGCCGTGGAACGGCGCAATACCATTCTCCCACCCGACAGGATAGAATAACCCCAGCAGACATAATTCACATGTGGCGCCGTACTCCTTCTTGTATTAACAAAAATTATCTTTTGATTAATCTCTCGTCCGGGAGGAAGGAAGGAACGTGTAGGATATTCGAGTCACGAAACTTATGGATATACGCAGTTCGAAGGGAGAAACTATATCTCTTCCATTCGCGTCGAGAAACCTTCGCCCTTATACTACGTAGAACGAGATTACCCTCGATGTCAGTATGTTTATCCGGCCCCTTCGGTTCCGTTTTACGGCAGCAGAAGTTTTCTTTGACGACGATCGTTTAAAAATCTGTCGCGAGTCGTTAAAGTGGAACAGAGTTAGTTTTCATTTTTAATCAAATCCTTGGGTAACAGGCATCTGATTTTCCCGCAAAGAATATTTTGTCTCGAGGGAAGGAATTTACTTTGGAATAGAGTAAATGGGATACTTGTGATGTTAATATTATAATAAATATGAAAAATTTGGTTAAGTTAGAGAAGATCAACTTTCTTATTATTAATCAAATTTTTGTGATTTTTAATAAAGCTTGCATTACGATTTGTTTTCTATGTATTATACTATAGAGTTGAGTGTGGAAGTAGGTGTAGCTTGGATTTATCAGACAGACAATACTTGGTAATTCAAATTCTTCTTTCATTTCACGAAAATGGGATAAATTAGGAAAGTACAATTTTTCGTGTTACTAATCAAATTTTCGTAATATTTTTCACAGTGTATTACGATCTATCTTTTATATATTTTACTATAGAGTTGAGTGTGGAAGTAGAAGTAGCTTGCATTTATCAGACAAACAATATTCCGCAATTCAAATCCTTGTTTACACTACCAATACTTACACTTTTCATCAATATTAAATCTGCTGCTAATTTTTTACAGATTTAAAGTTTATCTCAATTCTACATTTATCAATTTATCTCATATCAATTGATTCGAACGATGAAAAATTCTCAAAGTCGCTGACTTTTTTCTGCTTTCCTAATATTTTTAATAATGTATTGTGAATTGTTTTCTACGTATTGTACTATAAATTTGAGTATCGAAGTAGAAGTGGTCGGAACTTATCAGACAGACAATATTCTGCAATTCAAATCCTTTTATTTCACAAAAATGGGATAAACTAGGAGTACTTACATGTTTCATTATTAATAAAATCTTCCTAATATTTTCAACAATGTATTATGATTTATTTTCTATGCATTATACTACAGATTTGAGCGTGGAAGTAGAAGTAGCTTGAATTGATCAGACAAGCAATATTCCGCAATTCAAATCCCTGTTTTATCTCACAAAAACAGGATAAACTAGAAACACTCAACCTTCGCATTACTAATCAAATTTTCAACAGCATATCGCGATTTATTTTCTGTCTAATATAGATTTAAGTATCGACGCAGAGAGCTAACTTGAATTTATCATCCAGACAATATTCCGCAATTCAAATCCTCCCACCATTTTACAAGTTCATTACTACATAATTGTATAAATTGAGGTCCCCAGCGCGGCGCGCAAATCGAGCAACCACGCAGATCCGTTTTAATCAATTCGTAAACATTAAAGTGCGCATAGAATTAACAGAGCAGACCTGCATCCATCCAGAATATTAATTTCCCTCCGAAAATATCCACATCAAACACGTATCTCGAAGTAAGTACCATTCAAACTGTCTATCCTTTCGTAAACACGTCCAACAAAAAAAAAAAAGACACATTTCGTCTCCCTCTCAAGAAGAAAGGAAAAAAGAAAATACCTTACGGTAGAGTCGCAAAGTGCTAATAACACAAACGCATATATGCAAAAGCGGCCGGTTTACCGACACATCGGATCCAGGAGCACGATCTCTCCAAGTCCGACACTTTACATGGATTCCGCCCTTCCGCCGTTTCGTCCTCTTTTTTCCCGTATCCCCGAGGAGAGTCGGGCTAACTTATAAATATGATAATACGCAGGGAGACCAAGCAAGCAGCAGTCACGAAATAACCCCTTTCGAGCTCACTCCCTCCCTCTCGTCCC
The DNA here is from genome assembly GCF_001263275.1 of Habropoda laboriosa. Taxonomy (NCBI): domain Eukaryota; kingdom Metazoa; phylum Arthropoda; class Insecta; order Hymenoptera; family Apidae; genus Habropoda; species Habropoda laboriosa. Next base: position 562,428 of record NW_017100155.1, on the reverse strand, counting down.
CCTTTTCCCTTGGTCGCTCGCTCTCCGCGGCGGAGAGGACTCACCCTTATCGAACGTCAGGCATTACCCGGCGTCTTCCTTCACCGCTTTACGATATTGGAAATCCGAAAATGCGAATTAAAGTCCGTCCTCTTCTTTCCCTTGTTCGCACCCTCGAACCTCGGCTGCCTGGTTTTGTGTAAAAACGTAAAATCGGTGTGTGTGTGTGTGTACGAATGCAGCGACGCCGCCGCTGTCGCACCGTCTGCGTTCTCTATATCCACACAAGAAAGAAGAAATGCGTGTAAATTGGCAGAGGCCTGGAGGCACGTAAAATGACGACTTCTGTCGGTTGTTCGCAAATCGAATTCACCTAGGTTACGCGGTAATCGAAATTCGGCAGTTTCCTGTCCCCTCCTTCTCAGTTGGTGCTTCGCTTCTCGATGATTCCTGGGTATTGCTTTTAGAACGATCGTTTCGGAGGCGGAGAGCAGATTAATGCTCGGCTCTTGGAGCTTTTCGATGGACGAATGTTCTGTTCTGTTGTTCGGTGCTTGTAGCTTTTCGGAGGGAAATTTTTTAGGAATTCGGGATGATCGTTTTAGGTTGAGAGGAAGTTGTGTCTGGTTGTCAATGATTAATTTGTGTATTTTTTGCTAACTTGTGACCGTTCTTGCTTCGAAGAGACAGTCAATGGGTCCAGTGCACCGTATTTGTGAAATTGCGAATCGGTAGGCATAAGATATTAAGTTTCTCAATGTTTCTACTCACTGCTTTGCGACACGTATTGACAGAGTCTTGTAATTCTCTCAGTTTGAATATGCGTCCTTGTAGTGCTTACTTATCTTTCTAAACTAATGGAAAATTTTCTCCTAGAAATAAATAAATAAATATCTGATATTCGTTAATTTTTAGTGAATTGCCTTTTGGATTGTTGTTCTTGCCTATATTTTTGTCATGAAATGCTCAAAAGTGTCATTTTAGAGGCGTATTCATATACAGGGTGGGCCATGTAAAACAAGCCACCTTATTAATACTCTTTGTAAAGAAGTAATTCAAAATGGGAGACAAAATTTTTTACAAAAGTCATTTTTCTGTTTCTTTCCCAGATTTCTATATAAATGTGTATATATTTTTCTATTGTATGTTGTAGCAGACGCTGATATGCATTTAAAACGACCTTGGATTCTAAAATTTTTAATCAAATGTGAAACTTCCATTCACTTTTTGCCATTTCTTCCATCAACAAAATTTTTGGTTTACCTGTTTCACGTGGCCCACCCTGTATATCGATGTTCACAGCAATGTATTCGAGCACTTATCGATGTATTTTCCAAGAAAATTAAGCAGGTCGTTGCCTTAAATTCGTCTTGCCTTAAAATTCCATCATTTTGTAGAAAAAAAACATACTGCGTGTGCTTTAAAAAAATATGTACATTTACAATTAAATAATGCACTTATCAACGTCCTCCTTCCATCTCCTTTAATTTCTCAAAAGCAGATTTTCCAATTCAACATAATTTCCATAATATTGACATTTATAAATTAAAACGAGTCACCCTGTATATCAGCATATGAAATAGCTAATTCAGATTAAGCTAATATTCTTCTTACGATAAAAATCCTAATCTGCGTTGTAAAGATATCTCTAACACTTTAGTTCGACAAAATTTGATCATTCTCGGTAATTGTGAATATTTAACGACTCACACTTTACACATTTAATTGCTTTCAGCACAATCTGTTACTATTGAGGCTAATGCATGTTTATACGGTCATATAGTTTTGAAAGCATTCTTCGGGACGCATAATTAACGAGAACAAAGGTCGTGCTTGTTATGCGACCATGGGACTAATTAGCCTGAGAGCATGTTAAACTCGCATAAAGGCGTAACAGAAAGGCGTAACAGGTAACCAGAATTATTTTCGTCGACATAGTCGCAGTTAGGATTCTCAGTTAATTGCGCTACGCACGATAAGCATTTACCACGGTACATACTATTTCGAATTATCTTACTTGTTGATATAAAAGGTTGCCCATTCATGGACTCGTAGGAACTATTTCTCCTTCTGCTCGCCTCTACATAAAATTAACACGTAAATTATACAAAAGTACACATAATTACGTATATCAGGCGCCTGTTTTCAAAAAGTCAGCTCAAGTTTTTCGAGATTTCTCGAGTTACTCGTGTTCTTCAGTATCGACTCAAAATCGCCGTACTTTTTCAAAGAGGAAATTCGTCAGCTGGCCAATAAACGGAGAGAAGCCACTCAAAATAATGGAGATAATTTTCAAAATTAAAATTGTGTTTGATTTTTCGTAAATCAGTATTTAAGTTTGTGAAAAAAGGCATCGAATTCATAAATTACATAAAATGAATACACAATATTTTCCAAAATTTGGAAAAAGTGTAAAAAGTGTAAAAAGGAAAAGTGTAAATAGTGAAAATTGTCAATAAGAATTCATTTATAAATGAATTCTGAAGCCGATATTTATTGTACATCAAGTACAAAACATATTCGACAACCACTCGCACCTAAAAATCCCGAAATCCATTTCCTCAACTTCGAATCAACATCAAAACAGTCCACCTTCGCCTCAGCCTCCGGAGACTCGCCCCGTATCCAAATCAATTGAACTCCTCTCCTTGAAGTTCCAATCCAAAGAAACCAGCAGTACAGACCAGTCCCCGATAGTACTCGATGATAACAAAAGAAAACCACTTAAGAACTTCGTCTAAACTCCTGAACCTTGCAAAATCATCAACTTTCGTTTATTTAAAAAATCTATTAAAAGAAGAAGAAATCAAAATTCTTCGTTACTTCGTTTTTCGAAAGCATTCTTCGGTATGCGTGATCGACGAGATCTTAGATCGTGTGAAATTGTAAATACGAAGGATTCACGGTGAGAAGTGTATTTTTACCGGAAGAAGGAAAGGCAGCCGAGGGCACGCGATCGATTCGATCACGCTTCCTCGAGACTCGGTGGCGGAATATAGCCGAAATGTGGACGGGGAGAAACCACGAACAAGGGTTTCCCTGACCGAAGCTAATCCTCTGTAGGTAAGCCAAATGTAGCCGGAAACAAGCCACGGACTTTGCATCATCGTTCTGTGTCCTAGTTCGAGGCAGGATATGCTGATCCTGTCGACACCGCGTGTTACCGGTACGCTTCATTGGTTATGAATAACGAACAAACCTTTTTGGGAGAAAAAAGGAGCAGAGAAAAGAGTGTCTCGGTTCGTTGGTCTTTTTTTTCCATTGAAAATGTCGAATTTCGAGCTGTCGATAGAGCGAACCTCTCTCGTGTCGGTTTATCAAGCTTTCTATTATCGGCTAATCATCGAGATTTGCTCGACGATTTATTATTCAATTGTGCTAAAATCGTTGTCACAAGGGATCGGTGTCGAGAACGTCGATGAAACTTTTCTCGCTCCATAATTGTCCATTTGCGGTAATAATACACCGGACGAATTCGATGGAAACGATTGATCGAACGTGCGTCGGTTGAAAACGAGGAAATATGTAGTCACGTATCATGTTTGTGTGAATTGTGGTTGGGTATAGTGACGTGGTGATGGAGGTGTTTGCGTGACATCGCGACAATAGGAGAATGATATTTCTTTGCGTGATTTTCAATTTACGAGAAAACTGGGTTATTTTGAAATTATTTTCAAATGTGAGGTTAACAAATCAGTAAATTTTTCATGATTGATGACAGCTTGAATCTCAAGATTTTTCCATTTCCCGCGGATTTCAAACCGTAGAAGTGATTTTAAATTTCTTCGTGATAAGTAAATGCGTAGAATCAATTCATGTAAATCCTAATGTTCACAAAATAGAATTATTAAAATTCAATTTAGATCCATAATATGTTGCTAATCAACTAAAAACCTTGATACTTCATATTTTACCGAAGTATTTTCCAAGTCAAATCTGAACACATGGAATTCACCATTATTCAAACGTTACATCGAACCCTAATCGTTCACAGTGACGCTTCAATTCCTCAACTAGTCACTCCAAAATTGTTTTTAATCGATAATAAATTTTTCATAACTTATGACAGCTTGAATCTCAAGATTTTTCCATTACCCACGGATTTCAAACCGTAGAAGTGATTTTAAATTCCTCTGCCATAAGTAAACGCGCAGAATCAATTCATAGTTTACCAAATTATTTTCCCAGTCAAATCTGAACACACGGAATTTATCATTATTCGTTCACACTAACGCTTCAATTCATTAAATTCTCCGAACTAAACCAAATTCCCTTGAAATCCTCTTTCATACCGTTCTCCAATAAGAAACTCCAAAAAACCCGCTGCAAAATCGCGCAGAGGAAAAAAAAAGAGAAGGAAAGAGAAATTGCCGAACAAACCGATCCATTTCAACGCGAACAATTAAGAAAATTGCTCGAGCTGTGCGTCAACAGAGCGTCGAATAATTTCCATGGATCAATGCTCGTTTCTTCCATCCTAGAGAGAGAGAGAGAGAGTTGTCATCGATGTTCCAACACAGCGGCATACCATATTGATACACGTAAGATAGGTCGTGGCGAAACGCACAGAGATCCAGAGCGTGTTCCTAAATATACAGAGAGGGTTGTGGCGACCCTTTGAATGCGCCATCGACACGGTAAATACAAACAGCGGCGGGGCCCATTAGAATAATTATCCATGCTTGTCCACGTCGACGGACGGCGACGACTTCTAATTAATCCGAGTACTTCACTATGGAAATTAATTCAACAGTGTGTATCGGCCTCCTTTCGTGGCGACACCTTTATAAACTGTAGGGTCCTGCACCGGATGCAACTGCTCTTCCTATGGAATATGCACAGGCCTTGGCTGCATCCGTGCAACGTCGTTTGGAATACGCCCAGGATCGACGCGACGCGACGGCTCAGCGCGAGATCGAGCGTTTCAAAGGTCTCGCCCTGATCTCCTTCGTTCTTCTCTTTTCTTTATTTCGCGACACGGATTTTCATTTTATAACACGTGAGATGTGCGGCTGTTTGTCGAGTTCTTGTTTTTTGAAGGATGGACTTGGATTCGTGTAGGAAATGTGACGACGGTAAAGGGGTGTTTGTAAGAAATTTGGAGAATTGGTTGTTCCACGGGTGCATTGAGAATGATAGAGAAGATGGATTTATTGGAAGGACACTGGAGGATTGAATTATGTTTGAATGTTTGTAGTTTTGGAGGTATTGTAAGTTTTCAGGGTTTTGAAGCTGTGTTTATGTTACGTAAAATGGGTTACTTAATTATTTTCTCTGGTTGTGGAGGTATGAGACAATTTTTATACGTAACTTGAATGGTTTCAAAGGTGAATAAGATGAAAGGATGGAAGAAATAGTAAAAAATTAAAATTTTTAAATCTTAGGTCATTTTAGGGTCATATTATTACGCAAGTTATGCGTGCAAGAAAATGTGTACATTTATGTAAAAAAAAGAAAGCGTGGGTGATCTTGAGAAGAAAATAGAAAAAATGGCATTTATAAAAATCGGAAATTTTTATTTAACATATTTCTACTTATCGTTTTGTGAAGAGCAGTCATTAGTTATTCTGATCGATATGTATCTATTATCTAATAATCCTAGAAAATTGTAAAACAGCTGCAGAGGCAATTATAAAAATCCATCTTGCTTTGCATACACTTAATCTTTTTCATAAATTTCAATTTAATCATCATAATAGAACACATTTACGTTTTCGTATCAAGTAAAATATAAAATCTTTATTTTTCCAGAATAATTACTTCAATGCGTTAAACTAGAATTTATTAGACTATTGACAATTAAATGATCGAAGTGTTAATAAAACTTTCAACGCGTACAATTTAGAAAAAAAAAGATATTCATTAATTAAAGTGAGTCTTTCTGGAACAAAAATTCAACAACAATTGATTTTCAGCAAAAGTACATTATTGTCCAACTAAAAAGTGGCCAGTGCAATTTAATCTCGATCAGTAATTAACTTCCACATAAAATCTACCATTCAACAATGAAATAACTAATTAATTTATACTAGCCTCGAATTGTAAATCGACGTATTTACCATAAATTAATATATTTCCCCTAGCGATACCTTTAAAAACGAAATTCTCAAATCGTTCGTTTCACATCGAACAACCTAATTACAACATGCAATCTGGAAATTCGTGCACCATTTAGAATTTCCTCAAATATACGTAACTATATATCGTTGCCATTAATTAATACACGATATCGACGCGTATGTTGTAAGGGAATTATTTAGAAAGTTGTTGGTTAATATCTCTCGTAGAGGAACGATGTTTGGAAACGTCGCCGCGTAACAGAACACACGCTCCCGGGTCGTTCGTCACCATGGACGAACGTAATCCTTCCTTTACCGTTCATTTCAATTTCATTAGTCAGTCTATATGAAGTCCTGCACTCGCAGTTGTAATATTCTCCTCGGCTGGAATAGCCGCGATCCCCACCCTATTTATTCACCCGCGTAATTCACAACCGGAAGGTGGCCACCGACCGGAAACATATACACGGATGTGGCCATTGTTAGTCGACCTCGCGTCAGGACGCCCTGCACCGTCTATAACGGCCACCAATCACACCCTTGCAATCCCTCTTCTGCGTTCTGCTTATTTTTAGAGAATCGTGCGGAATATCGATTCGACGTAGACGCGAACGATCTTGGATCCTGAAAAAATTTCGTTCCACCATTTTCCGCAATTCGGAGTAGTATTGCTGGAAAAGGTGATAAATCTGAGAAATATTTGGAAAAGTAAGTGTAAAAGGGAACTACTTCTTTTTCGAAGGAACGTCGCTAAAATTCAAATCAAAATAAAAATTACGTAGACGCGAAGGATCCTGAAAAAATTTCGTTCCACCATTTTCCGCAATTCGGAGTAGTATTGCTGGAAAAGGTGATAAATCTGAGAAACATTTGGGAAAAGTAAGTGTAAAAGGGAACTACTTATTCGAAGGAACGTCGCTAAAATTCAAATCAAAATAAAAATTACGTAGACGCGAAGGATCTTGGATCCTGAAAAAAATTCGTTCCACCATTTTCCGCAATTCGGAATAATATCGTCGGTTTTGCTGAAAAAAGTGATCAATCTCAGAAACAATTGGAAAACATAGGTGTAAATGTGAACTATTTTTATTTGAAAGAACGTGACTAAAATAAAAATTAAAATTGAAATTATACTATTCAATAAGAGTAATGTTAAAAATTGAAAATAGGGCTGTTTCAGCCCTTTTTTAAATATTTTATTAGAGACCCTCAGAACTCAAAGCGTATTAGCTAAATCGTGAAAGAAAAAACTTGTTTCATTATTAAATGGTTGAGTAATTAGTAACTTTCCAACGTAAAAAGTTCCAAACTGATTTCCTGAAAAATTTACTTTCGTTAGTTCCGTCACAAATATTGATTTTTTTCATAGCCTTGTAAATCTTGTTAAGGTACTTTTTTATTTTGAATCGGGAATGAGTGATTTGAAACGCTTCGAAATGAAATAAATGACGAGATCTGTTTAAGCAATAAGACAGTGAAAATTTGATGCAATTAGAATCGTTAACGAAATAACGAGCCTTAAAAGAAAATGTACAACTGATAGCAATTAGTTTGTGAGCTTAATAATTTTCATTCTTTTTAATCGCTTGAATTTTAATCACTGTACCTTACAGCTTGTGTTTCCTTACAATTCTAAATATTTTAAATTTTCGTAGAATCATTCATTATAGTTTTCTTCATTTGTTCAAAATTGAAATTGTGCAGAAGAATGTAATCTAATACAAAAAAAAGTGTCAAATATGTAATAAATTAGAAAGAAGAAGGTACACTTTACATGATTTATTTATTAGTCTCGAGTTCAATTGTGAGAATAATGACAGCGTGAATTAATTGTAACGGTACAATATAAAGCAAACAGGTATTACAGAATAAAGCTAGTTGTGCGCAAAGACGTCGAGCGCATCAGTTTCCTCGGTGTAATTGTATTAAACGCTTAATCTTAACGAATCATCGTGACTTATATCGCCGACGTTCCGGATCTTCTAGATGAAAGCGGGACTGTTATGAAGCTAGCCGAATAAAGGGCTGCAATATTGTTCTATTGTACGTTTAAATTGCGCGTTCTGGCTTAAGCCTGTAAAGAATGATCACCGTTTTCTCCGTAATTTCCGTAGGAAGCTTATCAAATTATTGCTACTAACCACACGCTTAATATGAGTAGCCTTTTTCCCTCGTAAATTATTTTACTAATTATTTGCACGATAAACGTTGGCAAATTGTTACTCGAATTTGTCATTTTGCATATGTTTTACTAATTTTAACATAGTAAATTTGTCAATTTGTCATACCTTGAAATATTTTCTTGCAATTTTTTCTATAAATTATTTACAAATTATTTGTATAATAAACATTGGCGAATTGTTACTTAAATTTGTCATTTTGCAAATGTTTTACTAATTTTAACATGGTAAATTTGTCAATTTGTCATCTTTAAAACGTCTTCTCTCAATTCCTTTTGTAAATTATTTAAAAATTATTTGTATAATAAACATTGGCAAATTACATTAGTCAAATTTGTCATTTTGCAAATGTTTTACAAATTTTAACATAGTAAACTTGTCAATTTGTCATCCTCAAAATATTTTCTCAATTTATAAATTTCTCAACATATAACTTTATAATACTTTTCTCTCGCAATTCCTTTTATAAATTATTTAAAAATTGTTTGCCAAATAATCATTGGCAAATAATTACTTAAATTTGTTATTTTGAAAATACTGTTAGATAAATTTCTCCAAATTTTAATACAATAAACTTGTCAATTTATTATCTTTAAAATATCTTCTCAGAATTCCTTCTGTTTCCAAATATCGAAAACCTTAGGTAAATTTACAATTCGACACTTGGAACCAGGTAATAATTGAAAAATAATTTATTTCTAAAAAAATAAAAATTTAAGCTAATTTCTCTCTATCAAGATTTCCATCGTCGATCAAATTAAAATCTCTCTTTCTTCGCTCTAATTCCAACAATTCTCACCATTCCACGCCCAATTGACCTGCTCACTCAGGTCCCGCTAAAAAAATCACATTTAACAACTTTTTACATTATTCTACTCCACACTTCAGCGCGAACCAACGAATTTTCTCCTAAAAATCGAGTTTGCGGCAGTAACCAAATCTGATATGAAAACCACTGACAGAAAGTCGAGGAAGTTATTTCGACAGCGTGCAGAATTTTTCACGAGTAGTGAAAAAGAAAAGAAACGAATTGAATGACAGCGGATTTTCAAGAGAACTTTCAAGAGGATCATTTAGCGTGTAACTAGTTCTAACAACTAGATGAGAAACTTCGTTGTTCTCTTTTTTCTTGAAAATCGATCGAACGGCTCTCCTATGAAATAAACTAAAACGCGTCGAACGTCGTCGCGAAAAAGTGTATTCACCTGGATAATGTATAATTGCGCCCTGAGCATGATCGTCCTTCATGAATATTCTCACATGCACGCTTACCTCATTATTAGCTGGAGCTTCTGGTAGAAAGGCGGCGGAAATTCCGCTTGGATTAAATGAAAATTAAAGTCAAGGTTCCCCGACTGTGTTCTCGCCGAGGTCCGTTAGCTCCGGGAAATCTAAGGTAGAAATTTGATAGCGAACGGAATGATACGCGATTTTACCAAGAGTACAGAGTTAGTTACTTAGAAAAGTCTTCGAATTATCAGCAATTCTAACCGACGATTCTCCCTGAGAAACAACAAGAAAATCGAAAATAAACCCTAGAAGCAATTCTTACTTCTCTATTCCCTAAAATAACTTTCAAACAAGTAGTTTAATTAAGGGAGAGTAAACATTCCGCGCTTTACTTTGCCGAGTAAAAATTTCATTTTCCACGGAAAACTAAAATATCAACGTTATCGCTTTGTATTACGAAAAAGTATATCTCACTTGCTGCTCTGTCGAAAAATCCTCAAGCCAGATTACCACTTCTCCACCTTTCCCCGTTGTCAACCTTTTTTCCTCTTCAACCCTTAAAACCTTCAAACTCGTTTCACAAATATATTCAAACTTCTCCTCCCTCGAAAACACCATCGAATTTCGAAGATAACAAAAAAAAAAAGAAAGAAAGAAAAAGAGATCCCGAAGAAACAGTTTTATTGGTTACAATCATCGCCCCGGAATAAACCACGAGCAGAATATTCCATCGGGCAGGGAGTTAATGAAACCGAACCGGACGAGGGTACGAAGCCCGAAATTCCGAGGCGTTCCTCGCAAATTTCGGCCGAGCTGGTTCCGAATCCCGAGGGCGAAAGGTTAATCATCGGCGAGAGGGCAGCGAGACGGGGAATGGAAAGCGCGACATGAATATCGAAGTATCTGTCTGCGATTCGCGGACCTTGGCAGTTCGATTTTGTCGGACACCGGTGTTTACTCTGGCTTGTTCAAACAATGGACGTGTCCTTTTTGTTTCTCTCCCTCTTCGTGGCTCTAGCTTCGACCATCAGAGAGAGAGAAGCCACGTTTATCCAACTCTCTGTGTCTGTATGTGTTGGAGGTGGAGAAAGAAGGGTGGCGAAAAGGGTGGCGCAGTTGGAAGAAGGGAGACGAGTAGAAAGAGAGTAGAGACAGGGAGGCACAACAAATATAACGGGTGGACGAGCAGCTGGCGAGAGTCGCCGGGTGATTTCGCAGGATTTTGTAATTGAAACGCTTTTCGAGGTGGAACTGAGCAAGCAGCACGACGGATAAACGCCGCTCCTTTTATTTCGCGTCTCGAGTAGCTGCAGAGAGGCAACTTAACGGAATGTCCGTCGTTATTTTGGTACCGTTCTCTCTCTCTCTCTCTCTCTCTTGATGTTACGTGTGCTCCTCTGTTCGTTTCTTTCGAATTTTCTATTCCTTTTTCTTCTTCTTCTTCCTCTCATCTCTGCTGCTCCCTTTTCTCTGCTTGCTCCGTTGCGTCTCTTTCTTTTCGACGATTCTTCTGTGCCCAACCCTTGCTGTCTGTTGCATGTTTGTCCTAGCGGTGTTGACACAGAAGCTTGGGCACACGATCGCGAACCGGTCTTATTGAAGACGGTTCCCGAGGTAGGCGAGTCTTTCTCGTGGTTAACATTCGATTCGTGGAGCTCGGTTAATGACAACCGGTGTCACATGTTTCGTTTGGAATTTACATTTAAACGAGGCCTTTGTCGGCTCTTTTCGGTTACTACGCCCGTTTAAAAGGCTATTTTAGAGAAGGTGGGTTGTTGCTTTTCTTCAATGCGCCGCAGACCCAGAAGAATTTTATTCGATTACCACCTTAACAGCTGTTTGCCTCGTGTTTTTATTGGCTGCTCTTTGAATTTGTAGGGAGAGAGCTGTTTGTGGTAAATAATTTAAGGTGTTTCGGGTTTAGATTGCGCGTTATTAGATGTTTCTTATTTGAAAATTGAAATATATAGACAAATTTAGTCCATAGGGTATCAATATTAATTTTAATAATGACACTTTTCAGCGTAGATTCAATTCCAACTGTTTCATGCTCAAAACGATTTTAGTATTCTGTCAAACCTTTTTTCTATAAGGAAGTAGCAGAAATTAATGAAATTTTTTCAAACTAACGTAGAAATAAACTATACATATATTAACGAATATAACTATTTTACCTCAATATGCAATGTACTTCTATTAGAAGTTGGTTCCTTCAAACTGTTTCACTGCTGAGATCTTTATCATACAGTAAACAATTTATGGAGGTAAAATATCAGCTGTAGGAGTGCCTCCAATAATTATTTACCGAATGGTAAATATAATAGTAATGTCTCACCTCTCGAGTGCAAAGGGTTAATACGGCTCAGTTAGCTAGGAGATAGTAGTTAGTAAATTCGTAATGAAAACTTCAAATTTAACATTGTACAGAGAGATCAATTAATATTCAATCATCTTTTAAAAAAATAGCGTACCTTTTGCCACCAACACTTCTCCGAACGACGAAATATCGGTTTGAACAGTTTAAAAGAGAAACGTTCACTTTGAACTCCGATCGGAGCTTTTTCCCGCATTTTAGGCAATCTTATTTCGAAATACACGCCTCGTAAAATCGTATTGCGTTTCATTTGTCATGCTTTATCGGAGTGTGAACGGCCGGAGTTCGGAGTTCGCGACAACTCGATATTGTTCGTCGCATATTTTTAGAGCGTACACAGCTGTGCCCGCGTCGCCTCTGACATCTCTACGCTTTCGATTCCCTCTTGGAATCCTCTTGTCCTTCTTTTGCTCTTCTCTAGCTGACGGTGATAAACCCTTGGCGCACAGCGTGGAAACGCGTCGACCGAACAAAGACAGACAATTCCTTGGCACGGAGTCACGAGGTGCCGCTAATGAACATCCCTCGCCGATTTTAGATGCCGGTCACTAACAAGCGTCAAGCAAAAAGAGAGGAACAGAAGCGTATATACGCGCGTGGAAGAGTTGCCCGTATTTTCGTACGGAACAGAAGCTCGACACCCTCGAAATTCGTGTTTTCGAATTTCACCGCGGACATGGCTTCGAGAATATCGCGGAATATCTCGAAGCGATGATCACCGATTTTGATGAAACTTTGATATGTATGATAGTAGTTCTTGAAAAAATATTTGACACGTGTTTCTTTGTATTGGCAATTTTCCACAGTACAGGAATGAAAGTTGCCTCTGTTCGATAAAATTTTTTGTATAGCTCCTTATTTTTCCGAGATTGCTCTACTTTTCTCTGTATTCCATGGTTTTTTCAAGAATGAAATTGTACACTTGAAACGCGAGATAAAATATTTCTATGTCACTTGGTATTTAATTGTCCATGCAAGTTAATTCATTTTCTTTAAATTTATTCTGCAGGAGCTTTTCCAGTCTGCGAAATCCTTCGAAATAAGTTCACGAGTATTTGACACTTATTATGTTCGTAGAGACAGTATTATATGATTTAAATTATATTCCTTCGACAAGGTTAGTATTTCATGAGCCACGCAGAAGCCGAAGTGACTAACTCCATAAAATTAGATTTATGAAATTTTTTTATTTATGAAGAGTTAAGCATCGAATATGCGGTTTGATACTAAAATTGGAAGAATTTCAAAAAGTGGAGTTGATCATTTTGGCTTCTGAATGGCTCAGTGCTTTCGCTATTATTTTCCAGCGGCTTCCTCGTGGGTGATAGAATTATGAGGAAATTAGAAGAGGACAAATTTTCGTTATATTTTTAA
>NW_017100155.1:546909-548940 GCF_001263275.1 Habropoda laboriosa | reverse complement strand
TTTTCGTTATATCTTTAATTTTTAATTTTTGATTTTTTTCAATTGATAGCTACAATTGTTTTATATTATATGAAAATCGTTGTCGATACAAGTTGAATGGCCCTTCACAAACTTAATTTCGTGTCAGTGTTTGCAACCTAATCAACGACACACTATTAAGACCTTATTTTACAATAGCACCTTAAAAAGAAATAGATATTGAACTCTAATGCGTTCTTGGGTCAAAAAAGACCCAGAGACCATATGTGCAATGATTTTTATTTCCCACACGCTATATGAACCTAGACAACAAACTTTTAATGTATTATTAAAGAAACATAAATCTGGTAGCGTCAAAGTTTATTGAAAAAATAAAAAGACGATGGGTCGAAAAAGACCCGAAGACAGTATTACGGTTAAAAGTTTCCTGGAAATTCCAGACTGACTAATTTTTTTCACTACCTCGACAATTTTGCAACTCCTCTTTACCTCCGCATCACATTCAATAAGCGTCCAAATACTTACGAACACCGCTAAACAGAAACTAACAACCCTTCGTTATACCCACGCGTGGCTAAACGAGAACCGATCGCGAAACCACCGAGCCATGCGATATCCCCGTATTTTCAATCGTTTCGATAATTTAATTGGCCGGCGTGAACAGGGGCCGGCCACAAATCAACCTCATAACCGACACCCTGATTCAGGAACTTACATTATTTCTCGGCTCGCTTTCCGGATGTCGCGATAAACTAGCATCGAGTGTCCAGGCAGATTGTAACAAACGCGGCGCGTATCGAAGGCCCGGTAAACGACGTTGCATTATCACGGCGCGGAAGGGTGAAATTTTCGGGTGAAAGCTGAACACACACACCGCGTGAAATAGGAGCGCGAGGCCAGAGATGCACACGGGACGCCGCGGCGCGCGGCGTTAAAGCCTGGCAACGATCCGCGCGGCGGCGGAATCCGAGAATCCCGGCCGCATTATCCACGCGGAACAAAACGCACACTTCGCGGACCCGACAATTCAAGAATGCGAATCGATAATCGAATGAAAAGCGCAACGCGCACAACCATCGTGTCGCCATCACCGACACACGATCGCAGAGGTCCAGCGGACGCGATTTCCCAAACGTTACAACAACGCGCAACCGTTGACAAACGACGGCTAATATTCTCGAGAGCACGATGAAACGCAACGTGGTTCGAACACCGACGGAATAATGAAAGACTCGAGTGGGGAAACTGGCAACGATTAAACGTTCCGAGGAAAATTGTGAAAATGTCGCGGCAATTATGCACACGCGCTTGCTCTTAGAACTGTGGGATTGATCGTTGTCTGAAGAGAGGGAGGGCGGCGAGCTTTTACGAAGGCATCGTGCGTGTAGAGAGCTTGCGTGAAAGTTTACCCTTTGCCGGTGGCCGATTCGATTGTTCCTTTGATGGAACGCGGCTCGATGGAATTGAGTTTCTTCATTTATGCATGTCGAAGCTTTTGTACGAATTCCTGTGAAACTGGAACTTGTTGTTCGTGGGGGATATTTCTGTTGATTTTAAAGTTTGAAGAATGGGAGCGAGGTAAGTGTTGAGGTTTACGGCGGCATCGAAAGGGGATTATGCTTTTTGCGAATGAATAAATTGGCGGGGCTTTGATGTGAGCAATTTTTGTCAATTTTAAAGAAGATTTGGGTTGGAAAAGGGAGGAGTTGGAGAGTAGGAGATGGTATTGTTTAAATGTTTAAAAAGCGGAGTTTGTGAAACTTTTACGAACGAAGGAGTATGTGTACGTTTTATTTTTCGGTTTTATCTGCTAAGTGTACGTGTGTAAAGATATCGTAAGAACTGAGATTCGCGCTTACTTTAGCAATTTTGTTTATGAAACGTCGATTTTTTAACGAGGATTTAGATAGATATTGTTTCTTTGGAAAATTATCTATTTAATCAAAATTTCTACACGATTCTGCACACTTTTTCATGATTCAAAATTTGTAAAAATCGTCAGTCCTTGAATTCAAACTTTCATTGTTCTAAATTTATAAAAGTTATTTCTTT
>NW_017100155.1:542798-546570 GCF_001263275.1 Habropoda laboriosa | reverse complement strand
CACAAGTGTTGTTACTCTAATTTTATAAAAATCATTATTTTTGAATTCAAAATTTATAAAAATCAGGAGTCCTTAAATTCATGTTTCATTATTCGAAAATTCCGAAAATCTTGAATAGAGAAATCCTTCAAATACTGATTTCACAGAGTCCTCATTTCAGAATAATTTATTTGTTAAAAGAATCGAAATTAAAATTTGTTAAAGAAATTTCTAAATTTCTCTACTATTCGGTACACGTGCACTGCAGCAAATTTCTTCCTCACGAATACTGTCTATAAAAATTGACACTCGAACGAAATTTAATACAATATATCGACCAGTCAATTTCAAGAAGCGACATTTCATTTGCACCAGCTTAATATTTAAAAATTGGCGGAAGTAAGTTAATGCCGTCTTGATCTGGAAACGAGACCGTATGAATTTATTTTGAAACTGGCAGAAGTTAAATTCCTGCCGTTTTCATCCGGAAACCAGTCCAACCATAATACCATACGGATCTATTTCACGACACGGTACCTGTACCAAGCGAATGATACATCGTAGTTTTCGAAATATACGATGCTAACTATAGACACTAAATGGAAGACAATTAAATTATTCGTGCAGCAACTAAGCTTATCGACAGTTATACTTATATTCTCGCTCCTTCCATACGCGATCTTCTCCCTCGGTAAAAGAAAAAGAAAAGAAGAGAACTTTAACCATTTAACCCATTGAAAATTTACTCGTACTAGGCTGTTGTCACTTTTTCACGTATTTTCATATTTATTTAATTCTCAACTATTTGAGTGATCATATAGAGTGTCATTGCAGAAATCAGATCGAGAAGCGCCGAATTTTCCTAAAAAAAATTCTTAATCGAAGAAATGATCGCACTTCTCTCATTTGATGTCAAAAAATGGCAAAAATTTTGGTTTGCATAATTTCACCGAACACGAGTGTTCACAAATGACACTAAATAATGATTATAAAAAAAGAGTTGCTATGACAATTATTACGAGACCAAAGTGTCATTAACGCTGACGACGCACTACAGTATAATTTGTAAGAAACATTAACAGCGCGATCGCGGTTAATTTCGTCCGTTGCACGCTTTCATCTCGTTTCAACAGAAAATATCAAACCGACCCAGGGAAAATAAAAGATTTCGCGGGCCACGATCGAACAATCCATCGTCTGCCAACCTTGTCACGCGAGAATACTAATATCCGGCGCAGCGAAAGGGTTAATTCAACGTGAAATAATTACGCTCAATTATGCGAACGATCGATCGTCATCTTCCGGCAGCGGGAAGATCGATGGATCGCTAGGCGCGGCATAATTCGCAATTAATCGGCGCGCGTCGACGAATTGATCGTAAAATATCGGCCGCCATTCGTTCGCCGATAGAGTGATTTACGAACCGAGAAATCGCGAGAAAAACGAGGCTCGTGCATTATGCCGGCCGCCCGTTCCACGGGAAACCAGTTCAGCACGCCGACTATGAAACGCGCCGGCTCGTATATACAAGCGCGACAAATTCGAACGATCGCCCGTTCCATCTGGTTTTTCGTACCGCGCCGACCAGCCGTCGATATTTATTGTTTTAATTCACCGTCAGGGTGTTTAATTATGGAGAGAGTTTATTTTCAGAGCACGAGCAACCCCAGACCGCTTAACCTGACGTTTTCGTTTACACTTCGCGCTGTGGCGAAACGTTGTTTCGCAGATCGTTCACGGATCGAAACAACGAGCTGGTTGTCACGTTGTTGTTACCGCTGGCGCTCTCAAGAAAATTTCCCTCCCTGCGACGGATTAGGTTATTTCGGATCGCTCGAGCATCTTTGTGCGTACCACTGTTTTACGAGTTTCGAAGTAGAGCGTAAATACGCAGAGTTTATTTCTGAACCGTGCACCCTTCCTTTGATTACCGAATTTTTTAAGGTTCAAAGGTTAATGGGATGATTTTCTAGGGGAATTTAGATTGATGTGAGGATTATTAGGAAATTTATTGTGAAGGATAACGAAAATTTGATGAAGTTTGAGGAGATTTTTGGTTATTAGATTGGTTGTAAGGTGGTCACGTGGATGCGTCGACGAGCGCGCCAAATTAAATATGAGGAATAATTGGACGTGTGCAAGAGAGCGTTTCGAGGGGGAAACAGGAGTGTTTTGAGGTTACTGTCGCATTGTCATTTTTTTGCTACTTAAACTTTTTGGCATAAAATTGCTAATTCTCTGTAACGCCATGTGACTTGGAAGTAATGTATACGTTCATCTATATTTTTGTAAGAGTAAAGAATTACAAGGGCTTAAAACGATGGATATTAAAATGACGTTGGTTCGCTGGTCGATGGTTGGGTACAATAATGTGTGGGCCGCTGCCCTTCTTCCCGTTTTTATACGCTTCTATGGCCGTTAGGGCCCCGCAAGCCGTGGGGTGGGGGTGCAGCCCGCGCTGCTCCTTGTCTAGGGCCCCCTGCGGTTGGGTCCCGCGGTCGTTGCCTAGGCGCGTCGCACAACGCCTTACATTTTATAGTCTAATTTTATTTATTTATTATTACAACGTTAGATTACTACCAGCTAATTCTTTTTATAATAATTACTACTTTATTACCAGCCAAGTTTTATAATAATTGTGGTTCATATTTATTTCTTGCTTCCCTCCTCATAATATAAAAAAGAGTCAACCGAAATTTTTCTTCTCACGACCGAAGAAAAATCAAGTTATTGGGATTAATTATTCCGACCCTAAAGTACCTAGACAAAGAAATGGAAACTTTTGTGAAATCAAGTTGATAGGTTATGTTGCGAATAATTTTGATAGACTGGGAGATAATTACAAATGTTATCAACGTAAACGAAGTTGTGATTTAGTTTGCCGATAAATTATATCGTAATGTGTTTACAAGTAATAGTATAATATACATCGAATCCATAATAGACAGAATTATGTAAATGTAATTGTCTGCTGCGTTCATTTAGAAAATGGATGATTAATAGTTACGATCTATCTTCGAATTTTAATGAAAACTAGGTGGTTTATCTGTTGATCATTCTAATTTATAGCGTTATTATCCATTTTCACTAGTTGATCACGAAATTTAATACCTGAATAGAATCAGGAATAACGAAAGTACACTGGTTTCGTTAATGAAAGACCGAAACCGCGTAACCAAATTTTCACAAATCCCTCTTCCTATTTATACTATACGATTTCATTTCCACCCTGTACATTTGCGATTACTTAAAAACATTTCCAATAGAAAATTGAACAATTGCCAAATCGCTGCTAATAACGAAACTTAAAATACCTACGCAAATACAATCAAACCTAAAATGCCAAGTGCAATAAATATTTTACAGATAATTACAACATTATCCGCGGTAGGAATAATTTTAATTCGATCTGTTACGCTTCCGCATGTACGCGATAAAACAGTAAAGGGAATTGTCGACGCAAGGAACAATTTCATCGAAAATAGAATTAAAATAACATAGTAGGAATACCCGGTAGGTATTCACATTTTTCCCTTCCGCCCTTTTTTTGTTCCCTTCGTGTGAGTAAATCGTCGAATGGAAAATAAGCGAATTATTCTTCCATTAATTGGCGCAGAACATTTTCCGCCATTAGCACGCTGTACAGGCTCGCGCAAACAGGCGCCGTCGTTCGCGATAGTAAAAGAATTTAGTTATAAATTGCTCCGCGCTACTGTTTCCGATTAAATCCGGATCGTCCCCGATCCTCGTAGCATTTGAAATTGAAAATCACGCCCGGGTCATCGGCAGTCAT
>NW_017100155.1:538641-542721 GCF_001263275.1 Habropoda laboriosa | reverse complement strand
CGGAGGAACGGGGGAAAAAAAAAAATAGAGAAGGCAGAAGCAAAAGTATTCGCTGGAAAATGCGAAACGGCCTTCCGTTCGCTCGACATTTGTGGGCCACTGTCCATAAAAATAGAAAGAGGAAAAATTTATTCGCGCGCCGATGCGGAGGCAACGCCATCGGCGCAATTATATTCGCGCGGCCGAAGTTTCTTCCGGTCTTCGTAAACAAACAACATTATTTACCGCGCGACAACTGTCCGCTCCTTTTCACAAAGGGGACATCGGGTATTTCAAGGAAGATCGTTCGCACTTTTTGGGAAACCGAAGGTTTTTTTTGTGGAGTGGAGGGAGAAATGTTTACTGGATTTGGAAGGGAGCGTGTTCGGGTATCGTTCGGGAAATTTATATGTGATGTGGTTCATGGAAAAGTATTTGATACGTGGTTTTTTTATTGGTCGTAATTTACGGTGAGAGGGTGAAAATTGGCTTCGAAGTTAGGGTGTCGACGCCATATTTGGTCCAATATCTATTTGATCCAATATTTTAGAAACTGCTAGAGATAATGGAGTGGTTTAAATGTAGAGATTGTGTGTTTCTCAATGAACAATTCACCTACATAGTTAGTTTTCAGAAAAATTTATTTGTTTAAATAATGTTTTAAAAATTCGTACTGTGTTTCGCAATGAAGAATTTACCTAAACAGTTAGGTTTTAAAAAAATCTATTTGTTTAGATAATATTTTAAAAATTCGTACAGTTTCACAATGAAGAATTTACTTAACAAATTAATTTTTACAAAAATCCATTTTTTAAAATAATGTAATAAAAATTTGTACATTTTTGTCCATTTTTCATGCAGGATGTTAATCCATTTTCATGTTAGCCCTTATTCGTCTCAACGTCCTTACTATGCAATCAAAAATCTTTTGTTTCATTTGCAATAATCCTTAACACGTGCACTGTGAACCGTGCAAATCATATTTTCAGGACGCATATAAAAAATCACGAAATTTTGAAAGAAACTTTCATAATAGTTCAGACGAAGCACACACCACCGGCCAAAAGTTTGAAACTACCCGCCAATTTGCTTCAATGTTAAATTTGCTATTACTTCCTCATAGATCAAAAATCGACGTTGCAGGAATCAGCAGCAATTTACTTCGTTCCAATTACTTCGCTTAACAAAAAATTCTTGAACTCCGCAACTTTCCCCAGAATTTTTTGTATGACTTACACAATGGTTCCAAACTTTCCGCCAGAAGTGTACATAAACATTGACAATACTTGGACGTGTTACACCGAGCCGTAAGATCGCCCATAAAAATCCATTTCCTCTAAAAATCACGATAATTCAATTAACGAATCATTCCCCCCAAAAAATTACTCTCCCCCATCAGCACAAAACGACAGAACGAGCGAAGAATTCGACAGAAATCCCCCGGCGTTAATTCCCAGTATCCTCTCATCGCTGCGATAATCACACTTCCGTCCCGCGAAGAATCGTTCCGGACGCGTACGTTCGTTTCGGCCATCGTCCCACGGGATAATTGTCCCGATAACGCGGCGATAGGTCGCGTATGCGATTCTCACGAGGCAGATAGTCATCGCAACACGGCTGTATTCCGCGCCATTGCGGCTCGTAGATCGTGAAGCGCATCGCCGCGGTATAACGTGTCCACGGTTGTTCTCCAACGCGCGATTAACATTCCTCCAGCAGCAGCAGCCGTTCGGCTAGATGCCCCCTGGCCGCTGCTTCTACCGCCATACCTATCCGCCCCCTTTAAAATACGGCACTGCTGGGGGTGCATCGGTAGATCGAGCGGGAGTATACGCTCTCTCTCTCTCTCTCTCTCTCTCTCCTGTTCCCTATTAACTTCTCGCATTGGCCGATTGGATCGATAGCGTTCGGCCGATGCACCGGCCGTTATCTTCTCACTAGGCTGCATTAATGCACCTCCAGTTATTGGACAAAATGGTTCCGAGCCGCTCTGCGAAACGGTACTCGGACCCCACGCTTGATACGTGCCCCGGTGGTCTGTGACGCATTCCGCTGCCCGTGATTGCTCTCTCGCCGTTTCGGCTTAATAGGACGTGACAGAACACGCTGAGATATAGAGAGGTTCGGCTATAGGCTGTGTGTGCACGCTGATGTGCTCCAAGGGCGATGCACCGCCAAGTGTTTCGGTAGACGAGGAGGGGAGAAAAAATTGTCGACTCTTCGGAGACATTCGCGGGGGATGGAAGATCTGTGTTTCGGGGGGTGTGGTTTGCGTGAGAAAGAAAGAGGGAGCGTACGAAGTTGTCTCGAGACAGAGATATCCTCGCGGGAATGACAGATGGGAATAGGTTATTTGGATGGGAAGACAGTGTCAGAACGTCGGATCGGATCGCGTCTAGACGGACGAACGGTCGGAGCAAGGAGTGTGTGAACAGGGGAACGTTTTTCAGAGATGAAGGTATCTCTTGATAGCTGCTGCGTCGCAAACGCAACCGTCGACTTTATCACACGGACGACCGGGCCTGCTATTTTCGAGGGCTTCTAATTTCAATTCTTTTGTGTTTACTTTTCCGTTGGAAGCGATGTCGAGGACCAGACTCGACGCTTCTGCGTGCCATACGCCTTCCTGGCGCCCGTACATTTCCTTCAATAGCAATTAACGTGTTGTAAAGCCACTTTACACATACACACACACACAGGTCAGTCCCGTTTGGACTGCTGGGCCGCACACCCCCACCTCGTCGACTGGGGAAAACCAGGGTGAGCTGCGCACCCTCTACTCCCGGAGGACGAGCGACGACTCCTATTCGTCCGCATAGGCCACCCTCTCACCTTAGTGTCTAGATAAAAACAAGTTTCAGAATATCAGTAACACAGTTCACACCTACAAACGCATATTCAAGCATTGAAAAACTCACACAATATTAATTTGGCGCGTGAGAGACGCGATACCCTGAAGCAATAAAGTTTAAGAATCGCGTCGAAACAATGGCAATCGCTGCTAACACGAGGGTGTTGCAGAGGTAACGGACGATTCTAGAGTTACATATGTAGGTATATAAGAGATTGGTTGGATAACACGAATGTAATAAATAATACCTACAGAATTTCTCAAGGAGAAGGTCCTTTCTCAAAAGTTACACGATGTAATGCTTCGAACAGGCGACAGGTACGAGACTATTCGTTTTTTATTAAATCCCCGGCTGAAACGTTTCACATCGGTGGCCCTTTCATTCCGTCAAAGGTCGAAAATGTCAATCCTCTGTTAATCTCTTAACACAAACGGGCTTTCACCCGTGCACGTTCGAACCGACCTAATAGTAGTGCATTAGTTGAATCAAGGTAACAGATAGACTGCACACCGCAACTGTAGTCGGTGAAATTCTGCGGACCCGTCCTTTCTAATCGAGCACACGCGTGCTCGCTGCACCTTTCAGCAAAGAGTGAACCCGGAGGGGAACAGGTGGAAGAGCTGGCGGGTGAATTGTAGCGAGAGACACTTCGCCGGAAAATGGATTCCACGGTATCATCAACGATATGGAATGATTATTAAGTGTGGCCCCGTTAAGGGTAGAGCAGTGTCTCTTTTCCTAGAGAGCCTGCTTGCCCTCACTTCGCTATCTGTTTATCCATCTGTATCACGCGCGGCCGCGCAATTGTACACGCTGCAACGGCCACTCTCGCGTCGACACGTTCTCCTCCCTGGCTCGCATAAACTGGCCGTGCAATTACGAAATGTGTCGTTTTCAACGGGTTACAATGGGCCGCAAGAGGGCGGAGGAGGAGGCAAACCGAGGATCCCGGCATGCAGTGTGTACACACTGGTACACGCGCGTGTTCGACCCTCGCGATACGGCCTCGAACGCATCCGGCGCATCCACCGGATTCATTACGCACGCGTGACACCGTACGCCTTGGCAGCGCGTGTGTGTCACGCGTGCACGCTGCGTGCATCCGTGCCGTACCACGTGCCGCTATACCGTTCCTGCCTGTGTATACGGGAACGCACCAGCCCGAATAGCGCACACGTATACACGGGCCGCCCCGCACGTGCCGACCCGTGTACCACCTGATTACCATTTCCGAGGAGGCTTCGTTAAT
>NW_017100155.1:520143-538601 GCF_001263275.1 Habropoda laboriosa | reverse complement strand
GCTTGCGGTCCCAGGTTTCGTCGCCGTTTTCTTTACCCGCCACCTGATACACCGCATACCGAATGAGATGGCGTTAGGCGACGAGAGATAGGCCAATATGTGGACCTACTGGGCGTGAGGAAGCAAGTAGGGTGTGAGAGGAATGTAGGAGAGGGGTGTGCAAGGATGAGAAGATATAATGACGGGTTGTGGGGGTTTTTGGCTTGTTTTCGTTAGGTTTGGAGTGGTACTTTGTGATGTAGAGTATTTGACAGGCTGTGTGTGTGAATGAATGTGAGAGGAAGTAGGGGTGAGCGGGGGAATTGGGAATACCTGAGGAAAAAATTGAATAAAACTGAATATTACAAGGGTAATAACTTTTTTATCGTTTATAATGAACTTTAACGAAATTTAAAAATAAAACCAGTTTTTAGTAGAGAAACCAAACTGCTGCTGTTCGTGATTGACGACTAACTGTCGTGGGGTAATCACGAACACTGCTTACTTTTTACAGGAATCGCATATCTCTGTTCATCACTGCACTTTTCGTGTGTTCATTTGCAGCATCTACTTATGGGGGGTAATTTGCTACTTTACTTAGTAGCGTGAGTGTTCTTTTTCTGAGTGTAACTCGTGTACATACAGTTGGTCACGAAAAGATTCGGACGCTATTTGGAATATTGTAATTTTTTTAGAATTGGGCCAAACGACTTGAGTTTTTTTGAGAAGTTAGAAGGATTAGTTTAGTAGATGACGTGCATAAAAAATTTTTGAAAAATTGCAACTTGTGGGAATCGCGAAGAAAATTGTGAAAAAGATTGGGACACTATTCAGAATATTCTAACTTTTTGGAATTGGGCCAAACGACTTGAGTTTTTTTGAGAAGTTAGAAGGATTAGTTTACTAGATGACGTGCCTAAAAATTTTTGGAAAAATTGCAATTTATGGGAATCGCGAAGAAAATTGTGAAGGTCACTTTTTACAATTCTGTTATCTGAGCTTGTAATGAAAATTGAAAGCATACGTTTTGTAGATTTATACTGTTTCTTAATTAATCCAGTCTCTGACTTGCAAGAGTAGGCTTGATAATAATTCATTTTTTTAACGTGAAAAGATTGCAACTGTTACAAGCAATTATTATATTTCACGTCGTTTTAAGTGCATTCGTGATAAAGAAGCGGCGAAGATTCTTTGAAAAGATAACCACAAGATACATAATCTCTCCCAACTATTGAAAAATGTGCTTTTTACCTTTGCTTCTTTAACGTCATCTAACATGCATTCAAGATTTATTTTAATATTCGAAACTTTCATATTTTTATCTCCATTTACCCTTTTTAATCTGTTCGAATACAATTTTACATTTAGTTGCTCTCTTTTTTTCTCTCACATTTTACTTTATCGAAGATCGAGTGTCATCTACCGCGAAAAAAAGACATATTCAAAAGAGAAATGGTTTGTTTAACGATTTTCGTTTCGTTTTTGACTTTCGGTCAGTCGAATAACGCCGGCTATTGTTACAGCCGTCGAATGAAAAATCGTATTATAGATAGGAGCCGACGTGACAAATATCTGATACTCGATATGTCGTTGTGTAATTGTGGGAGTTTGATGGACTTTTCGCACTCGGTTCTACCTGAAGCTGATACGAGTTTTCAAGAGTGAACTTAAACAGAAGAGTATTAAAATAACATTTCCAATTTCGTGGGAGAAGCTCGATCCTTTTGTATCGTCTTCCTTTGTACGTTCATTTGCGGTACCGAATTATTCTGTATGACAATGAGATGGGAAGGGACTTTCCCATGAATATTTCATGCGAAAAATTCTACGTATGCATCGATGAATCGTTACAGCTCTATTTATCGCAAATAAGAAGAAGATCGTCGTGAATCGTGGAAAAATAAGTGGAATATATCTGTTTCGACGTAATCAAACTCTGTTAAGCACTCGGGTACTGATTTCCGAATATTGCACTTGGCGTCGTCTGAAGATTGAATGTGTTGCGTTGAGAGTCCGACTGAATCTTTACGATTCTTAATGTAACTGCTGGTCTGTGTACTAACATTCTCTGGTCTTAAGCTAAGTCGGCCTTCTTATCGAGTCGTCCCTTCTCCAAATCTTCGAAAATTTGAAGAAGGGACGCGAAGGGAGGTTCTTAAAATTACTAAGTGACCAACCCAGTATCACCCCCTTCCTTGGAGCGGGGGTGACGAAGCTGGTCCTTGCTGGATGGAAATTTGACAACAAGGGGGGAAAACCCGGCCAGGTCAACTCTGACTCTCCGACTTGCACGGAAGGTACCGAGAGGCCTCGGTAATTGCATCGGTTTCGAAGACCCTTTGGGGGTGACTTTATGGTACCTTGCCTTACTGACTGAACAATAGCCTATTCTTTAATATTTGAGAAATTCCACGTGCCGCATGTTGGCTGCAGACCGGTCTGCTAAATTAAAAATAACGGTTTGCTGAACTAGAAATCACGTATCATAAAATCGTCCCCTTGCTGTCCTAACGAACTCAAACATCGTCCGATGATATGATAACTTGTAAGACAATTTATTACTTCGTTGCTATTAAATTCGAATATTTAAAGATTTTCTCAAGACTTTTTCGCGAAGTTTATATTTTACAATTGTAAACAGTTTTACAATTTAGCAGTCATACACATGCATCGATTATAGGAAATGCATACATAATTATACGATAAGGCTACAGTGAAATTACGAAATTTAGCAGTTGCTATTTCACAACCAAACAAATTGAATAATATTTTCTATTTACTTTCCAAGATTTTTTCACAAAGCTAATGCTTTATAATTAGTAGTACTAATATAGTACGACTCGGTTATTCAGGATATCAGGTATCAATTGTAAGAGATGCACACATAATTATAAGGCAAGAGATTTAGGAATTACCGTTTTACAACTAAACCCTAAAATTCTTCAAATATAAAACAAATTGAAAAACTACCGAGAAAACAGAGACAAGATTTCCTTGTACAACGTCAAAATTGCCGAGATTTTGTCTAAAATCGTTACAAAAAATTGCCTCGAGGCTAAATAAGTTGTGTACGGAAGAAAAAAGAAGAAAAAAATTCATTTACACTTTCAACCCAGTTTTATCGTCACCGAGATCTACACTCGGCTCGTGCCATAATTCTATCCCCCATCTCATATACAACTTTTTTACTTTGAAACCTGAAGATTTATCTAGTCGTTGGCGAAAAATCTGACCTCCTGACGTGACTGACGCCTTTTTTCCCCGTGTTACGTGCAACGACGATAAACGGGGTGTCGATAAAGTGTTCGCGGCGATAAAACGATGAATTTTCAATGGACGCCGGCAGAGATAGCAAGGCAGACGAAAAGATACGAGGAACGGACTCCTTACGATCGTTCTTACGTGGCTCTTTACACAGGTCCGCCGAGCATCTTGGAAAGCGGTCACGTACGGACAAGAATGACCCCGCTGTCCAACCCCACTCAACGTGGACGATTTATTCGCGGCATCATAAACTGACGCGTCAACCGTTATGGCGCTCGTGATTAACGAATTTCAAGCTGTCTTCCGCGTCTTGGTCCAGTGACACCGTTCCGCGACTTTATTTCCTGATATCTGTACCATTATTCCGCCATCCTCTGGTGTGTTACCTGCACGAACGAAGGAAATAGGGACAAGAATCGTCCAGTCTCTCACGAACAGGTGTAAGAAGATCGACGAATAGATACCTCGGCGGTTGATTTAGTTTGGGAGAAGTTGTTTGAATAAGAATTTGTGGAAACGATTTATGCCTAAGTGTTTCTGCAGGTTTTGTGTATCGTGAAAGTGGTATAGATTTTACACTCTAAATTCAATTTTTTGCAAATTAAATTTACAACTTTGTTAATCGAATTTAATTCTTTGCAAATTAAATTCACCCTTTTGTTAATGAAATTTAACTTTTTGCAAATTATATTCATCATTTTGCAAATCAAGCTTTCCTACAAAATTGTTTTCTTAAGGTTCTGTAATAAAAAGCAAATCAAATGCGAGTTTGTAAAAGTGTTTTTGCAGATTTTTTGTATCATGAAAATGTTACAGATTTTACACTCCAAATTTAACTCTTTGCAAATTAAATTCTCATTTTTGCAAATCGAGTATTCCTACAAAATTGCTATCTCAAGCTTTTGTAATAAAAATAGAATCAAATGTAAATTTATTCTTAAGAAATTCAAAATTTTATTGAACGTATGTACATGCAATACTTATTTACACCGATGAATTTTTGTGAAATTTTTAGAAGTATAGAAAACATCTTGGCTTTCGATTTTTGCTCATTTTTAGACCATGTGTTTTTCAAAGTTTCAAGAGAAACGAGTTGTGATGCCCGATTTGCTCCAATTCCTCGAAGCTAGGAGCAGATATTGGGGTATCGCTGAATTAAAACACTTGAGGATCGTCGTTGCGTAGAAACAGAACTTTATTTGACGGAGATTTTGACGTTACGTGACGTGCGCGTGGCAAACCAGAGAATGAACGCGGAAATGGGGAAAATAGGGTTATTTAAGGGTTCTGGGAAGATGGATTTTGGGTTGTGACTATGCAGGAGAGTTGGAAGGTGAAGAGTCCAGTATGAGTAATGGTGAAAATGGGTGACTAGTTGTAAATACAGATAAAACTAAGGACTAAGAAGGAAAATATTTGATGGTGTAACAGAGCGATTCCGTAAATTAAATAGACCGGAATATCTTCTTAATTATATTCATCGATCTCTGTTAACCTTTTCGCGACCAGATTACGTTTTCCAGGAATTTGTCATTTATCTACTGTGCACCGCGTCTGTAATGGATACTAAATTGAGATGAACTTTCATTCGAATTTTTAAGCAGGATATATGCGTGCCTGATATTTAAAGGATTAATGCTGTCTGACCAGTACGGAGCTTGATGATATTATAATTGCTATTTAGGAACTTGAGTCGAGATTTAATAAATTATTCTACTTTCGTAAACTTTTCAGTCTTACTGTTAGATCTATGCAAATTTTTCCATCGCTTGTAAATCGATAACGCTAAAAGGAACTGTATTATAATACATATTTATGATAATACTGCAATTAATTCAATATACCGAATGTAGTATAAATATGTAAAAAAATATATAAAATATGAAAATTAAATACACATTCTCCAAAAAAATACGACGGAAACATTTGCATGGAATTGTTAGAAAAGTCTAAATGAACGAACGCTCGAGTTGGCCATGTGCCTTCTTTTGCCGCGCTTCCCCCTCTTAAGGAGAACTCTGCCTCGAGGGAAGGCTAAGGAAGGCCATATTAACCAGGGTGTCCTCTTGACGAGGAATTTTGTCGAAGGACATTGTCGCTCTGTTGAGTCTAAATACAGTTCTCAGTTCAACGACAGTTGCACGATTAGTTGTTTGATCAATCGATCACCACCTTTACCTATCACTCCCGTGTTCTATTTTCTTACCGAATAAAACTGAGAATAAAATTTCTAATTACTTGATAACACAACGACGAATTGAACCGTGAGAGGTGGAATCGCAGAAAAGAAACACTATTGACAGACTTCCTCTGTAATATATGTACAAAGTTTAATACGGCAACTATTTACATACACCGCGACACAACGTGGACACGCGTGGAGAACAATGGAGAAGCGACAGCTCGCCGCCGATCATCACTTATTGGTGACGCACGCGCACACTTAAGCCCCGTATCACAATCGGGTCCCATTTCCAACATTACTATCAAATTCATCCAGGTTTCATTCTGTGAGAAAATCCGTCCCGAAGACGGTGAAGCGAGCCACGCCCAGCGCGCTCGGTGGGGGTGACTCCGCCCCTTTGGGCCTTTCTCTGGGCCTGTTCGCGTAGGGGTGGACAGGGATCGGCAGGACGACGCGTTCTCACTCTTCACCAGACCCTCGAAGCATACTTTTGCGAACGACGCTCAGATAACGCGGATATAGACTTTTAATAACATATACTATTGTAAAAACGTAGACACGTTTATTTAATTTTACGCCCACTCTACTCTCGAGTTAGAGTACTTTCTGACGATTCAAAAAAAATTTCCAATTATTACCAGAACCATCGTAATCGATAATGAAAAGTATTTTTCTGACGGTGAAAATGTGAAGATCGTTCTAAAATTGAACGAATAGGTGCATATATGTTGTGTGAACGTTAACATTGGGCTCACATTATCGCTCTATCAACGTTTATCTCTTATTAACCAGAATCATAGAGTTATCGGTCGTGTTATTAATCGCTTTGGCCATTATTTATGCATCATGCATCAAACCGTTTAACCTGTGTCACATCTGTAGCTAATATCTGCGCTCCAACGAACAGAACATGTGATTCACGAGGACACGATACATATATTATTTCTGAGAAAAGAGTGGAGATTGTAAATACTACATCTACCAAGTTTTGGAATTTTAATTAAATATTTCCCTGTTGCCACACTCAAGATAAAGTGTAGATTTCTTTGATGCCACGCTTATTTCTCGTTATACATTCTTTATCATACTGACAGTCTTTAATTAACAAATTAACGTTTGTAATGTAGTTTTGAAAAAATAATGTAAATGACAAATGACAAACAGTAATGAAAATTTTTCGCGCGAATATTTGTAATTACAATTTCACGTCTCGTTGTTCCCTGTTTCTTACCATTGATACGTCGAAAGATAGCGTCAGAATGTAGCTTGACAAACAGCGTGCAGAGGAGAAGCTCGATTTTAACTTGGAGATGACAAATGGCCGATTAAAAGTGACCGCCGTCCCGACGGAGTCGTCGCGTCGCTTTATTGCCTCGTATGGTAGTCAGAACGCTTAAGGAAAGAAATTGTTTGGACTGCAATCGCCGCGGCAAACACACCGAGCCAGCACATAATAATTATGTTCGATTGCACTTCTGGGAAACTACGTGTAGGTGTGCGTGAACGTTATCGCGTACGCATCGGGATTAAAGGGTCAGGTTAGGTCATGAACGTGGAATGAAGCTGGTATCGGATCATTAAAAAAGTATTACGGGCCTGGTAAGTAATTGCAATTTGATCGGGAGGTCTCTGTTAATCTCGAGATTTTACAGCGTCGTTGGAATATCAGGGCATGTCATGAGCGGTGTAATTTATTTGTGAAGGGGTGGTTTAAATCTTCTATTAGTTGTTTTTACAGTTAGGATTGATGAATGCTTCCAGGGTAGTGTGTAAATTAGGGTTGTCACATTACGTCCGGATTATTCTTTCAACGGGAATTTTAACGCTACAGCACTTAATTCAATTGACAATTTCATATTTCAATAATTGATTGTCATAAATTTTCTGCGAGTTAAATGGACGGTGCAAGGAACAGTTTAATCGATTGCAAATGAATTATAGGAACTTCAAACTGTTATTAGCATTATTAGATTGATATTTTTCCTATTCACAATTATGAAATTTTCCTATTCACAGCTTTAAATATTTTCCTAAAAAATATCGCAGATTTAACCCTTTCACCGCTGTTGGCGCCTATAGGCGCTTTGAAAATTTGCTTGCACTGTGCTCTTGACGCCTTTTGACACACTTCTACCTTAACTTAATCCTGAATTTTTTAAAACAAACATTTTTAAATTGAAATTTTTGTAATTTTCAAAAACTTTTTAAATTTCAAAATGATTAGTTTTGCGACCGCAAAATCTCCCAGCGAAAGGGTTAAATCTGAAAAATCACTCAATCTCGAGTTCCTTCTCAAAAATCAAATATCAAAAATAAAAATATACTTTTTCAATGAAATCTCAATCTTCCATATAATCACAATTGATACGAGGACTTCTCAAACATCAAAAGAAACAAGGATATCTAAAACCAACCACCTGATATAATCGCCATCATCCAGTCGAACTCCACCCTCAGTCACGGTACTTCCCGTCACAAATCTTAACGAACCAACAAATATCAAAATTAAAAATACATATATTCTCCCAATAAAATCTCAATCTTCCATTCAAACACCGCCGACACAAGCACCTCTCGAACATCAAAAGAAAAAAAAAAATGACTATCCAAAATAAACCACCCGTACAAAATAATCTCCTTCGTCCACGCGATCTCCACCCTCGTTCACGGTATTTCACCGTCATAAATCCCAATGAGCCAACAAATATCCCATCTGCGCGACGCAGATCGGAACGCGTTTAGCTTCACGGGAGTCCACGAGACTGCAAGAGGCTTTCGCCACCTTCGCAAGGGGTCGAGGGTAGGTACATATATTCAGCAGATTTCGGATGCCGCGTTAACTGAGCGGGCGCGGCGGCTGCAAATTCTCGAAAAGAAGCAGTCAGCAGGACGGAGACGGGTCGGTGAAAGGAAAGACCGTGCCGCACGGTCATTACACGGACAATGCCGCATTAATGGTTTAAATCGAATTTAACAGCCTACGGGGACTGACTGCTCTCCTCTGCTCTGTCTCTCTCCCTTCGTCCCTCTTCCACGAAAGGGCTCGCCCTTCCCCACGTCCCTTTTCCACCGCCGTCCTTCTCTGCGAGCGTGCCTCGTCCAACCCCTTACACCGACACCGGGACTAACACATCGACCGCGATACCGCGGAGAATTTGATTGCTTTACGGGTTAGCCGTGATTAGGTAATCTGCCTGTCTCATCCGGCCTGGTCCCGTCGCCCCTCCGAGGGGCGGCTGGTATCGTAGTATTGGCCGTGGATTTAGCCGAACGACCCGGCCGGATTTGCCGTTGATTGTTGCCGGTTCGTATGCAAGCGCCATTATGATCCGCGAAATATGGTCGATAAGGGCGAATAAATTGGAAGGGTACCGGTTGAGAAATTTACACGAGTCTCGTGGCTCGTTTCCCTCTGCGCGCAGGGCTAATGTTACCCGGGGAACGGTTTCTAGGGATGTATCCTCGAGGATGGATCGGGGCTTTGTTTTTACGCTCCCGCTGTTCGGGGTTGATTTTAGAGGGTTGTTATGCTAGTCCAGGGACTAGCGTGATTTAGGTTGTTGAAATGTTTGCTACGAAGCTGGGTCGTTTGTGACCCGTGTTGCTTGCGTGTAAAGAGGGTTCGCATACTGGGTGGGGTAAACATTTTGTACACCTGGAATATTTCTGGTGTTTGTTGTAATGTGGAGAAATTTTATGTAGTAAGCTTGAGTGATTTGAAGGTGACATAATGTGGTGTAAAATTGTTTTACGAAATTTTGTTATCTCTTTTTTTCCTTTTGCATTGCTGTGTGATAGCTGCTGTTGTGACGATTTTAGCGTGCTATTATTAACCCTTTGGACTCGTTTGTCGAGTGTGACACGACATCAGTTTTATTCACAGGTATGAATGAAGTAATGTTTAAATTGCCAGTTTAAATATGTATTATATTTTGCAATATTTATTTTACACATATGTGTGACCCTTAACGCCATTTTCAATATAATTAGTAAAAAAAAATTGTTCAAATTACATCCTATCGACCAAATGTCTTCTGAAGTGCATTTCAAATAAAATTCTTAAAATAATAGGGAGTTACTGAAAAGAAAATTTAAAAAAGAATTTGGAGTTCAAAGGATTAAAGGTGATTCAACCGTTGATTAATAATATCATTTTTTTTAAGTTACTGAGAAATGTAGTTTGATATATTTAGTCAAAAATTTGATGGAAAAAATTAATTCTCTAATATATAGACAAACCTATCTTACGATGGGTCAAAAGTGACCCGTCTCAGATTTTCCAACTATTAAGTAAATTTTAAATCGAACGATGGATATTTTAGACCGTCAAACATTTTCCCAGATAAACGACGCACAGAAAAACAGAATATTATCCTGCGAAAGTCAATTAAAACTGTAAATTATACCGTCTCTTTAACCCAAAGGTATTCTCCACGAAGCGAAAAAAGGATTTTATCGGTGAAACGTTTGCTCGAATAATCAGCAGTTTCAGAGAAAATCGCGCGGAAAAAAACTAAACTGGTGTACATTCTCTCCATATACCATTGACAGTTCCATTTTTTCCTTTTTTTTTTTCGCCCACGAGAAATATTATTCCGTGAAATCAACGACGCGCGGAATGTAAGGTTCGAGTTTAAATTGAGCTCGATCGCTAGCCGACAAATTGAACGCGTAATATGCAACGTTGTTAGCATATTCGCGTTTTGATTTGGTCCCAGAGCGATCAGTTCGTGCGATCCAATAATTCTGCCACTTTATTCGAAACTGAAAAGTTCTCTGTGCAAGCGATTCACGTTTCTCTCCTTTTTTTTTTTTTATCTTTTATACCCAATATCCGAGGCGATTCTTTAGCCGGCCGGTTCGGTATGCCGGGGATAAACACGGAACAGGTACGTCGAATTTTCGTTTCAATTTCGAGCCGTTAACAGAGCCCGAGGTAGTAAGTTCGTGGCACAAATATTAAGATTGAGCGTCGTACATTGCACGTCTTGACCTGACTATCGGGGCCAAGAAACGACATACCCTCATCTCGCTTATAAATCATTTTATCTTCGTAACGCCACCCCTATGAAGAAAAATGTGCCACGTGGCAGAATGCAAAGCCCAACAGTTTTTCATTTGGCTCCGCTACCTTGTGTCTCGAGTTTTACGATTTTATGTAGAATATTTAGATACAGAAGATAAGTAGGTGTATCGTGATAGGAGTATTTTAAGGTGGATTAGTGAATGCGGAATATAGAAGTGCGAATAGCGTTGAAAGCGAGGTAAACGCGAAGTGGTTTCTCGTGCAAATGGAAATCGAAAATGTAGAACGAAACTTTTTGGTACAATCGATTTTAAAAATTCATCGGATAGCAATTGAATGTTTGATTTATTGGTTATTTTTATTCGCGTTATCGCTTATAAACATCGACAGTGATATAATTTCAATAATACAATTTTTTGGAAATTGTTTTTCGATATTGTCTGCTCTTTCTGTGAAGAATTCTGATCGACGAATTAAAGAGATATAAGTAGATTTCGATCTATTTTTCGAATTTCTCAAATTAATTGAAAATGTCTATAGACACTTATACTAATTGTACAACTTTCAAATTAAATACTTTGTAAGGGCTGTCTGTCTTTATTTGTCCGACTTTCGTTGACGCCTCGTTCCTTACTGGCCCGTTTTTACCAACTACACGTTTCCTAATAATCTTTCTAATATATTCCCTTAGTCTTATTCAACGCTTCCTTATATATGTGCCTTGACGCCCTCTCTTGCCTCCGGGAAACCCTGGCACAGGTTGGGGGTTTTCTCAGAGCAAGGCCCGCGTCGCGCGAGCACGTGGCTGGGTCCTTACCTGACCCAGCCCTTAGCGCGTGGGGATGTCAACGCGTTGGGACTGGGTTTCTCCTCAGACCTCTCGGTCTGCGGGTCGTAAACCCTCTCTCGACCATACTCTTACAATTTTTCGAAAACAATGTCTCACTTTACCAAATTCAATTCCAGATTTTCCACTCGCTTCTGCACAAGGAATCACAATTATAATTTTAATTAATTTTTTCAAAAATAAAGTTTCACTTGATCAAATTTCATTCTAAATTCTCCATTCACTTTTGCATAAGGAGTGACAATTAGAATTTTAAAAAACAGAGCTTCACTCGACCAAATTCCATTCTAAATTCTCCACTCACATTTGCACAAGGAATCACAATTTCAATTTTAATCACTTTGGTCAATTTTCACCAAACTTTTTCGTAAACGAAGTTTCACTTGACCAAATTCCATTCTAAATTTTTCACTCACTTTTGCTCACAGCATCGCAATTTCAATTTTAATCAATTTGGTGAATTTTCTCAGAAACAAATTTTCAATCGACCACATCCCATTCCAGATTTTCCACTCACTTTTGTACAAGGCATCAGAATTACAATTTTAATCACTTCGGTCAATTTTTTTCGAAAACAAAGCTTCACTTGACCAAATTCCATTCGAAATTTTCCCCTTACAAGAAAATCACTCACAATTCCGATTTTCAATCTCCCCATTTTAATCGTGCATTCTTCAAAGATATACGCGAAACTGCATTTTCGCAGGAGGGGACAACAGGGCTGTGGATCGGTCGGAAATGTTGGCCGCGCGAAAATGCACGCAACGTAGGGAAAATCCTTAGGTTCTCTCCGTGCATTACCGAAGTTGCGAGGATTCGTGAAATGCTCGGTTGGCGAATTACGAGGGTACGACTAGGTATTGGCCCGTTCCATCGGTGATCCATATATGCCGCGCTTCATGCAATGTGTTTCTAGTTTAATGTACCGCATCGCGGTAGCCCGAACATTTGAAAAATGCATACTTGCGCTCGATCGATCGTGACCGGTCGCCGTCCACGGCACCGTCGCAGCGTGTATCGACTTTTAAATTTTATCGATTCCCCATTCGCCTATGATAATGTCGATTCCGACCGCCGAACCGGATCGCGCGTCGTGCAAACTTTCGAACGGCTTGAACTTGTTCCCGCGGATCGTTCGTGTTAAACGTATGATTTATAGCCGATAGGATGTTCGCGGGTGAAAGAGTGACAGAGAGAGAGAGAGAGAGTATCAAAGGAGATAAATAAATCGTGCAAAATAAGGTTTTAAGGTAGGTTTTATGAACCTGAGAGATTTGTGGAAGCACGAGATGTGACAAAGTTACGGGAATATTTCATTTAGAGATTTTATTTGGAAAATTGCGATGCAACCCTAAAGTAATACGAAAATAAGTAAAAGTATTCATTTTTTTATTTTCTAAATTGTCTAACTTTATTCTGTGTGAATTCTGAATTTGAAAAATTGATTTTCAGTGTTATGCGACTGTTGTACTTTAATTGCACTTCTTCTTATCAAACTATTTTCAAAGTTGCATATCTTTATCACTAATAATATTTTATCACTATATTTCATGAATGAATAATTTCCAAAATTGTCGAAGAAACTAAATAAATCTTGCACTTCTTCTAATTAATCTCTCTTCAAAGTTGCATATCCCTTTATCACTAACAATATTTTATCACATATACTATATTTCATGAAACGAATAATTTCGAAAATTGTCGAAGAAACTAAATAAATCTTGCACTTCTTCTAATTAATCTCTCTTCAAAGTTGCATATCTCTTTATCACTAATAATATTTTATCACACAGGTATACTGTATTTCATGAAATGAATAATTCCAAAAATTTTCGAAGAAACTAAATAAATTTTGCACTTCTTCCAATTAAACTCTTTTCAAAACTGCATATCTCTAACCACTTCATATTCCATCACGCACACTATATTTCGCGAAACGAATAAAAAAACTAAATAAATCTCGCGCTTCTTCAATCATCACTCCAGTCGCAATCTTACCACCATCAAACACAACCGCCCGCTCTCGCATCGAACCAGGCCACAATTTAGCAATTTGCATGAATCAAACCGATACTCCTCCATACACCATCATCCCGCCGTCTACATTAAACGACCCTCCCGATACATTATTCCCACCAGCATCGCTCATTCACGTTCAAAGAAAGCAATCTCGATGCCTCCCGATCGTCGACCAACTGTTCAACCGCTTCATCAGCATGTTATCGAACAAGAAATTAACCCGCATATCGTTCCACTGTCCTCCAGCATACGAATCAACTAACCAATACCAATATCCCATCTTTTTGCCCATAGCTAATCTACTCGAATGCTGTGAATCATAGAGAGACACCCATAAGCATTCCCGTTAAATCATATTCCCTATCCGTACACCTACATCTATACATACATACACGTATCTCTCTTTCATAGTCGGCTGATTCGATGGCGCGCGGGCGTGAGTTGTTGCGGTTCGTGCACCGTGCAAAATCGAAGGCAGCGGCCAGGTATATTGCATTTCGTACACAGGTAACACGGCCGGCTGACACACACACGTACAGAGGGTGGAAGAAAATTCTTGTGTACACACGTAGAGTGGCGAGGGAACGGGGAGGGGGAGGAAAGAGCGTATCGGCGGTAGGAATATGTGCATGCACCGGGCATGTCATATACGGGGAGCTCGATATTACCCCCCTCCGACCAGAAGACCGCAATGCATACTGAGTAGCCGTTCCCCTTTTCTCTATTACACGGTCACCTAACGTATATAGAATATCAGATTCGCGAGTAATAACGAATCTATCACTGGGCTGCACCCCTCTCTGGTAAACGAACGAACGGCCGGCTGGCTGGCTGTCGCGAGTTCGATGCCTGGTGACACGGGACACGAGGTATGAGAAATCGACGACCAGAGGGCCGTGGTTCGATTTTGCTTCGTTGTTACAACCACCACGGTGCCCCGCACACTTTGAATGTTAATATCGGAGATACCAGTGGTCGGGGATGGTGTTTGACTCCGTTCGTTGTTTCATACGTTCTACTACTACCGGTTCTACGTGATTGCTCCCGAGCAACAGATGTTGGCGCCTCCGGTGTTACCTTCCTTTTTTGCCCAATTCTCGAACGTCTGCGGAGCCGAGTTTCATAACGGAGGGAAATTTAATTAGCGGAAAAGATGCTGCGAATGTTAGATTTGCGAGGTCTGCGGTTCTGGAATTTTCGTAGGAAATTTCTTGCCCGGAGATATGTTGATTATTACTTTTCCCGGGGAGATTCTCGTTCGGTTCGGATTGCTGGAAATTTCGTATGGGAATGGTGGAGGAATTGTTTTTATCGGTCGAGTAGATAATTGTTGTGCAATTGTCTTGTACCTTGATTTTATCGTTCAACTTTGTCATATGACCCTTTGCGGACGTAGAACTAAATGCTAAGTCGAAGTACTTATTACTTGCATAACACATAATCAGGTCACTATTTCAGTTTTCTTTTTTAAATTCAATTACATCAAAATTACATTTTCCTCAAATACAGTGCACGAGTTCATGGTCACTCCAACTATTTTTATGGAATAAAAATATATAAGTTTATTGGTTGCTTTCACAGTGTTTTGTCAACGCATATACGAGACTATCATCCTCAAACGGGTTAATCTTTGTAGCTTAAGGAAGGGTGGGAAGTGTATTTATAAATAAGTATGTTATTCTCCGTAATTTGCTGTTTAAAATGATACACAGTTTATTAAAAACAGACAAATAGAAAATTTTTCATATTTTCATATTATGAACACGTATTTTTTTTCTTCTAATTAAATTACTGCATATTCTTCAATTTTTTTCAATTCTCATTTTCAATCTTTCAATTTTCACGAGAGATTCGACTTATTTTAGTAGGAAAATTATAATGTCTCGTTGAACGAAAATTTTTGAACGTCGAGTTCACTTTTCATTAATTCAACATACGTAAGAGTATAATTTAAGCAAACATGGCAAAAATTGCCGAGCAATTTCTTTCGCAAACTGTCAACGTTGCTCTCTATCTCAAACAACACCTAACAGAACTCGAAAAATCCCCAAGTTTCTGCATAAAATATCCCCCGTTTTCGAGCACTCGCGCCTCAACTGAACCGTATTCCACAGCTAATTCACCGTTCATGAATTTCTTCCAACCGCTAGACCCGCAATTCACAGAAAGAAAACTGTCTGTTTATTTCATTGAAACGACAGAGGAAAGCGCGAACACCTGTTGAACGTCTGTTTACCCTGCAAAAAAGTATAATCTTTGTTCTGAATTGCAGATGCGTCGTTTATCGTTGTGTTTCGACGCGCGTCGAACAACAGCCGTGGTGGAATCGAAACGTTCCCGATGATAATTTCATCTAACGTTCGCGAGAAACCACGTCCCGGGAGATTATTTTCGACCGTTACACACCGATAACGGGACAATTTTCGGGACGAAACATGAGGAAACGAGCGCGAGAGTGCCGCAACTTCGAACAGATCTCGGAATCGCGAGAGTTGCTCGGTTTTTCCTCCCTTCCCCCGAGCCAGTTGGCAATTAGAAGTTGGAGCTGGAAGACCCATTAACATTTTTCGCCCTCAGATTTTGTTAGCGTTGTTTGGAAATTTGCAACGCTGGCTTTGACGCTGCCTTTGCGTTAACGACGAACGCGAAAAATAACAGGGCACGAAGGTGGAATTTTAAATCCCGTCTTACGTGAAATCTGCTTCGAGGTGAATTCTGCGTCGGTCAGAGAAGTTTGAGGCGTGAGTGGATAATTTGTCACTTTTCATGCAACAGGCTAAAGGAGAGCCAAGTACCGACTTAAACTATGCTGGCAGTGTGTGTGAAATAAATAACTAATTAAATGCTAATATGTTTAATTTAACGTGTGCGTTTTATTGTTTTTGGTTTTTCAGCGCATACTCGTAACGAAACATACAAAATCGAACAGACGCGAATAAATAAATAATTGCCCTACACCCAGTGTTGGCTCCCATAATGTTCGTTGTGGTGTCGCATCGGTCCACGAATACGAGACTTGGATCACGACGAATGGAATGTCTTATACCGAGAAACTAGCGAGAATCCGGAGTACAAGTTTTATTTAATTTATTGGTAAGGTGCAAGTCTCGGCTTGTGATTCTACAACAGACTCGGCTGATTGTTTTTTGAGTGTATCGTTTGGGGTTCGGAGGAAGACTGCTTGAAAAATTGGAGGAGTACAGAAAATGAGAGCTGGTGTAGGCAGAGTTAAAATCTGGGGGCGATAGAAATTCGGTGATTGGTCTTAGGATATTTGCAAGAGGATAGGGAAAGGGTAAAAGTGGGGATGGAAGGTCGAGGTGGCTAGAGTTTTGGAAAATCCCAGGAGAGGAAATCGAACATCGGAGAAGGAGAAGACTAGGTTGCTAATTAGAGGATAGGTACAATGTTACGCTGCCGTTCGGTACAAGTTTTACGGGGGGTGCGCTCGTCTAACGGTCCCGTTAATCCTCTGCGTCGAGGCTCGGTCAGGGCCGTTTTATGATTTTTTCGGAACCGTTGTTCCGTACGGGACATTCGTGAAGCCGATTATATAGCAAAATAATTCTTTACTTGCAACACAGGTTTTCATGTAACAGCAATACAGTATAATTAAATTCTTAATGGTTAAATATGTGCGAGTTCAATGTCCTGAGGTTCAAAGTTCGTGTAATCGTTCGTACAAGAGTTCAGAGTTCTATTTGTCACCAATTTGTTCTCACAACAATGTCACGTTTTTTTTCTGTCACCGTCTTTTATACGTTCTTGTCCGTCCATTTGGGTCCCTTGACGGGGGTGAGTTTTGGGTGGGAGGCCAAGATTCCCAATCAAGTTAGGGCCTTGGTCAACGCCCAACCGCTCACCCTTAGGGAAGGGGTGTTCTGGGTGAGGTACGCGTCACCTGAGCTTATGGGAAGAACCCAGGGTAACGGTACCGCTCGCTCGCTCGCGTGTACCTCGGCTCGCGCGGGTTTATGATACGTTAATCGCTATTGAGATGCACGAAGAAACTCCAAATGCTCCGCTTTTATGAGAGGTTTGGAGCCCTCCTGACAATAACGAATGAAACATTAAACGCGTATTCAAACCTTAATCTCAAAAACAGCAGAGTCGCGTCCGTATCGTAAACCTGGTCTGAACTTAAATATCCTCAACACCCAGTATCGTATCATGCAACCACTGTGCCCTCCTTCCAAACATCGTTGGAGGGCACATCGTTGCTTCTCCAACAAACTCAACACCTAATTCTAGGTAGAGAGAATGAAATAAACTAGTAAATTTAAGAGAGTTTGTGATTTTTAAGCATACCACAGATTTAACACGTGACGAGGGAAAAATTGACATAAGTCAAAAAATAGTCTTGGAGCTGAATTCTACTTTTTATTTCAAGAACCGCAACTTTAATAAGGGTAAACTTTACCAATTTTGAAGGTTCAGTTACGGAGCGAAGTAATCAACGATCGCACGCAGTATCGCGATTAGGTTGGGCGAAGTGAAGATCTACGTTTGGTTACGTTTCAGAACGGAGTGGAATCTTTATTGAGCGCATATGGATTTTGCTCGAGCATTTCGAAGAATGTAAAGTTTGTCTAGGCGTTACTGAGAATGCATTGTTTAGTTTAGACATTGCAATAGTAATTGTTGAGAACGTTGAATTTTTGAGGGAGTAAATAAAGAGAGAGGAAGTTATAGTTTCATTAGCACGTTTAAAAATGATGGTAATTGTCAAAGACAGAGTAAAACAATTCTTTATTTTACAAATGGAACCTTCTAATTGAGTGATAAAAAGGTAACTCCTGTCGTCTCTGGGGAAATCACACGATACACTGGAGAATATCTCTTGCTGCAATAGCAAACGTCACACGAAACATAAACTCTATGCATCCGCGAGTAGTACGCCGATAGAGAATACTAATGATCGTATAAATTTGTCATGCGTTGTTTCTGGTTAGCAAGTGTGAGTACATTTTGTGTAAAACTCAGCTTTCCAATGCACAATTCTCTAAATCTACGTGAATTTTATTAAATTTAAATAACTAATTCTTAAGTTCTGTCCCTTGCACACTTTAACTTTAATTTTAAATTAAATTTTAAATTAAAATTTTCAAACGCTAAAATGACAGATTTTACGGCTTCCA
>NW_017100155.1:512692-520087 GCF_001263275.1 Habropoda laboriosa | reverse complement strand
AATGTACTAAAACAAATTTAAAATCGATAAATTTAAAATTTTAATTTTCAAATTTTTTGAAAATTTTAAAACGCCAAAATGAAAGATATTGCGTGCGTTCTGAATTTGTGTCCTTTGCACACTTCCACCTTAATTTACTAAAAGAAATTCAAAATTTTTATTTCTTAATTTTTGAAAAATTTTAAAACGTCGAAACGAAATATTTCTGCTATCGTCTGCCACGCGCGTTACGAAAGGGCTAAACGAAAATCCACCTTTCCACGAACAAACACTTCTCCTTGCACTGTGGTTTCCTTCAGGAGGCTGTTAAAAGCGTCGAAAGGTACTGTTGAATTTCATTCTCCGGTTGAAACAGAATTTAATAAAAAGTCGCACGCCATCTTTACACCCTCGTAACGACAGCTCGCTCATAAACCGAATCGAATACCGAACACCTTTTTACACTTTGCTATTCCAACCCTTATATTAAATAAATGACTCGTGTGGAGTAAGGTAGGTAAATAACTATATTTTAGACGATGTTCACAAGACGGGCGCACAATTAGAACTGCCTACAAAACGTGGTGACAGTGTGCCTATTTATACCTGGGGTGTTCGCAGGCATCCCCAAACCATATTTAGCAGACGTGTCACAAACGTACCGTGAAGAAGAACTCGCTTCTTCCAATATTTTAGGATGTCGATTTTTCCACGCAGTACACATAAAACATTTTGCTTGAACACAGCCAAACGACAATCCCGGAATACGCGTTAAGAACAATAATTGGAACGTTAGATCTGCTTTTCGTGCAATTTCCCTCTGTCTATCCAGCTTCGACTAGGTTAGGATGGATTTTAGGTTAGGTTGGATCTCGTCAATCTTGGCATCGTAAACCTTGATCTTTGAATTTAGGAAGATATTTCTTCGGTAGTAAAGCCTGTGTCGTGTCCTCAACACGAACCACGCGACCGATCACTCCCACCGTTGACTTGCATCGCTTCTATCTACCTGCCAATAAGGGTTCGCGAAAGAGGCCTTTTTCTGGGAAGGGCGTTGATTAGCCCTTTTTCCGAATTAGCAGCTACAAAAAGATGTATAAAGGTAGCTTTCGCAAGCCCGAATCCAGAATATGTACGGAGAGAAGCAGAGCGTAT
Organism: Habropoda laboriosa; assembly: GCF_001263275.1. NCBI lineage: Eukaryota > Metazoa > Arthropoda > Insecta > Hymenoptera > Apidae > Habropoda > Habropoda laboriosa. The sequence goes on along the minus strand of NW_017100155.1, from coordinate 518,953 downwards.
ACGGAGTGTACATATTAAAAAAAACCGAACAACGTAGTTTAACCTAAAACTAAACAACCAATAGGGAAACATCCATCGTGATATCTTCCAACCGAGAAATAAGATCACGGTAACAAATAGCCTGAATCAATCAGTGGAATGGTTGTATTTATAGTACATGCTGATTCGAGCAGTTAAATACTACGAATCTCCGGTGTTCATTTATACGTTAAATTAGATTGCAATAGATGAAGAATTTAATAAAAAGAAATTAAGCAAAAAATTGTCGAGAAGAGTTCACAGAAATATTCTGCTAAAATTTATTTCAAACGTTTGCCAGTAACCTTTATACGAAGTTTGATAAAAAAAAAAAAAATACCCGGACTGTGTAATTGGATATATCGCAAGTGAAGAGAAAAGCTGATCGCACAATATGACGCGGTTACCATTGGCGATTTAACCGGCTGGTTTATATCGAAAAATCATTTCATTCGAGATTTACAGGATTCATTGAAATGTAGCCTCAATTTTTAACGAAATGCAGTCACTTTTATTTCTCACCCGTTATACTCGCAACGATTTGCCTTTGCGTTTATTATTTCACGGAATGGAAAGAGAATTATTATTCTCGAAACTGAAGAGTTTATTAGGACACCCTTTTCACGCGATTCTACAGGAGAATTCGAGGGCTGATACGAACGGAATTTCCAAAAGTATCTACAGAGAATGCTTGCAGAAGTGTAAAAATTGCTGCAGGGAATTATTTTAATTTAGAATAATTTTTTATTAGCGTAGTTTTATACGAAGTTTCTCATAGGAACGTTTCATTAATTCTATAGCCTTGTTCATCACTCGAGAGTTTATTATAGGATTCTGTGGAATCGGTTTAATAATAAGATGTGAGTGATGGCGTGAATGTAGTGAGTATATCGAATGGTCACGAGATTTGGTAAACGAGCGGATCATACAGGGTAACTGGGGGTAAAACAGGTGAAGCGCGTTGTTATTGATATCAGTGAGTACGTGAGAATTTATTGCGAGATATATTTAGAGAGCGTTGATCAAATTATCATTATTTCTTTTTACGTGTGTTTATAGTTATTGTTATAAAATATATTGCTATAAAACTTATTATCAAGTGTTATACAACCACAGATTCTACCAGAGGAACGTTGCATTATACAGGGTGATTCAGATCTGGGGGAAATTTGGCAAATTTTCAGAGCCTTAACCTTCGAATTGACAAGGTTTCCAGATGTCCCTTCTTTCTAAATTCAAAATATTTGTTATTTTAATCATAATATATATGTGCGTAATTTTACACACCATAATGCCTAGTACAATAAAACAAAAGTGGTTTCGTTTATGTATTGGGTTGTTCGGAAAGTTCAAAGTGAAATTTGAACCATCGTATCTCTGTTTCTAATCGACACAGCGATAAAAGTAAAACGGCAAGATAAATCCAACGCGCTACTCAAGTTATTCGTAAGACGAACAGGGGTGGAACTATGTTTTCTGCGGAGGAGCGTGGATGTTGAATTTTTCGTGGCAACGCTCCACCGCGGAAAATACAGCTCGCCTTGGGAGTAATTTCAGGGGTACGTCGGATTTGTCTTCGAATAACGAGTAAAATACCTTTTTGGTTTTTCTCGCTATCTCGATTAGAAACGGAGATACGTCGGTTTGAATTCTTCCGACATTTCGTTACGAACTTTCCGAACCACCCGGTATGTACTTCCCTGTTCACCTTACGAATAATTCGAGGAGTGCGTTGGGTTCGAATAACGGATAAAACATCTTTTAGTTTTTGTCGCTGTCTCAATTAGAAACAGGGATACGATGGTTTGAATTTGTCAAAATCACCCAATATAAAAGAGATTCTAACGTTGGGTCATATTTGACCCGGCAACCGTCTCGCCTGCAACTATCACGCCGTTCGCTGTTCGAGAGTTAAGAAAGAAAATTTGTTACTAGGCAGATAATTATAAACTGTTATTGAATTTCGTTAAAAGCAGGAAGAACGTTGGAACAGATGAGGAAGGATGGAAAACGGTAGGAAAGAATTGTGTCCGTTTGAACGTTTTAACGGGATTATTATGGTGTCGCGCGAAGGACGTTATTCTGTTTCGTAAATGCGTGACCACGTCGCGGCAGATGAATAGCAATTGCAAACTCGGAATTATTCGTGTGAAAAGGTGGTGGATCGAAGCCGACGTGGGACGAGGCGTTAGCGCACAAAGTTATATGTATTTTTCATTCGCTCGTAAATCTCAGCGTTTGAATATCAAACGCGGAACGTACGTATAGGTGTGCATATATCGCGAGGATTGCAAAGTATAAGCGAATATAAGGGAATGCTAACAACATTTGCATTTTATGAGGCTTCGAACACGCGCTTGCCGAACGCCACACCGGGTGTGTATCGTTGATCTTTTCACAACGGTTCGTCGAAACAGTGTGCTCAAATCAGCTTTCCCAGGTCTCAACGTTAAATCACGATTATCATTCCGGCACTTTATTCACTTCCTCGTGAGAGGCGAAATATTGCCAATAAGTGGGTTTTCTGGATTGAATTTACATTGGATCATCTCGTGTCTTTTATACCGCGTTCTAAATATATTTTTCGTTCACGAGTTAGACAGATGAGATTGTCGCAATGCACATCTAACGCGCCAGATTCAGAATAGATGTCGTTCGACACGTGGTGTATGGTCCACGTGGCTTTGTTTTCTTTTTTCGAAAATAAATAGTGAGTATGTTGTAAATCAGTCGGTAAAGGCGAAGCCCTGCCCGCAATCGGTTGGCAACACGACCAACACCCGCACCCGATATTCAGTTGTTACAGTTCAGTCTTTTCCAATACACTTCGATGCAATGTAATCTTTAGCAAGAATATATATGTTAGTCCTATTACATCTTTGCGTTTAATCCCAACGATATCTTGCACCACGAAATAACATAATACCATTTGAAGGTACGAAAGAAATTTAACGAGAAGACTTTTTAAATTTGGCAAAATGATATTTTATCGGTGATCTTATAGTGATTAGTGGTGACATAGTTTAAGATTCATTCTGACGAGATCTGCTCGACACTATTAGTTGAGATTTTAGCTGGCTGTTCACTTGACTCTCTGCTTTTTCACTATTTTATGATTTTTCGTAAAGTGAAAGGACTCGTTAATATGGTATTTTCTGGAATTCGTCTCAACAAACGTTGTCCTATTATGAATAAAGAAATACAGCGTTCTATTTAAAAAAAATTCAATCTCTCCTGTCGGGTCCTCAAACACGACGCGACCGACGACCACCCACGTTGACCTGCGACGTCGGTCTTTACCTGCCAATAGAAACTCGCGAAAGGGAGGTTATTTCGGGAAAGGCGTTGATTGGCCATTTCCTCGAACCTACAGCTACGGAAAAATATACAGGGTGTCCCGTAAAGAGTGTAACACCCGGCTGGGGTGACTCTGAACAACTTTTTCCTTGACCAAAATGTTGTTTGAAGCTTTGTTTTTGAATTATTAACGAAAAACACTGGCCAATCACAACGCCCGTAGCGCCCGCGCTCAGGGACGGGCGAATAGAGATTCACGCGGACGCTTGTTCACGATAGCGCGCGGGCTCTACGCGCGCTCTGATTGGCCAGTGTTTTTCGTTAATAATTCAAAAACGAAGCTTCAAACAACATTTTGGTCAAGGAAAAAGTTGTTCAGAGTCACCCCAGTAACCCCCCATTTCCAGGTGTTACACTCTTTGCGGGACACCCTGTATATAAGCAGCCCCGTTTAACATAGAATCAGTCAAAAAAGGAGCCTTGTAACAAGAAGCCGAACCACGGCTCCACAATAAAGCAACTCCACATTAAACGTATCCATTACAATCTTCATCCCATTTCACATTGGGTTGAAAAAAGACCGTGACGCCTTGTAACCGAATAAATAAGAGCACGGTACGTGTTTGGTCCCGAGCACCGCGACGCAGGACCAGCAGGACGAGTGCGTAGCCGAGCCGCATGGCATCAGCGGAACCGTGTTACAATGTCGCGATAAGGCCTTCGACAAAGGGATCCCGCGAGGAATCGAAGCGGGTCCGCGGTTGCCGAGGCGAGGGGGCTCGAGTGTTTCTTCGCTTGAGGGGACTCGCGTTGGGTCCTGTGTCGCATGGGCCGCCAAAAGCGATGATCGCTCGACGTCTTCCGTATCGCGTCACACTTACCACCACCACGTCGGGTGTGGACGGCTCCGTGCTATAAAGCACGGAGGTTTTCACCCTCGACACACATTCTATTGAGAACACGCCTAGAAATCCATTAATTGTTTAGTTCGAAAACGTGTTGACTTCTTTCCTCTAAATAAGACTCGCCCTGCCGCAAGTCAGTGTTTCCAAGCATCGAAGAGCTACGGCATTTTGGGACGCTACAGTAGCATCTCCCGCAGTTGAAAATTGAACGTATGTAAGAATTCGTGTGGAAAGTAAATTGCGAATATTATTTTCGGTTGAATCTTTGTAGCATTCTTGCTTTTTTTCCTATTTCCATAATTTTGGTCAGTTTCCTGAATTCAACGTTTCTGTCGCACAAATCTTCCAAGCTTCTTGGCAAACGCTTCCAAAAAGTCGCCGACCCCAAAAGGGTTAAGATATATTGCACAGTAATGGCGCGTAACGCAGAAAACCTTAAACAAAGAATGTGATAGATGAGGTGTTAAGCAACGTGTAAAGGGTTATTAACTAAGATGCCAATTTAGAGGAACTTTTGTGCAAGTTAATGGAGCAACAGTCGCAGATGTCTAGAATTTAAGCGTAATAATTTATGGCGCATGTACCGTAAGCTCACGCTTGGTTTCGCCTTTACGTTGGAATCTTTTTGAAGTTAGTAAACAAAGTCCTAAATAAGCTCCTCAAGCACTTTGGAGTTGGCTTGTAAGAAAGGGGAGACGGGTTTATAAAAACGAAAGAGATGAAAGAGCACTAAGTGTAGTCTTGACAGTAATTCGATTACCGTGCTTTACGTTATCCAATTTTACATAAATTTCTAACTCTTTTCAGGAACAATATCCTGTAAATAATGGTGACAATCTTTCAACGAGATCAGACTTGTATTAAACTTGTTTGTCTATCAATTCTTAGTAAAACCTTCAAGTTAATTTCTATTCTGGAGATTTTATTGCGTTAATTTGAAAGTTTGTCACAGGATAAAGCAACTTTAATAAATATTTCCTCGAATTTTCTAGATAAAAGAGTGAAAACCATTAGCGACACTTTTCTATTAAAACAGTCTCATGCATGTCAAAAGTCTTTCTACTCTGAAGACTTTCTCTTTAACCCTTTCATTACTACAGACAAAAAAAAATTGCTGTTTGCGATTGTTAGAATTATGGTAATAAAAAAAAGATATATATATATTTATATTAATCTGTCTCAGTATGTTGATTATTTTTGCCGTTACTATTACACAGACACATACTCACTTCTCTTTATAATCCAACAGCGATGAAACAAATTTTATGCAAATTTAGCGACCGATTTTAATCAAGTGAACTCTCTTTCCGCAGTAATATTAATAAAATTATTTGACACATGCGTAATATTACATTAAATTATTCAAATATACAAACGGACAGAAGTGTTTTTCCTTCGCTTTTCATCAAAGATGGAAAAGGGTTAAAGATCACGTTACTCTTGAAACTACTTGACGAATTATTGCTAACCCTTTGCGCTCCGATCATTTTTATCACTTCTCGCTATTTTACATCAAACAAGTGTAAGGGACACTGGTGTTAAACGTTACAATTTTCAGTGAACAGAAGAAATGACCTAGAAATAATGTAGTTGTTCTCTTCGCTATTGACTAATTTTTTCTTAAATTTATCGCACTTCAAGATTTCAAGCTTACATTCAACGTATTGTACTTAATTTTTTCGTAGGGAGTCGTTTATTTCCAACTCGGCGAAGAGTAATTTCTAGTTGCAGAATTGGACTAAGTTGTTCCAAAGAAGAAAGAGTTGTCTTTCAGTGAAATATTTCAATTTTTGATCAGGAAAAGAAATCACACGTCAAGGGGTTAATCCCACAATAAGAGCCAAAAAAAAAAAACAAAAAAGAAAACAGGAGAAGTCATAAAATAATCCATCAAAGGAAGTTCCAGGTCAGCCAACTGGATAAAGGAAACAGCACTCTTCTCCGAATCGTCAATGATAGCCGCGAACGGGCGCGCAAAAGGACAGGAAAAAGGGACGAAACTTCAAAGGGCGAGAAGCGTCATTAAGTGGTTACAGACAGT
>NW_017100155.1:505448-512650 GCF_001263275.1 Habropoda laboriosa | reverse complement strand
TCGTCGCGAAGGTCACGGTTCCCCAAGGCCGCGAACGCATGAATATTCACGGGTAATTTGTTAGAAGCTGCGGGGCAACAATGCCGACCGTCAAAGCAGAGCTGGCCGCTGGGCGACTAGAATTTACCTTTAATTAGTGTACAAACGAATCGAGAAGCAGCCGTGATCGTTGGCACGAAAAGGTTAGCCAGGATGTGCGTTGCGGTGAATGTGCTATAATTAGCGACGAGTGAATTGTCGGTAGCCACTTTGATCTTTCGGACGTAATGTGTGCTTTTGCTTTTTTCTTCTTTCTGCACACGCTTTAGCTGAACTTTGACACGGCGGCTTCGCGCGACAAAACCGCGGAATACAACGGGATATCATTGAAAACTAAATGTTAACGTCGTTGTTAATGATAAACGGGGAAGTAATATTCGACGCGGAAATTTTAGTGAACCGGTGTGCGGTTTATTTTAAGCAGAGCTGTGTGTGTGTGAATTTTGCGTCGATGTGCCGAGTGCGAGAATAGGTCAAGCGTAATTGTAAGGGAATTTGAAATGTAATTTCTCTTGGGCTCTGCTTTCAATGGACATTTCCAATTTTGCAACATTTTGTCTGTTTGCGTTTTATTTTTGGTGTATATTTATTTGGCTCTGCGCAACGAAAGTTTCGCGCAATATCGTAATCCTTTTGATATGTGAATTACTGATAGAAAGTTTGGGATCACTGTGCATTGCAGGTTACGGAAAAATTTTCAAAAAGGAGCTAGCAGTTTTAAGAACTTTTTAACGAATCTTTTGTTTTTATTCAATCGAAACGAGGTAAATTGTATGTGACATATACACTACGGGTCAAAAATTTTCGGTCTCTGTACATTGCAAGTTGCAGAAAAATTTTCAGAAAATAGTTAGCAATTTTAAGAATTTTTTAACAAATTTTTTATGATTTAAATCAATGGAAATCTGCACGATATCAATTCGAAATTTGTAAAGAATTAACAGCGGATTCAATATTGTTGTAAATTGACAGATGATCCCGAATTTTCGACCAGAAAGATTTTTTTCCAAATTTCATCATTTTCGCGACTCGGATCGTCCGCATTGAACATGCCAAGGATTATCACAAATAAAGGGACTTCCGATTCGACGGTAAATTTGATCGAATGGAATTTTAATCGTCGCTTAATATCGACGAAAATATTCGTTCAGTATTGGCGTAAATTAACAGATGATCCGAAATTTTTAACCAATACTACTTTCGACCAAAAAGCTTCTTCCAAAATTTCATAATATTGCATCGTGACTCGAACCGTCCTCACTGAACATACCAAAAGTGATCACAAACAAAGACATTCTTCGTTCCACGGATTTCCATTGAACGGAATTTCAACTTTTATTCGACGCCCAAGAAAATTTTCTTTCCTGCAAACGTGAATTGTCTAGTTCGCAATGTACAATTCGACGACTATAAAAATCGCCGGAAACGTTCCTTGCATTTAATAAATCGAGCACAAAGCCTCTCAAGGATTTCGATATTTACCCAGCAGCTAGAGGGAGAAAGAGAAAGAGACCACTTTACCAGCTGGCAATTCATAACCGTGTCTTCTTAACCGCTTGATGGGAGCATTTTATGAATAATTTCACAGGGGGTAACGAAACCGTGGCAGCGACAAGCGAGTAATGATCAGAAAGTGTGCATAAATCTGACATTAAGTTTTGATTTCGCCCCGGTGGCCGCAGAATAACATTGCTTTACGATTCGCGGAACAGCCCGTGTTATATATCGGCGCCGAAGCGTGCCGGTGACTTTTATGAATAGGTTTATGCAGGTGAAAGAAGCAGTTGTTAAGACGACAAGAGAATCCACGATCGAGACCGTGGTGAATCGGGTCAACGACCCGCAGTAAAACATTATTTGTAGAGAAGCTGGTTTCACGCACGTAAGTACGTACATCGTAAAACTAGGGTCGCGGGAGGGGCGGGGGTGGTGAAATGCAAGGGAAAAGAAGTGGCAGGGAATTTACGTCAATTTGCAAAAAATTCACGCCACGAGGAAGCCAGTATTAGCTGACGATTCTCGTAAAGTTCGTATTATGCCTGTGTTCCTCGGTCTTCGAAATTTCGCGTCTTCTTCCTCTTCCTCGAGTTCGCGTCAAAGAGGATTCGATGCTCGAACCTCGCCTCTCTCTCTCTCTCTCTCTGTTTCGCGGTCGTCTGTGAAAATCGTGGAGGTTGTTGAGAAAGAAGATTGCATCGTGGAGATACGTAAGTAGGAATTTATATGGTTTTGTGTACGGGGATGGTATATGTAACAATTATATTACTGGGAGACGTTCGGGAGGTATTCGATGTTACGCGTTTGCTGGAGTTGTCGAAGATGCGTTTATTATAGAATTTTAATCGTTCGATAATTTTTGGACTTTTTGAGGGAAATTTCTGTGATTTTTGTTGATTTTGAATAATGAAATTTTTAAATTCGAAGACAGGATTTTTGTGAATTTGGAGTAGTGAAACTTTTGAACTCAAGGATCGGTCAGTTTTATAAATTTGGAACAGTGAAACTTTTGGATTTAAGGACTGACAATTTTTATAAATTTGGAATAATGAAATTTTTGAATTCAAGGACCGATTTTTTGAAATTTGGAGTAGTGAAACTTCGGAATTTAAGGACTGACAATTTTTATAAATTTGGAATAATGAAATTTTTGAATTCAAGGACCGATTTTTTGAAATTTGGAGTAGTGAAACTTCGGAATTTAAGGACTGACAATTTTTATAAATTTGGAATAATGAAATTTTTGAATTCAAGGACCGATTTTTTGAAATTTGGAGTAGTGAAACTTCGGAATTTAAGGACTGACAATTTTTATAAATTTGGAATAGTGAAACTTTTGGATTTAGTAGTAGTAGTACAAAGCGGGCGGGGCTATAGAAGTCCCTAAAGTCACCTAGATCTTACAGTTCCTTTGTGACATCCCGCTATGTGGTTAGGTCTGGTAGGGGAGGCCTAGCCCAGCGCTGCTCGCCAGGCTCTGAAGGCTGCCCACCGTTACCTTGTTTATGTCGCATAGGAACATTTTGCCCCAGGATTTGCATCTTTAACTTTTGGATTTAAGGATTGACAATTTTTATAAATTTAAAATAGTGAAACTTCGGAATTTAAGGACTGACAATTTTTATAAATTTGGAATAGTGAAATTTTGGAATTTAAGGACTGACAATGTTAATAGAATTGGAGTATGAAAATTTTGAATTCAAGGATCGATTATTTTTATAAATTTGGAATAGTGGAAATAGATAATCGTTGGTAAAAGTATACAGAATCACACGCAAATTATTTTCATCAAACACATTATTTTTCAAAAAAACACAACGTATCTACAGTTTCATTAAAAAAAAAAACGACGTTTCACATGCGCCAACGTAATACCACACACCATTAAAGCGGATCATTACTCCAGAAGAAAAAAAAAGGAGAGAACACCGTTTCTATGAAAAATTTTACTCCACCGTATCGTTGCGTTCTGGTTATAACATGTTCTACGTCATGTTATACGTCATACGAGAGAGTAATTTAATAATTATAATTTTCATTTCCACAGGTTAACAGGCATTTGCGAGAGGGTAGACAACGGCGCGAGTAGCGAGAGAATTATTTCCCTGTAGAAAATATGGTAATCCTCCCCTGCTAAAAGTTTATCATCCTTTACTATTGCACAACTCGAAGCGAATAACATTTTCACCGAGGTTCCTCGAATGAAATCGCCCGGTAATAAACAAATTTCGCGGCCTCGTAATTAATAACGAGGATCTCGTCAGAGTGATGAAAAGAATCTTGGCGTTTCGACGGCTCTCGCGTTACTTTGGCAATTGCTTAATTAAACAAAAGCCCGGAGAAAGGTGAAAGAAGCCGGAATGAAAGATCCTATGAATAAATAAGCCCTGGCTCGATTCGTAGCCGCCAAGCACGATACGAAAGAAAAAACATGGCTCTTCTGCATTAAGTTAGTTAGCTGGTTTTCTCCTAGCTTTTTCCTTTCCTTTTTCCCCTAATGTTCTTCTTGCATACACGCGAGAAGGAAATACCATCCACGGAATAACGTTACCGCTGTGTACGAGCTACGTTAATTTACACGAGTGGCCACGGTTGTTTCGAAGACAGCTGGAACGTCGAAAAAGTTTGACACTTGATTGCACGCGGTGCGCGAAATGACAGAACGATAGTTCGTTCGATTAGCGTACGTGGATATGGGCTGTCGTTGATTGTTGCTTGCGATTATTGACGTTGACATAAACATGTCCGTGTCTGTTAACAGTGGATGGATGGTACGTCCTCGATGTTCCGGGAAAGAGGATGATTGGTTGGGTATTTTGCGTGTTTTGTGTCGATCAAGCAGTATTAACAGTTTCTGGTAACTTTGGTTTTTGAAGAATTTTGGAATTTTTGTATCGTTGAAAGGTTTGCGGTTTTGTTAAGTAGTTTTAAGAAACACGTGGTGAGGGTTGTAAAAGAGAAAAATAAGATAAAAAATAAGCAGGCCTATTTTGATGGAAAATCCTTTAAAAGGGAACTATTTTCAATAATGTTAAATTTGGCGGTACATAATCACCGCGTCAATGTAAGATACATGGCGCGCTCGCCGGACGCGTTAGAGCCTTTGTCCGTTAGAGAAGCCTCAGCCACGTGCGGTAAAACCTTCTAACAAATAACCCCAAAGTTCCAATTTTGTCGAAACTTTGCAGGTTTGTAGGGGGCCTCGATAGAAATATCAGGCAATTTATTTTTTATAAAATTAAAAAATTAATTTTTCAAATGAAAGAATACTCTAAGACAACTCTACTTTTATAAAATTTTGATTTCTTTCTAGATCTAAAAATATGCAGATTTTCGACAATTTTAAAATTTTAACTAACGCCATTATCTCCGACCTGCACACTTAACCAATGTTTTTTTTTTACCAAACTTCGTTATCTCTAATCGGTACACAAGAATATCTTAAAATCAACATTACAGAGTACTCTAGTTGAATACAACAAATCCCAAAATTTCTCTCATTTACACCTTTTAATAAGCATTTATTCCCTACAGTTCCTATTCCTTACAAACATGGCACCGTTAAAAAAAAGTGTTCGAAACAGAGATACATTTTGCACCAGCCGCATCGTAACAATGCAGCCTTCCCACACACACAAACACACAGTACACACGTGGGATGGTGTAGTTATAATCAAATCCTGCAAAAAAATCCACGTACAAGTTTCACACACACGGTGGAAACAGAAAAAAAAAGAAAGAAAAAATCAGAAAAATCCCGCGAGTAGGAACAGAGCGAAACATAACAACTAGAGCGGGGGGACAGGAAGGTACATAGCCAAAGGAGGAGAGCAAGGGGTTGGCGGGGTTGGAGCGTCGTTTTTCATTTCGTCCATTGTCGAGGCACACAATTCAGGAGCCTATTATGGTTGTTATTCTTTCCCTGGCCGACAGCTTCGCCCGCGGTGTATACGCGCCGCGACAGTTAGTCGCAGTGACGTTCGTGCGCCGATACGTTATTGCGTTTCGTTGCGGTGCAACAAGCGGTGCAATATACTGCCCGACATCGTGTCCTTCTTCGAGCGCTGCGCGTTCTGCGTGTTTATTTACTGCGCTGCAACGAATGATCGGTCCGGTACGGTCTTTCCTTTTTTCTTTTTTTTTTTGTCAGGCCCGGTGTACCTAGCGTGGACAATCACGATCGCGACGATAACGAACGCAACGTTTGCGCAACCTCCTCTCGAAACCGGCCGCGTAACTTGTCAGTTTTCGGCCCTTTGTAGCCGCTCGTAAATCATCCGCGTGAGATCGCTTCGGTTGCCCCGCCGGCAGCGCTTCCATTCGCCGGCTGATTTGTCGCGATGGAAATCCCCTTTTTTCCGCTTCGATCCGATCGCAACCTGTGCTTTTCAACGATTCCAACTGTTTAGCTTTCTTCGCTGGGACGTGATTATTGAGTCAATTGTGACAAAGGGGTGAGTCGTTTTTCTTGTTGATTGGAAGGTTTGATAGTTGTGAAGATTGTGGAAGATTTTTTGGAGAAGTTGAAGTAAGGTGATGACGTTTGGAGATTTAATATTAGATTCTGTGCTGTGTTTTTCACGATGTGGTTCAATCGAGACTCAGAGTAGTGTATTATTGTAAATATTAATGGACTATATGTAAGAAAAGTTTCTGAACTCAGTTTGTAGAAATCTTTGATTTACGTATTGACATGCTTTTTAAAAATTGTTAACCCTTTCGTTATGACAGATTTTAGTACGTAACGCACGTGACAGAGAGTAGATATTCAACCGTAGAAAAATCTTCTATTCTGGCTGTATCGTTTGAAAATTTGTTGCATTAAATTAAGGTAGAAATATCTGGAAGATAAAGTTAAGGATCAAATTAGGTTAGAACTGCATAATGTGTGAGTAAATTTTCAAAGCGCCTATAGGCGTCAACAGCAACGAAAGGGTTAATATTTTAAACATTTGATGACATTCAGCGGGATAACTAATTTATAGACGTGTCATGCATTCCTTTTCTCTGTTTTTCATTCTACCACCGGATTTGAACGTAGCATATTTTTTCTTTTCTGCTATATTTATGTGTACTACACAAAGGACTTCGAAATTAGAACGATTAGTGGAAAATAAATTAGTATATATAAAGTCGCAATTTTAATCATTTCTGCAAATTAAAGTAAGAAATCTAAAATCCGTCATTTTCGTGCATTTGGTTGTTCCACTATTGAACTCAGAATCCAGAAACTTTCGTTACACACAGTACTATCAGAACGATTAAAATTGGTCTGATTCAAAATTTGAAAATTACACAAACGATCTTACCAGCGATTCCTCCCGAGAAACATGCATAGCCACTAGCAAGTGCATCTACTCATACAGCATAAAATACTTGTATCGCATCAAGTAGAGAACAATCGATAAATCCATAAACTGTAAACCTCCGCCCTCCGAACTGGTGTATTTTATCGCATCTCATCTCGTTTCCTTTCACAAAATCTTATCCCCGCGCAACGACCAAACCGAAACTTCATCGAACACCGAGGATAAATTTTACAACACTTTAAGAAAAGACGTCAACTTTCATCCCTTACAAAGCAACACGCTTATCCCCATACAAACCCTCGTTAAACGTCAGCATTCCCAAAATTCTCGTCCCTTGAACATCGTACAGAGATCAGG
>NW_017100155.1:503828-505364 GCF_001263275.1 Habropoda laboriosa | reverse complement strand
GATTACCAGCAACATGTCGGCTCGATAATTGGCCTGAAGGGTAAGAATCGATGTCACCGGCGTGGACAATCGTCGCGGCACGGGCTTTTAACGTGGCGAACGATCGTCATTGTTGTCGATCGTCGCGTTTCACCCACGGCTGGCTTCTGCGCGTCGCCAATTCTATGGAGTGCCGTCGTTCTCTCCTCTCTCTCTCTCTCTGATCCTCCGCCATCGCACCACCACTATCACCACTACCACCACCACTAACCTAACCTCCTCATCCTCCTCGTACTCTTGCTCTGCGGCACACAGACTCGTTTCAAGTTTACCCCTCGTCGTGCGGTGGCTTTCTCGTTTCAACACGGTGTATGGTTCTACGGTAGCATCGGCCACAACGAGCGCGTTGTATCGGCGTATAAGCGTCGTACGCTTGGCGCGACATGGTGTGAGAGCGAGATTTACGAGCTATGCGGGATCCAACGTGTGCACACAGGCACGAGTAGGGTAGGATAGGTAGGTAGAGGTGGTGTTGCCCGCGAGCAGCGAGTCGGCTGGCGTCGTTGTGCTTTTTCTATAGTTCGGTGATTAAACAGTTTAATATCACAAATACCGGCCTGGACAATACGTCCGCCTCGACAGGTTGGTGTGGGTGTACACGCGCGGACCCACGCCAACCTGGCCACCCTTTGTTTCCGTTCCGCTTGGTCCATCATCTCTTCGCCCCAATCCACAGTGGACTTTAGGCGAGGATTTTTGAGACATGCATATTTCGTTCTGTGCTTCTCTTTTTTTTTTTTGTACCGTCGTGTGGGTTTTATTGTAGGTTGTGTGGTATGGTAGAAATGTTGCGTCTTTGTGTGTTGCTGTAGGAGGCGCGGGATGAAGTTTGTGATAGGGAAAGTGGAGGTTGGAATGGTGAGCCTATCGCGAGAATTTTTGATGACGCGTGAGGATCATCGATGATTTGACTGTTTTTAATGGGAAAACTTTGAAATAGTGTGCGTGTATGCTGAGACAGAATGGAGGCGAAGAGTCTTTCCTAGTAGATAGAGTAGGAGTGTTAGATAGAGTTGTCAGAATTGCAGATAGAGTCAGAATTGGAGATGGATCCAGAATTGCAGATAGTGTCAGAGTGTTGAAGATAGAGTGGCAGTGTTGTAAATTTGACTGTTTTTAATGGGAAAACTTTGAAATAGTGTGCGTGTATGCTGAGACAGAATGGAGGCGAAGAGTCTTTCCTAGTAGATAGAGTAGGAGTGTTAGATAGAGTTGTCAGAATTGCAGACAGAGTCAGAATTGGAGATGGATCCAGAATTGCAGATAGTGTCAGAGTGTTGAAGATAGAGTGGCAGTGTTGTAAGAGTCGTCAGAGTGATGCAGATAGAGTCAATGTTGCAAGAGTCGTCCGAGTATTGCAGATAGAGTCAATGTTGTATGAGTTGTCAGAGTGTTGCAGACAGAGTCAAATTTGGAGATAGTGTCAGATTTGGAGATAGAGTAAAAGTGTCGTAGATATAGCCAGAATTGGAGATAGTCAGAGTATTATAGATAGAG
>NW_017100155.1:501012-503792 GCF_001263275.1 Habropoda laboriosa | reverse complement strand
AGTCGGACTTGCAAATAAAGTAGGAATATTGTAGATACAATCAGAGTTGCATACAGAGTGAGAGTGTTGTAAGAGTCGTTAAAATGTAGCACATAGAGTCGTACTGTTGTAGATAGAGTATTACAGAAAGCGTTCTATGAGTTATTCAAAAATTGCCTAACTTGTCTGAGAGTCGTAAGAGTTGTTTCCTAATTGTTAAACTTGCATAACAGCTGTCTTCAATTACTATTACCTTCACTTAACATTTTCTCTCAATTGTCATTGCCACAAAGCATGATTATAAACTATCCTACAAAAATAAAAAAATGATACAGAATCTACACCTGTTTTCGCTTTTCGTCTGAAAAGGGAGCAGGCGTAGGACGCATAAGATATTCAATCGTGCAGCAGGGGATCCCTTTTGGAGTGTCGCGACCGAACGATGCGCTGCCGGGTTATTCGGTGTCGGGGAAATAAGAGCAACAGCCGGGGAAATAGAGGCGGTGCTTGAAGAATGAGATACGAGGAAGTTTGAAGGGAGAACTTATAATACGACTGGACGGGGATTTTTTTTTTTAGGAAAAGCGGCAATAACGGGGGTTGTTAGGTGTCTTGCTTGGCTGTTGGTTGCGAATGACGTGCAATTTAAAATGTGTATTAGGGTTATATCAGTGTTAATTTATTATTCGAAAATTATCTTGTATTTAGGTGAAATATTTTTTAACAGATAAATTGGTTACCAGTATTAATATTCAAAAAATTGCGAGTTTCGGAATAAAATGTACCTTGACACTTTTATACTCAGAATTCGCTATTCCGTCTAATTTTTATTACGAAAACTTGCACATTGTAGAGCGGTTGATGGTAACACTCTTTATTAAAACCGTGGATTCTAGGTACAAATCGCCAGAAAGTACAAGTATAGGCGCCACTCGGGCGGTTTTCAGCGAGAAGTCGCGGATGCAGCGATTGTCACGGTGTATTACGCCTTGACGCGGCCAGATTTTCCAAAGGAGGGGGGAATAGAGGAAGGAAGAGAAATTGTCGTCTATGGACCCGCGAAGGAGACGTCTGTTTTCTCGGAGCAGGTGATTTGGGAGAATTTGGAGTCAACCTAGAGGTGTCGCTATAATCCGCGTAGGAGCGTCTGCCTCTAGGAGGTGGATGGGTAAGGATGACGTTGGGGTAGAAACAGGACAGAAAACCTGGTCCTGGAGTCCTCGTTCGTTCCGCTTTTTGCAAAGGCACCGAGTGTCGTCTATAAACCCGCGAAGGAGACGTCTGCTCGATGTTTGCTACGGTAGTCCGTGTTCGGCTTTCCCGGAAAGACTGATTTCTTACTTTTTTTTTTTTTGTTAATTTTATCTCCACCTGGAAGTTATGTAGTGCCGCCTGGAGTAATTCTTCCTTATGCACTGAAAAGTATTAAGCCGTTAGTTACCATTAAAATTTAAAGTTGGAATGAAACCATGCAGGAGCTTGAGAATCATGCAGGAAAAGTTGAAAAAAACCTGCGAAACAAAGAATAGGCTGAGGTACGGGTCAAATGAAGGGGAGGGGGGTGGGAACAGGAAAGACTGATTTCTTACGGCGAAAAGCCGACTTTTATACGTTTTAGGGAAGTTAGGCCCGACCAATCAGGGTGGTCAAGCCTTTTCGCAGGTTCGAGGGAGCGCGAGCCGCTGTCCCGCTACCTGAGACTACGGGGGGTCGCGTCGTGGAATTGGTCGAAAAACGGTTACGCTACAACATTCCATTTAAGAAAACAAAATTGATCTCCAGATTTTCTCAACGTCTTCGTCTCCAAAGAAACAACAGCCACGAAACAACTTGCCTCCTCCTTTCGTACAACTTTCGTAACTATTGTTTCTCCCTTATTACTAGAAATAACGGAGACATTCGAGGTGGGCAAAGTTGCCGGGACACCCTGTATATATTTCTTCCGCAGGATAGTAATTGCTTCGTACTTTTATCCGCGTCGATACTTCTCTGTTCGATCATAAATAATATTCGAAACAAGAATGTTCCCTTTCTCTCGTTGTTTTATCTGCACCCCGCGCCACCGACTCGACGAAAGTTAAGAGGAATTATTTCACGGAAGAATCATTGTTGTTCAGAGACCGCTTTCCAATCGGTTTAACATCAAGCTTTTACGTTGGAATTTCTTTTCGATAATGGATAGATACAAACAAAGCGAACGTGCACGGCTCGCGGAAGGGAAGCTCGCAGTCGTAAAACTCTCGCCGCCGTAAAAAGTCAAATCGCTGAATACAGGAATCAAGCGCAGGAATCTCTTGTTTCGCCTAAAAATAAGAAGACGCAGCGGCGCATGCGAAGTTATGCCGGGGCAAGTTTCTTAAACTTTATTGTCGCCGTCGTAACCTTGCCGTGAAACGAAAAAAAAAAAAAGAAAAAAGAAGAAATTTCAACTCGTCTCCACGTTTCGTACATTTAACCTATAAACATGATGAAATTGCTCTACACTGTTTCGCAGTATTTTATTTTCGCCGTTTCGTCGCATCTTTTCCATATTAATGCATAAACCATGAACACCCTCTTGACGATCTTATTTTCCAAGGAAACCGTTGTTCAAAGAAATGTTTATCGCAACGTCGAATTTGCTTTTTCTAATTTAAAGTGATCGTTAAATACACTGTGATAAATTGCAGTACGCAAGTGTTGCGGATAATTGATTATTTCGGCTGAAAAAATAAAAATTGTATTATTATATATATTTAAATGCACATTAATGCTTGCTGCAATATACAGTAGAAAAAAGTATATACATATGTACGTGTGTG
>NW_017100155.1:499411-500898 GCF_001263275.1 Habropoda laboriosa | reverse complement strand
TTATGTGTATGAAATAAAAATAATAATAATAAAAACAAATTTTGATTACTGGAAGATTTCTAATAGTAGAAGATTTATGATACTAAAAATTTCTCATCTCTATCTTGTTCATTAATTAACATTCGATTATACTAACAATATTTTGTCGTTAACATGATATTGTTTGCATACTTTAATCGCTTTTGTATCGCTCTTAAATCTTCGAAAACTCCCACGAGAAATTAAAAATCATACACAATTGCATAGAATTTACAATTTAATCGCCATACAAAATTAGACCCCAGAGAAACAAGCTGTGATTATGTAAAATTTGTGGGGAAAAAATGAAAGTAACGGGCGCGGAAAGACGATGGCAATCGAAAGATAAGAATAGAAAATTCGAAGAGAAAAGGGGAGGAAGACGCGAGGAGAGGGCCTGGTAACCATCTCCAATCAGTCCAGTACTGCGGTCGAATCGATTTTCGTAATGAATTGTGGCTTAGTAACTCCTACTGCCGAACCAATATTGCTTCTTCAGGGTTACAAGTTCTTTTCGTCCTTCGAGTCGACCTAAAACACGATCACTCCTAGTTTTCGATTAAAGCTCCAATACTCTGACCCACGTGATCCCCCTGTTCCTGAAAGAATACCTGCTCTGCTTAAAATTCAGCGTCGCTCTCGTCCCTGATTGAAGTATGTAAGTACATGCTCCGTTATTTCAAAATTGCACGCGAGAAATAAATTTGTCAGCTGAAAAAAGATACTATTGCTCGGGTGGCTGCACTTTTTTACCAAGTTTTAGTCGCAAAAACATGGTCCCAAATTTTTAATTTCAACAATTTTTTTATTACTGGAAACAATATTTATTCGTCAAATTTTCAGTAAGATTGTAACGAAGATAAAATTTTTTCTGTTACCAAAAACATAATATATTTTAAAGCAACAGAGAAGAAATATCTCATTCAAATGAAACGGAATATCTCATTCATTTTACTTGAAACTTGTTATTTCTTTAGAATAAGTAAGTTGAACAAAAGTTGATCTTACTAATTTATAATAATTCTTTAGTTTATGCAATGATTAAACAACTATACAGATGAAAAATTAGAGTAGGGATTGAAAATTTATCTGCCGATTGTAGGATCTTCACTTCTGAAGTAGAAACGATCGTCTTTGATCAGGCGCTTTGTCGGCCAGCTCAACGTGCATTTCAATTTCCTGCTCTCACGCTTAGATCTATCCTTAGTATTTGAAAATTCCGCAAAACTCTATTTAGAATCTCGAGTTTCAATGAAAAAGAGAAAAATCATGTGTCAGGATGGACAAATGTGCGTCGGGCGGTGTTACTTATACGAGGGAACGAGACATGCGCCAAACGCGTACCCTTCAGAATGGAATTTCTGAAATATGTGAAATATTCCGGGAACGGAGATAATGTGCTCCTCCAAGCACGATGAGAAAAGGTTCCGCGTCGTGATTTAAATGCGATCTCTTCGCCAAGAATTTCG
>NW_017100155.1:493559-499342 GCF_001263275.1 Habropoda laboriosa | reverse complement strand
AGTTTCTGAGCTCAGTTTCGGGCATGGGCAACCGTCGTTGCCCGCGGGCAGCGCTACGGGCAAAGTTACGGGCAAGTGACGTCACAGTCAAGGAAGTGGGGAGTAATAAACATTACTACTGTATTTATACAGTGTTCCATCAAAATATCGTTGCCCTAGATCACGTGGCTTACTGCCCGAATACCGTTGTTTGCCCGCGCTGGGCTGACCACTGCCCTACGGGCAATTTACTGAGCGGTTGTGAAAGGAAGTGGGGGCTAATAATCATTCTTAAGCCGAGAAATCGCTACTATATTCATACAATGTCCCATCGAAAGATTGTTGCTCTAGACGACGTGGCTTACTGCCCGAATATCGCTGTTTGCCCGCGCTGGGCTTACCGCTGCCCTACGGGCAACTTGCTGAGCGGCTGTGACTTATTTAACCCTCCGCTTTCGAATTTATTTCTCGGCTAAATCTTGCAGCAACTTGGACTTTTTTTTAGTTTGATTCGTGTATGTAATAAATTATTTATTTGAAAGCAAAAGTTACATGTAAGATTTAAGGAACAATATTTCTTTTGTCCTTTATTTTTAAACATTGTTTGTGCCTGAAAGAGCACTTCGAGTGCAAAGGTTTAACTATTATTTCAAGAATCACGGTTTATCACGGTTACTTTTCCAAAATTGTCTTAGAATAATGCTGTGTCATAATATACAGGGTGTCTCGTTGTTTTCTGATTAAATTTTATCAGTACCTATACCTCTTTGAAAAAATGAGAGTTATGACTCAAGATTGAATAAAAATAGAATTTCTGCAAATCTCGCTCTCTGAGTGCTAATTTACAAGGAGAACAGTGGCATTATCATTGGCAAAGTAAAATCCTCTCACAGCCGTCACGAATAAGCATCATTAACAATGAATATCAACTTTCTTTCACCTTAAAAAAGACTCGATTCTTCCACTAACCCCTGAGCCATCGCTGATACCAACAACGTGTCACCGGCCATTTTTAATTTCCACCCTAATTCCCATCACTCCGTAGGTTCTGTTTGCTCTCTAGCCAATCAACTCATAATTCGAACCGACCGCAGTCCAATACAGTGAACGAGGAAGCCCGGGTCCAGTCTAAATAGCCGGAAACTACACCGGCGAGCATCGCGCGCGGTAAATAATTGATATTTACCGCAGAAATTTCAGCGTAGATGTTCGATTACGGGCACGATGCCTCCTCCCCGTGCACGATCCTCGCGCGAAATTACGCAAAACATGAATAAACGCAGGCGTGCTCGTTTCAATGTTTCACCATGAAATCCTATACACGGCTTACTCCGTCCATGCAAATCCCTTTGAATCGGCCAGCGCCGCGGAATTCGGTTTCAAAAACCTTGCAATTCGTCCATCAAGCCGGACGCTTTGCACGACCGCCGCTGGCTGCAATTTTGTCGCGGCCACAGACAGGCAGGGAAAGGCGAAGGGAGGACAGGGGGGGAAAAAGGTGGAGAGCGTTCCTCTCGTTGGAAAAACGCTGGCTCGCGAAACACGTGTATAAACGCGGGCTCGAAGGTTGCGGATGCGGATTGTTAGCGGAGCTCAATCAACGTATGGGCGTGACGCGGGCGCAGCCGATGGAACGGGACATGGTGAAAAGCAGCGGAGAGGAAAAGGACTACCGGTCGTGGAGGGTCGGTATCGCGCGCGCCACCGGAACATAGAGGAAAAGGGGGCGTTCCGTGTGACCACTAGATTAGTTTTGTTCGAGGCAATTTGAATTTAGATTAGTTGTCGCAAATTACCGCGGCCGATCGCCGCGCGCCACACTCCGCGTCCCGCCACGCTTATTCCGACGACGACGCGACGCGGCGCCTTTGTGCGTCCGGTTGGTTACCGAACTCGATGAGCGATCGAATCACCGATCGCTCCGCGACTCTGATTTCATGATCATTTCGGTTTTATGTTTCTAACCTGCGTGGCGATCCGTTTCGACTCTATGAGTGCGTAAATAATGCAGAATTCTGACGCCGATTTTTCATGGAAAAATATAGTTTCTGTTTTTAATTTTTCACGATACTGGAATTGGAAAATATTTTTTTTTTTCTCTAATTGAACTTCAGTGTTTTTGTTCCGGAAAGTGACGAGGTTTGAAAAATTTTTTCGTGTAAATATAGAAATTTGATGACTGATCTGATGATATCGTCTTTCTATTTCTAAATTGCGCGGCGATCCGTTTGGACATTATGAGGGAGTAAATAATGCAGAACCGTAACGTCGATATTTCCTGGGAAAATATTGTTTTTTTTTTTTAACGTTTCGTGATACCGACATTGGAAAATATTTTTTTTTTAACGCAGGTTTTCGTTCCTGAAAGTGACAAGGTTTGAATGGTTGGAAAATTTGATTTGTATAAATATGGAAATGTTAGCAACAGATCGATAATTTAATTTGTACAGTGAATTTTTTTGAAAATTGAAATCGGTTCTAGGGAAATTAATTCTCTCTCGAACAAACTTTAATTAATACTTTGGGTCTCAAAATTGATTAGTTTGTAAAAAGTCTTTTGGCAGCCTCGTAATAATCAACGCAAACAGCTTTTCCGAAGCTTTGACCATCTAATAAAATACAGAAAAATGTTCGTAAAACGTATTCAAGTAAAATTTAACAATGTAACTGGAAGATAATTACTATAAAATCCGAATAGTTTATTCGATTAAAATTCCTAAAAAAGCGAAGCTTATATAAAAAGAATTTTTCACTGTTTAGTGAGCAATTTCCTCGTTTCCCGATTTTCATTGCTATATTCATTTAACGCGTTCGTTATTCGAACGATAATGATCCAACGTGCTTGCTATTCACCTTCCGTAACAGATAACATTTTCTCTTGGTTCAGAACGTCAATAACAGACTGATCAGTCAACCGTGTTTCAATTACACGATGATTGCGCCGAGCATGGTTTTCCACACATCTTCCATTTCAGCCACTTGTAGTCTAATTTTCCGTGCGAATGCGGCGCAAGGTAGCCGTGCGTATCGGAACAATTATTAATCGGCACAAACATCGATTCTGTGAAACGTGTGACACCAAAGAGACCCGCTTGTGAAGACCATTATTCGATCGACTGTCAAATACGAGCTGTCCTTGTTCCGCTTACTGTCAGCCCAATTTACGAGTTAGCGAACGATATTAATGTCTCGTTAAAAAATTAAAATCTCTCTTTTTTTTTTATAACTGTTCGTTAATATTTCATCGAAATTTGACAACTGAATGGATTAAAAATTTAGCATCAATCGATCCAGATGAATCGCTAGGGTAATTTTTGTATGTCCGTTGTATCTGCTGCATCAGTTCGATTGAAAATAATACGAGATTAAAAATTAAAATAAATATTTGCCATGGTTGTTTTATTCGAAACTATTAATAAATCACTAAGCGAACGACGTATCGATCTTCGAGCTAATAAATACTTAACTTTGAATAAAAATATTTTACAATTTAAAGAATGACGCCAACTATGTTTCTCATCGATCTCCGATCGATCGACGCAACAATCCAGGGTACACTAAACGCAACTGTGACAGGCAATTACGAGGAAGAGCAGGAGAAGTGGAACGATCAAAATAACGCTCGATCGTGGTTGATCCGGCGCGACATTTTCTGTCGATTATCAAAATTGCATCCGCTTTGGGGACAGCGGTTGAATATTCTCTCAGAATTATTGCCAGCAGTTCGTGCCTGTCGAAGTCTATACGTGTTGCGTGTGTTTTTTTCTTCTCTCTCTCTTTCTCTCTACTCCCCTTTTTCCCTCCCCTCTTCTTTTTTTTTTTTTTTAATTCATTTTCCCGCGACCTCAGCAATACGGCTCCCCCATCCATCCAATATCATGCAATTCCGGAAAATGTCAAGCGCGGCTAACCGCACGCGACGTCGCCGACGGAAACGTGTTGACGCCACAGTCCAATTGTGAAAATTCGAGGACCGATTCGACACTTGATACTGATACGCGTAATTATTTCGTCCAGTGATATGCCGAGCGTTAATTACCGCTCGTCTCGCGGACCGATAGTCGCGCGATCGAGCTGCGAGTGTGGACATTTCCAGCGATACACTTTCTTCTAATTCGAGTAGCGTTCAATCGCTCGCTGTATAATAACCGTGTTGAATTCGTCGAAATGATTTGGCGAATATTGTTTTCCTTCGTTTATTAACAAAATTTCTACAATATAATGTGATTTTATGTAAATTTTAGATAGGAGATTTGCTTGCAAATTAGGAAATTGTAGGGAACTCGAGGAGGTAATAAGTTTGAACGCTTGGTTAATTCAAATCGTCTCTATTTTCGCTAACACCAAAACGGAAAAGAACGAGATTAGAGCGAAATTGATAGTATGGAGTTTCGGGATTTTCTTCGATTGCAGTTCGTGTCGAGGATTTTTGTATCGGTGAGCCTCTGAGAGGTGTTAAATCCACGGATTCAACGATATCGTTATAATATACGTTCACGTTCATAAGTCTCTGGACACTTGGTGCATCTAGATTAAGAATAGATTTTTATTGTACTTACAAAGGGAAGCTGAGTTATCGTGTCTTACTGAGATTTTGCTGAAAAGCAATCACAATAAATATTGTTTTCAATAGTGGAAAGTGTCTGTAACTCATGGACGGGAGTGTACATTATTTTCATTAATAGTTTTTCCGAATTCCCACATCAGTGTCGTTCACTGGGCTTTCAGGCAGGCAAGGGCGCCCGCCGATGCCCGCGGGCAGAGCTGAGGGCAAAGTCGCGGGTCAGTAATATCAGATACATTCAAGCGAAGTGAAGGAAAAACGCTTGTGTATGTCCGTCACACATCTTCGAAATATACTTCCCTTTAAGACGAGCGATGGTTACTACATTCATACATATACATTTACTGTGAAGAGCTAGAAAGAATGCACCCGGGCCGGCACAGGGGCAAAGGGTGTAAGGGTGTAAGGGTGTTGATGCTCACCGTCACGCGATGGGTTAGTAGATGTGACCGATTTGACCAATAATAAAAATGCGTGTTTCCAGCTCTGCTTAATATACGCGGGCTTGTTGCCCGCCGATTCGTCATTCGCCCGCGAGGGCTGATACGCTGCCCGTACGGGCAACGGCTGAACGGTGCTGTCCTACGCATTAGAGATCAAATTCAGATCAAACACTAGCACTCGTATTGAAAATATCATTCTTATTAGCACAAACAAACGTTCACATTCAATTTCCTCAGCAACTCCTTCGTCATACCTATCCGTACATCCATACGAGGCACACTGCTAAGAGTAAAGGCGTCGAACTCTCAAAGGACCCGCATGGTTTCGCGCCTCGCCCTCTCCATTACTTTTCCGGTCAGCGTGGACGTTAAAGTAGTTTCCACGAAGGTCTCACCCGTGTACGTGGAACGAGGTGAAACGCTGCGATCGCGCGCACATACACACACATATATGTGCACAAGCAGGCACACCGATAGCACGAAGTGACTGCAGCACGCTCGTAGATTCAGCCCAGTGACGAGCCTTCAAAGCGTCAGGATGTCCACGGAAATTAAATTTCTACGGTCAAAGTAATTCCTCACACGTATCCGCACTCTGGATAACTGTTGTCCAGCAGAGAAGGGGGAGAAACGCCAGCTGTAGCATTCGAGAGAGGCTGTCCGTCCTGTTTCTTCGCCTCTGCTGAAGACGGTCGAGGACACACCAAGAACCGCTGGAAAATCCCTTCACCCTCGTCCGAGTGCCTTTTGAGGATCTTCGGCTCGCTTCCTTCGTCGCTTCTCGTCCGTTTGATAGC
>NW_017100155.1:466764-493533 GCF_001263275.1 Habropoda laboriosa | reverse complement strand
GTAACGATTTTATTCCGGAGATATGTAAATCGGATCTCGACGTCTCTTTTTCTCGAATTTCTGACGCGTGACTTTGATGCCTCTGGGAGATATTTCTGATATTACGTAGATTTTTCTGATTCATGTTGTTTTTTCCTTTTTTCGTATTTCTTTTGGGAAAGTGTGATTGGTTTTGTTAGGTAAATAGGAGGTGCGTTAAGGGATGGAATTTGCGTTTGCTTTTCGATGAAAAGTCACTCGAACTCTTGTAGTTACTCTACCTTAAGTTTAGACTGATATTTCCTTTCTTAAGTTTCGTAGTATCTACGCATTTTCGAGAATTTCGGAGGATTATTTAGCGATTAAAGTGGTTTATAAAGGAAGCAGAGAATGAAATTATATTCTTTGTAACGCGCATGGTGTAAGAATAAACCAGACAGATGAATTTTCTTACGGATTCAATATTTTTTTTGTAATTTACTGTTAAATACGTGCATTTACGATTTTCTAAATCTGCACTTGCTCAATCTCTCGAATAATTGAACGTAAAAGCAGAACATCGAGTACATCGCAAAACCGAAACTGATAGAGATTTCAGCCCCCGCGAGATTCACAAGATCCATCGAACAAAATTCCATGCACAATTATCAAAAAAAAAAAAAGACAATCCCTCGCAACTACCAAAGGTTGGGTCAAACGAGGGACGTGTAAAACGCTCATAAATACCGGACGACATCGGTATCGTACTTAACCGAGAATATTCTTTTCATCTGGTGAAAAGAATTGCTCGAGGCTAACAGTTGAAGAGAAAAGGACGTCTCCTCCCCGGAGAGTATCTCTTAAGACCGATTCACTTCACTCTGTCCAAGCCGTTTCCCTTTCTTCCTCCATTTCTCCCTTCTTCCCTTTTTCCTTCGTTCTCCTCTATTTCTTTTCTTCTCTTCCTTCTTCTTTTTTTTTTCAAACGTCCTCCTCCGCTCGACAGCGCGTAGAATCCCGGTAGCCGCGCGTGCTAAATTTTTTTTTCATATGCTGCGTGGCCGGAATTTATGCGACCGAGATCCCAGGGCAATAGGGGGAGCGTCCGCTTGGCGGACAGAAATGAATAGAGCGGCTGGCTCCTGGGTACTTTACAAATATGTGACCAGAAAACACACCGAGAACGCGCGTCCCTTTTCCCCTTCGCCCGCGCCACTTTCTTCTCTCTCCCTCTCTCTCTCTTTCTCTCTTGCAACGATTCGATATCATACCACCTTCGAGCCGCTCGTTGTCCTCGTGTCTTCGCTCGCGCGAATTTTTCTGCTCTGTCCCTCATCCTTGCTTCTCTATCTCTCTCTTGCTTACTGCCTCTTTCTGTGCATTCGACGATTTTTCTGCTCGCTTTTTAAGTGCTCTTCGCCGCTTGTTCGACAGCCTTTGTGTTTGTTTCGGAAGGACCGCCTCGAATGTAGCGTTTGACAACTTTTACGCCTGCTTCTTGCCCCGTTTTTATCTGTTTCGGACTTACTTCCCTTGGTATTTTCAACGTTTTTCATTTCTGTTTGAATATTTCGGGGTTGCTTACTAAAGATTTTTGTTAATTCTTTTACACAGAGATTCTTTGAATTTCGCGATGTGAAGAGTATTTTTCTTTTTTATAACAAGAATTTCATATTGAGTGCTTCACCTAAAAAAGGGCGTTTCCCAAGGTTTCTCGCGTTATTTTCTTATTTACAGCTACTCGGGGAGTCCCTAGGTGAGAAAATATAATACGTATCCTATATTCCTGCCTTCTACACTGTACTCTATACTTTCCCAAATAACACATTTTTTTCCAGCTCGTGAAGCTCGTTGAAACACCTTAAATGACCTAATTCATAGCTGCAATCGTAAATGTCTTTTTTCCTATTTCCTCACATAATACATATCTCATATTCCTACCATCTCCTCTATACTCTGTAGTTTCCCAAATAATAAAGTATTTTCTAGCTCATGACACTCGTTGAAACACCTCAAATAACCTAATCCATAGCTGCAATCATAAATGTCCTTTTTCCTGTTTCCTCACACAATACATATCTCATATTCCTATCACGTCTTTAATATTCCATAATTCCCCAAACGACAAATTTTGTCCAGCTCATAAAACTCGTTGAAACACCTCAAATAACCTAATTCATAGTTACAATCATACGAGAATATTTTCATTGCACTCTATTGTATCATTCTCCTCGGTGCAACGATACGATTTCAGCTCTATCATTACCATTACCACTCGAGTCGTCACAAAGCAACGTCCGCAGCACAGTAACGCGTTCGAAATTGTCCCATTCCCCGCATCCATTCCCGCGTGTAGCTCTTCATCTCGAGTCGCCAGGATCGGTGGTCGGCTCCTTTCACAATATCGCGTTTGCGTTTATAAACTTTTCGGTCCCCGGATCCACATAAATCACGGTCGTTCGCCGTGCTCGTTTCGCGATGCTCCTCACGCGTACGTTCATCCTTTTTCATTTCTCTTCATTCGACCTTTCTGCTTCCACCCAGTTTCGCCAATTTCTCCTCTCTCTCTCTCTCTCAACTTTCCTGCCGTTACTCTTTCTTCCCTTCTCAGCCACCGCACCCCCTGAATCTTGATCCGAAGGGCAAGGGAAAGTCTCGTGGCCGGGGTCTGACCCGTGACGAATTCCCCTGGAATCAAATATCTGCTCTGTTGTTCCGCGACCGAATTCACATAGCTTCCTCAAGTCTCGTAGCCTCCGATGAGTTATGATCCAGGCGAACCAGTTATTTCCACGCGATCTTTCTCAGCCCCGCTATCATCCATCTCACTCTCTCTCTCTCTCTATTTTCTACCCGTTTCTATATCCACTCCTCTGTCTGGTCCACGTTCAGCCAGTGGAATTGAAACGACTGGTTAGATGGACACGGGGATAAATTTATTCCGGCA
Source organism: Habropoda laboriosa (assembly GCF_001263275.1). Classification (NCBI taxonomy): domain Eukaryota; kingdom Metazoa; phylum Arthropoda; class Insecta; order Hymenoptera; family Apidae; genus Habropoda; species Habropoda laboriosa. The sequence continues at coordinate 490,628 of NW_017100155.1, read as the reverse complement.
AATAAATTGCATTATGTTAGCGAGCGATTGCAACCGTGCCCTCTTGCGATTTGCATCGCGGGATAAAATATAGAAGGGCTGGATGCGTTTCGACGATTTTCCAACGAGTATATGTATGTATATATCTGGCAACGAGCGTAGGAAGCAAACAGATGGATTTCTTGTTTACTGAAAATATGCTGATCTAAGAGCAACGAGATTGACCGGCGGCAGAGTCGATAAATTATATATCGCGCATAGGTATGTATATAACCGAATGAACGAACGCGACTGCTGGTTTGCTGCTCCATATTGATGAGAACATTGTTGGTATAAGCAAATTATATAGTTATTTTTCCGCCAGGTTTCCAGCTGTGCTCGTTCTACCGTTGTGAAAATGGAATTTCGGTGTAGTTCATTAAAAATTTTAATTGAAAATCCTGGATAACCGGCCCCCGCGCTTCAATGCAGTTGCGTGAAGCAGCCAGCGAACGTCTCCGCGGTGTGTCTTCGAGGTGAATTGATAACGGGTCCCTCCTTGGTTATTTATCCATTCAATATTTGAATTTAGCAGGGAAAATCGAAGGAAACAAAACGGGGTAGAAGAGAGAGAGAGAGAGAGAGAGAGGGTGAGGGAGATCTCTGGCTGGTTTTAATATCGTCGTTTCGACCGTTGAAACGAAAGCACTTCGCGGTTCGAATGATCCGAAACTTATTGAAACGTTGATTGAAATTACTGGTACAGCACGTAATTAAACCAAAGCTTATTCAATATCCTATAAATCGGAATTTACTTTTAAACGGACTCCACCAGCTATTTTCCAATTAAAAGTGTGATTGTATTAGCCTCAAAATTTCGCGTGGCTCTCGCGTTGATTACATAATGAAACGAAAGCGTGATTTCGAAATGATCAACGTTTAGTAGCGGACTATGAAATCTACGATCATTCTGTTACACTTTTCTCTAGTGAATTTCTAATTGTTTGCTGGGTTTTCTTTGGTTGAGTACTTTTTTACTGTCACTTTGGTAACGAGACAGAAGTCAGTGATAGAGGATGTTAACATTATTATTATGTATTATGTGTTTAAGAATTTAAGAACTTTCTTAAAGATACTTCTTCAACTATTTCAAAAATAGCAAAAAAATTGATAAAATTTCTGATAAAAATTTCTAATTAAAATCTGAAAATTATATTATTCTTTGAGAATTGAAAAACTTCCCTAAAGATATTTCTGTAACTGTTCAAAAAATAGCAAAGAATTTAATAAAATATTATGCGAAATATCTAATTAAAATTTAACAAAGTATCCAACAGAGAAAAATAAAAACGGAAAAGTTTGTTAATCGAGGAAATGTTAGAATTCGTAATAGAAATGTGTAAATTGAAAGATCGCTCGATCTTTACAAAGGATTCAAGGTACGCGACAGGCCATTCGAGAAAACCTAAATAACGAGCATTCGCCGACGAGATTGATCGAGAGTAAAATGAAGCGGCATTTTCCGAACGGGGCGGCGGTGTGTCGCAGTCGAAACGGATTTTCCTGAAAATTTCGCGGACTCTCGGTGGCAAAAATTTGTCGCGTTTCGTGTCGCCGCGGTGACGTGTTCGCAAGGAATAATAACCATTTTCGGTCATAAAGGCGGACAGGAAATTAAAATCGATTAACTGCCTTTCGAGGCGTGTGCGCGCGCGTTCACTCGTCGAGCTCTCGAGATTGACGCGCGTGCAGCTTCGCCTTTTAAAGCCCTACCTACCCCCTTTTCGCGGCATTTTGCACGAAAACCTCCGCTCCACACACCGTGTGATCGTCGAGCACGCAGTGAACGTAAATCCAAATTTCCCTCGTTTACTCGTCCTTACCGACTGGGCTTATTTTTCAACAGGTACATTAGGTGAATTAGCGAGGAGGATTTTACTCGATTCACGGTTCATTTCCATGTGTAATTTATTGGACAATGTTGCTCGAAATTTTTTTTACTGTGGCTTGCATTGACTGTAACGTCTGCATTGATGGTTAAGCATGAATCTACAATTCTCTCTCACATATCTTCCGGCATTGTTGGAGGTTCTTTATAAACTATTTCCTTCAATGCACCCCGTAAAAAGAAATGCTTAACCACCAATGCAGACGTTATACAAAGAACTAACCAGTCATTTCTTAACCGTTTACGCGAGTGTATTGCTGCTAGTGGACACCATTTTGGGCATCGGTTCAATTAAGGTAAATGATATTTTTCAAATGTTTCTTTGGTTCAGATGAAGAAGAAATACTTTTTACGGTGCTTGCCGTAAACTGAAAGAAAAAACTGAATGTGACTTTGATAACTTTGGAAAAAGAGGGTTGACAAAAAATTTGGTACAATCATCTTAAAGCTCTCCTTGAACCGTGTTATTTTAGCTGAAATAACTTCCGATCGAACCGCTGACAGCAGAAGAATCTAAGCTGATCACGCTTCGTGGTCCACCCTCTATTATGTGTATATTACGACTTGAGTGGTTTTTTAAATGTTGCACGCCAATGTTTAATTTGACGATCATTGAAATTTATTTGTTTAGTTTCTCTTTTATTATTTATTTAAATTTGTTTAGTGTACTCGTGATTGATCTTGCGATCTTTCGAGTTTGGCTGAATTTGCACGTTTGTGCCGACTGATTACAATTCGAAGGACCACTCCCGTGTACCGGGAGACTAATTTGCTCGTGTCTGTTTTCCGGAAGATTTCTATGTTACTTGTTGCTAGCCGAATGGATTCTGATTTCGAGGTCTCAGACAAAGTTCGAAGATACCTCGGTCAGGATACATTTGGCGGGGGTGAGACACGCGGATTGGTTATTACAATTTCGACTTCGACAAGGGAGGTGGTTGGCTATACGCGATTGGCAAACTATTAAACAAAGAACGAACTAAAGGACGCCCCCGAGTCAACGGTCACTCTCAAGTGTCGTCCGCGCCCTTGAGTGACGCGCGCGGAAAGTCGCGTGTCTCGAAGCAATAAACGCAGCAGGTAATAAGTCTGGGCAGCGCTTCGTCGCTAACAAAAACGTACCAAAGTGGAGACCAAAAACCGGAGAAGCTAAAATATAAGAAACAGATGTGGACGAGAGCCACGAGAAGAAAAGCATCGAACTTCTAAATAAACGTCAAAGTGCTCGATGGCCTCCCAAATTTACAACTGCTGCGAAGGACCGAATAATTTCCAGACCCGTGCCTGGAAAACGCCGTAAATCTAATAGGACGACTAAACAAAATAGATAGGTAGAATAACCCTTTGGTATACAAAGATAAATGAGTATTGTCGGTTCAAACTGTGGTAAAAACGAGTGTCTTTTTATTTGTTGCAAGATGAGATATTATAAAGCAGAATGTTAATTAAATAGCGATTTTCTATGAAAATTTAATTAGAGAAATTCAATCAAAGTTCCTTTCATCTCTGTTATCTTCTTACCGACATAGCGATGGATTTTTAAACATGCTAATTGGATAGATACATCTTACATTTATTTAGTGCTTATTTTATTATATTATTCTACATCTGTAGTTTTACCTAATTTTTTCTCTTTAACCATTTCTATCACACTGTTCGCAGATGAAAAAATTCTAATACTCCGAATTGCAGAATTTATAATACTGTACAGCAATTGAAAAAACCGTGGACACCGCGGTTCAAAAATATGCTTACCGCGGGAAACTGAATTAAAGCGATATTTAAAATTTAATTTTTCCCTCTGACATGTTTTTGCGGTGGGCTACGAAGAAGGATGAGAGCATAAGGGCGCTGATGAGGATTTTTTGGCTAGTTTCCTAAATTTTAGATAGGCTCTGTATGAAATTGCCACGCGAGACACGCAAGTGAGAACGTTGCTCATGCCTCTGACTAGAAAAATCCACTTGCAACACCGTAATACTCGACTGAAGATCGGTATTATCTTAAAGTAGGATTTTTTGATTAATCATCTCATAAATAAAATTCGATTATTCAAATTTTTACTTTTTTCTCGAAATGAAATTTTATCGTTACCACAAATATTTTTAAATTAGCAAAAAAGGTATAAACGTGTGATACGTCAATTGAAAGAGCTTCCTAAAAACACCATTTCGACAAAGTCTTAGCCATCTATGCCCGTTATTAGGGTAGCTATCGACCTAAACGTAATTTTCAATTCTTACCCAATTTCTTCTGCTCCATCCGATAAGAAATTATGAAAAAAATCTGAGGTACTATAGCAAGAGTGTTACATACCTAAGAATTTTTTCAGATTTTTCCACTGAAAAACCTATTTCTACCCAATTAAACAACATTTAGAACACCAATTTCTTATCGATGTCATCAAACGACAACATTCATATTTTTACAGTAGAATCTACCTGCCACGTTTACTAACTCACAATTTTTTCAGATTTCTTGGAAGGCTGTATCACACTTAAAAAAAAATTAAATACCACTATCCAGAAAATTTCAAATCACGCTATCCTCGTTCGCAAAAAAATGAATATCGGTTTGGAAGTGACGTGGTGCAAATGATTACTTGCCAAGTGGGTAACGAAAATATATTTACTTAAACGTAATGCTTAAACTAATTTCAAATGTACTATGTGATGCGCGTGCAGAGGTCTACGACAAAAGGCCTCCCTTAAGTAGCCCCTTTTCCCTGGGAAAGTCCCAGGAAGTGGGGACGTGGGCCTGCATTTCCGAGGCAATACTCTTGTCCTCGAGGACGAAGAAAAACATTTCTCGATTCTTCGCCTCGAGGGCCAAGAGTCGCCAGGCCTAAGTGCGTGGCCCCCCCGTGGCGGTCGCCACATCGGAAATCCGTAAAATTTGCCACTGGAAGTGTCCCGAAAGTAAAACCAGCACCGAGTGTCTTGATTCTCCGCGAATTTCCGGACGTCTAACTTTCACAGCACTATTTCACTTCGAACACTTTTACCTCGGTATACAGCATGAAAGAACGAATTACAGCAAATTCTTCGACCGTAAACAACGACTGTCTCGTTTTGTGTTCGTCACGCTAAACGCATTAGCGACTGTTCATTGTACGACGGGGGGAAGGGATGCTCGAATGCTTTTTCGAACGGAGCACGTGCTTGATTAAAAAATTGTACGCTCGGACGTCTGTCGAGATATCCAATAAACGGCAAACGACTCGATGAATGCGAATCTAAATATCGGCATTTTCTTGTTGCTCCGCTGTCCGAGCCGACCTTATTTCCAGCTCAATAGGAGAAATCAATGTCAGTTAGCTTCTTCTTCCCTCCCTCTCCCCCTTTCTTCTTTCTTCGCCCCGTTTCTTCACGTCCGTTGCACAATAGTCTTATTAAGGCCTTTCCTTATTTGTGTCAAGGGTTCGTATAAAAATGCATCGAACACGCTATCTCTCCGAGTTCTGCCCGGTGTATTTAACGAAGAATGCTGTTTAATGAAAAGGTGTTTCACTTTTTCCAACGAAGCTTACCTTACCGTAAGCTCTCTTCTCATCGATGGGGCGTTTGGAAAGGAGATGCACCGTGGAATATTATTTCCTGGATATATAAACGATGTTGTTTCGCGGACAAAATTTCTTCGCTCTTTGTAATCTTCGAATATTAATTTCTTCGTTGATTTAATTATTGTTTCTTTCTCGCTGTGTTAAGTAATTGAAATATTAAAATACACGATTTATTGCTTCACTCCGCTATATCTGGTTTGATTAATTTTTATTATCTTTCAAATTTATCTCCTTAGGATTAAGTGTTTGCGTACGAAGAATCGTTCAATTTTGAATTATCCCTCGGTGCGTGTATATATTCGTTCCGGTGACTTGTTTGCTTGTCTTTAAAAGGGGAAACCGGATCGTCGATACGTATCAGAGAAATTAATATGCATGACGGTGTTCCAATTTCGTTCGTGATTATTGAAATTAATACGATTCTTTAATTTTAATTCAATAACGAATAACATACGCATATACACATATTCGGTTTCAAACGGTCTCTAACGGAACAAGTTACGATCGGAAGCGCGCAGCTTGTTACAACCATGGGCTTAATGCCGATTTAAATATCAATTATAATATTAACATCAGAGGGGCGTGCGCGCGAATTTGATGAAACGACCACTCGAAATTTGTAACTTGGTGCTTTTAATTCCGTTTTAATCATCGGACTCTATAATTGTCCACGAACGACCGTTTAAGTTTTATGTACAATGTGTATATACGTGTGCGCGTGTGTATTTTCCGCGGGGGAAACAAATTATTCGGCGAACGAGATCGATTTGATAATTGAAAAGGATCGCGTGCATTATCGAGATCTGGTTATCAACGATTTGCATTTCAATTTTCTACGATGATATTGCTCGCGACGTGCTTATGTGTGCACGGGCTTTACCGAGGAACGCGTAAATTCAGGCATGGCGATTTAAAGCGTAGAGGAAATCGAATACAGCCGCGGCATTAATCTGCAAATACTAAACATAGAGTGTTGTGTGATACACCTGCTTTCGTGATCGACGTGTTTACGTAAAGCGGAGATTTCAACGGTGTTTAGATCCGTGTTTCGTTAGAACGTGACGAGTGTGGTCAAGTTGGTCGTATTTTACGTGTCTAACTTTTGAGCGAAAGGTGTGGGAAGGATTGTGAATGTGTTAATGCCCGTGATTGTTTTAAAATCAACTTTCGAGCTTGGTTTCTACTTGCACGTGGTGTGCCAACTTTAATTCAAAACCTTCTCAAAGGACCACCCAGTTATACTGGGACTAGAGACACGTGGTGTGCCAACTTTAATTCAAAACCTTCTCGAAGGACCACCCAGTTATACTGGGACTAGAGGAGTTGTGTTTCAGCTGGTTGCTCCTTGGTGGTTTTTGGAGGAATGCATCTTGACGTCGTCCCTCGGACGTCCGTGGGAGAGTTTTTAGATAGAGCACGCTGATTGGTTAAATAGTTAACCATTACATTTACCAGTCAGGGTGTCTAATAGCGTCTTCGCCGCCCTTCCAGTGCACCCTTAGCGCGCTGTCACCTTGGAAGGGTGGGCGGAAAGTCCCAAAAAGCTGGAATTTCCTCCGGGTGACTCATCGGCAAGCGTACCGTTGCAGGTAGATGTACCGTTCGGAAATTCGTGGTTTATGGCATGTTCTTAGGCTATTGAGCGCGAGGGACAGAAATGACTAAAAATCCAACAAGCAATTCTAGTGACCCTCGCCAGGTTGTAATTAGACACGTACAAGCAGTAAACGAAATCCTGAACAGAAAAATAACCGTTGCCGTTCGATCGTGCCATGAACTGTGCCTGTGAAGACCGAACAGAATGAGAATGTGAAAATTGAGGGAACGTCTTGAAGTGATAATCAGCGATATTGGTGAAACTTTGGAGTATAGTAGTATTCGGAATAATATTTTCCAGGTATTCTATTTTATTGACAATTGTCCACGTTGAAGGGGTGAAAAATGTCCTTAATTACGAGGATAATGAACGTATCTGGCAAAGATTACTTATTACTTTTTATTTTTCAAATTTGGCGTCGAAAAATATAGAATTGGACAATTTTACATTGTACGTCTGTCTCTAATAGTTTTCGAGATATTAAATTACATTAAAGTTATGTTAAAATTAAAATTATGAATAACTATTGTTACGGAACTGGTTGAGATCGCCTTCGTTTCGGGTTGGTTAAAGGCGTAAAATTCCAGAAATGTGTCTGATGTCGTTTTATTTAATGTTTAGTTCGAGCGGATGTCGTTCTAGGTCTACTGTTTTAGTCGCTGCCTGTTCAAAAAAAAAAGGTCGACAGATAGTGTAAAACCATACACCTAGAACGACACCCGTTCGAACTAAACATTAAATAAAACGACTTGGCTAATCGCTCGTTCAACGGTAACTCGATCTTTGTGCACAATCTCTCTCTCTCTCGTGCTCACGAGGACGTCGCGCGTCGTTTTGATCGGTTTCGCGAGAAAAGGATAGAAGTCGATCGCCTATCGCGGAAATCTACGAGATTCTATCAAAGTTTAAATCGAGCGTGCTCACGCGAAAATTAAACTATCTACGGTTCTCTGTTCTTTATTGTGAAAACTCCACCAAACAGACTTGTGTTTTGGTTTGACACTTTAACTGTTTGGTACAAGTTCGTTAAGTGAACGAACCCAGTCTAGCTCGTCCGCTTTGTACGAAATAGATACTATTATTATATTATTATTATTATCATTACCAAACACCTTTATAATTATAAACCAAAAGCGCCAAGCAACCGCCACAGGTAGGAAGGGGGCGAAGCCGGGAGAAAGCCAAGAAGGCGATTGTCACCTCTTCACAATTTTGGGAAAAAGTGTTTTCCGAAAATTTTTTACCGCCAAAGTGTAGGAAATTGAAAACCACACAACTTTGAATTTAATTTTTTTCTTTTACCTTTTTCTCGACATCTTGCGGGGTTCTTGAAAACTCACAATTACTCCGAGAAGGTGCTTCAACCCTTGAAACCGTTTCACTGCCGAAACAAACACCGATTTCATTATTAGCACCGCTAAAATCACACTTCCGCAATCTTTCAAATTTTTCCAAATTCCGGGAGTGTCGAGAATTCCCCCGCGCGAGCCGAAAGTCTCGGAGCCGAAAATTCACAATTAAAACCCGCGATTAAGAAAACTTTCCGCCGCGTTGAAAAAGTTCAGATGTAATTTAACGCAACGAACTCGTGAAAAATTCATCAGCGGGCAAAAATGAAAAATCGTTATTTCCCTAATTCGATATCCCCGCAAACGCTGTTCTCCGAGACGCTCGAAGAAGGAATTCCCTCCGCGGGTCTCTCCCGTAATCCAACGCGAAGTATTAAAAAGCGCTCAACACGGCGAAGCGCGTCGGCGGGGAAGGAAAAAATCGACGGGTAGAAATTAAAAATCAACGGGCGCGAGAGCGCGAGACGAGAATAAGGGAATAATGTCCGCCGCAAGTCAGCCGCCGCGCGGTTCTCCGCAGCTGCTGGCGGAAATCGCATTTTAAAGCGACGACGAAAAGAAACATCGTCTGCAGCGTAAACAGGCGAGAGGTACGGAAGAAACAGGCGGCGGTGGAGAATGAGGAAAAGGGGGCGGGAGGGAACAAGACGGGGCAAGAGGCAAGCAAGAGCAGTACGTAAATCCGATATACTCACTCGCCGTCTTACGTTCCTCTCCTCCGCCGCCCGTTCGCTTGGAGAATAAATCCGTCTCATGATACGTGATTCCCGGCAGGATTTACTTTACGACGGATTGATGGACGGAGAAGTATCATTTTACTACACCGTGAAAATATGACGAACAAACTGCGCCACGGCTGTGTTTGTCAACGCTTCGCTCCGCTCCTGATGGCCGGAACGATCGCGAGCCTGTGGATCGTTGTTGAAGATTTTAACCGGTGGATTTGCTCGCGGGGGCTTATGCGATCAGAATGTGTATTATCAAAACATGCGGAACAACGTGGAACGTTTTCCTGGTAGAAATAACTTGTACGTGGAGAACGGTGTGCACTCTTTTGTGTTTCCTTGTGTACGCGGTAAGAAAAAACAGGGGAAAAGAGGAGAAGAAAGTGGAGAGTAAGGAAATTTCTTCCATGTGCAATTCTCTATCTGATTTGTAGCGGGTGTCCCAGTTTTCTGAAATTTTGTCGGTATGTTCTATGGGTAGAAGTAAGCAAGAAATAGTTGGTTTGAAGTTTTATTAAAAAGTTATAACAATAGTACGTAATACGTGGAGAATGGTGCACTGTTGTGTGTTTCTTTGTGTCTGTGGTGAAGAAAAAGAAGGAAATTTCTGTAATTCTTTATCTGATTTACGCGTACAGAGGGTGACCCAGTTTTTTCAAATGTTTGTCGGTATGTTCTGTGGGTATAAGTAAGCAAAGAATAGTTGGTTTGAAGTTTTACTAAAAAGTTACAACAATAGTATGTAGTACGTAGAGAATCGTGCACTCTTTTGTGCTTCTTTGTGTCTGTGGTGAAGAAAGAAAAGGAAGTGGAGAGTAAGGAAATTTCTGGTACATGTAATTCTCGTTTTAATTCTTTATCTGATTTATGTATATACTGGGTGTCCTAGTTTCTTCCGAACAAACTTTGTCAGTATGTTCTATGGATACAAGTAAGGGAAAAATGTTATATAAACATAGGTCGTTTGAAGGTTTGTTAAGAAATTATTACAATAACGAGGTATTATTGTTATAATTTTTTTAACGAAGCTTCAAACCACCTATGTTCGTATAACATTTTTTCCTTACTTACGCCCATAGAATACACTGACGAAGTTTGGTCGGAAAAAATTGGGACACCCGGTATACAATACAAAACCATATTGAATAATTCTATTAAGTTTCGAAGACATTTCTATTGTCAAGAGTTTAGATCATTAAAGTTTCCGATGGTTCGGCGAATTTGAATGCTTCGGTTATAGAGGAACCTTCGATATTTGTGCTCGAATGAAAAAGGTTTAGTTATAAAATGCTGCCCGCCCATAATGCATACAGAAATGCCAGTACGAGAAATGAATTCTATCGGGGAAAGCCTTTGTCAAGTACACGCGTATTTTCGAACTCGATTAGAAAAGAAGTCAGTGCACCGGAGAGACTTTCTTTTCACGTACTCTACCTCTTCCTTTCTCGAATGGGAAAAAAAGAGAAATACCTTCGTCCAGGTCGTAACATTTTACATTCGGCAGAAGGAAATTGCGAACAGTTTGAAAATTTACGCGATTAAATCGGACAATTTTATTCCTGATTCAAGAACAGGACCGTAAAGGAAATTTAGTTGCGCAATATGTATTGCGAATTATTTTTCACTTCATCGATACTTTTATATCCCCTTTCCAAGAATTGTCTTAATTTTATCACGAAAGATATAATCGTCGCTTTTTATATTTCACTCGGTGCTCGTTTTTCACTCTTTCGCGTGAATATTTGAATCGTGCAAGTGCTAAATTCACTCTTTGCACCCGTTACACGCTGAATTTCACAATTCCACTCTAGAACGCGAAAAAGAAAAAAATTTAATCTCGTAATTCCTTTGCGTCGTGCAATAAACTCCGCGCAACAAAAAGAACAACCGCAACAATGGTTCGAGGAGTGGTGGAATAGCATATTGAATGATTCGTACACGGTAATCAATAGGAAACAGGAGCTTGGGCACAAAAGCGGGATATGTTTGCGGAATCACTTGGATACTCTTTCGTGGGTAATATTTCAAACGGTTCCGCTCTTGGGGCAATCCGGTAAAACGCGAAACCTTTATGGAATCGTTCGTAGCTGTTGTGAAATCGGTATTTCGTTGCTGTTCCACTCTTTGGTAAACATCGTGGATACAATGTGACTCGTGCGACACGCATGAGCCGCATGTAGGACAATAGCGTGCACTCGCTCGGCGAACAAAAGAAGGTGGAGGGCCTCGAAGTATAAGAGATATTTCGCCGAGGGAATTTATGGGAGGAGAACCGAAGAGGAAAATTGGATAAAAGTCGTTTTCCATGAAAATTCGCTCGTCGTAAAATGTTATTCGATTAAGGGAACGCGGGAGGAAAAATTAGAATCAACCTTTGTCGTGTGCTTAATAATGGTGCGTTGCCTCGTTTATCGGTGATTCGATCGTTAGATTCGGGAACAATAGGAGAGACGAATTCTGGAGCTTGCGTGATAATTCTGAGATACCTTTCAGCCACCGATTTGCTGAGATATTTTTTATAAATGGAGATTGTCGGTGACCATAATTTTGTTCTTGAGACTGGACGGATCAGCCGGGTCAAAAATGACCCATTGGTAACTTTCCGAAGAAAGAGGGAATTTTTGATATTGATAAGTAACATTTGTAACTTTCCGACTTGGTTTTGTGTCGATATGAGACAAATTTTTTAATCAACTTTTGAGTTGTATAAAAATTTACTTTTGAAATTTTGGGTCATTTTATCCGATTTTTTTTTATACGAAAATTTACTTTTGGGTCATTTTGATCTGATCAGATCTAGTATTAATATTGAAACCAAACTGAAATGTATCGAGAGACTTCAATAAGTAACATATGAGAAATAATTGAATTTTCTGACATAAATGAAATTCTAGCTTAATACCTGAAATTTATTAATTTCGAAATATTATAATTTCAAGTGTCAATTCAAAAACCAATAAGTTACCGCTTACTTATGAAATCTACATAGTCCTAACTGCAGTAGCAAGGTAGCAGGCTAATTAACACTCGTAATAATCTTACTACAGAATTTGTATTAAGAATGAAACGTTATTAATTACTTAAACTTCTTCGAATTTTCCAATTCCAGTCGCTCTTTGCTCGCTTAATATTTACCCATCTAATCGTCGAATTCCTACTCGAACCCGTCATCCTCTACACCGCGACAATCAAATTAATTATTCCCATTGCAATCGTCCCCCTCTCGAACATCGTAAGATCAATCTTAACAAGAACCAGCGACAAGACATCGTTTCGAGTTGAACATTCGAAATTTATTAACTGGGTAACGATCTCGTTCAGGGAGGCAGAAGATCCTAACGTGGAGATCTGCCAAGATCTCCGGGATCCGCGACGGAAGTCAGTCGGCGTAACCCAATCTTCGAGTTTTAGCTTCCTGTCCAATTATACTTTCCCCCGGGGGTAGAGAACGTTCCCTAGATCGTTCGATCGTTTACCAAAAGTACGCAAGGAGAGCTAGGACACGGCAGTTCATTTAGATAAGATTGCTGAACTGGGCGCCGTTCGACTGCTGGTCTTCTACCGGAGGGTGGTAGTTTTAGATTTTATCGTGACCAAAACAAAGGGCTGTATTTCTCCGCGAGCGGTCTTTTTATGTACTTTCCGCGACAGCTGAGAAACGAAGGAAGAAACACCATTCCGGCTGCATGTAATATTGCCGACAAAGGAACGTTCCGATGTGACAATCACGAATTTCGATCAAAATTTTGGTGTGCGGTAGATCTCAAGAAAATAAAATCTGAGATAGTAAACATAGTCCAATATGTTGAAAATTATTAGAGATAGAGGATGGTGTATGTTGATGAATTTTTTATCTCTCAACATTGAATATGGCTGTGTAAGCTAATTTAAGAAAAGTCCATTTGTTTAAATAGCATATTAAAAATTAGAATTCTTTTGTTCATTTTTCTTGCAAAATATTTATCGATTTTTACGTCAATTTGTGTATATAAATTGTTATAAATTGACTTTTGATTTTTTCTCTCGTGAACATAGGATGTAAGAAGCTAGTGCTACGATTCTAAGCGTATCGTCTGACTAATCATCTATACGTACTACTGAAAGTAGCGTAACATCACATAAATCAATGAATTTACCGCGGAGAAAGGAATTCATTCTCTTCGTAGACTAATTATGAAATAAGCACAATTTCTTTTGATACTAGTGATATACAATGTGGACAATAAAGTTTCACGAATGATTTTTATTAGGTTGTCCGGACATAAATTGCGGTTCTCTGTTATGTCATATTTAGGGCTTTTCTGTACTATATATTTTAAATTTATGTTTATCAAGTAATATACCATTTGAACGCGTAGACGTCGCTCTATCATATAAGCGATGCACTTTCGTTTTTTACCGTCATTTGTTCTGAGTATGACTTAAAAACGTGACAATGGACAAGAAGCAAATTCGTACCATATTTTTATATGAATTTAAATTAGGACGTAAAGCCGCGGAAACTAGCCGCAATATCAATCATGTATTCGGCGGAAGCACAACTAATGATTATAATGCATAAAAAGTTATTTGTTGAACAATACAATGGACAAGAAGCAAATTCGTACCATATTTTTATATGAATTTAAATTAGGACGTAAAGCCGCGGAAACTGGCCGCAATATCAATCATGTATTCGGCGGAAGCACAACTAATGATTATAATGCATAAAAAGTTATTTGTTGAGCAATCAATTTTGGTAAATCGTAAGGGGCCAATACTCCTACGCGATAACGCTCGCTCGCACGTATCACAATTCACGATTCGGAAGATACACGAATTGGGTTATGAAACGTTAAAACACCCTCCTTATTCCCTACAGATTACCATTTTTTTAAACATTTCGATAACTTTTTGCGAGAAAAAATCTTCCACAATAAAGACGATGCTGTAAATACCATCGTGGAATTTATTAACTCTAGAACTCCTGATTTTTATTGTAATGGAATAGGAACTCTTGTAAAACGTTGGAAAAAGTGTATAGAATCCAACGAAAATTATTTCGATTAAATGAATTTATTCTAAGCAAAACTACGCGTCTTTAAATCTCATGTACAGAAACCTCAATTTATTTCCGGACAACTTAATAATTAATTCCGTATAGCTGGATTCCTCCTTTAGCTGCATGTAAAAAGTAAACATTGTTATTCGAGTCAAAATGGGTTCAATTTGAAATTATTTTGCATCATGACGATGGTCCTGTATATTTAAGTTCTCTAGTGAAAGATTTTTAAATTAAAAATTGATCACAACATTGGAAATTGAAGATTTGTCTTCTTGCGGCTTCTTTCATTTTCTCGAGTAAAAAACGACGAGAGAAGGACCATTACCGAGCAAACGACAGTAATTAGCGCTAATGAATAGCAAAATAGCGATTTGTCGCCATGCTAAAATATTCCGAAGTGAATTAATAAATTTGTGACAGGTAAATAATTAATGTACCGAAGTATTCCGCATCAAAATTCTCCGGATTAAAATGAAGCTTACCTTTCGAGGAAAGTTTAGTTTGTACAGCATGCAGGAAATAATACTGAAATCCAAAACAACTGTTCCCGTTAGAAGTGTCCTGTATCGCGACGTCAGACTAGCGTCTGTTTAATCACGAGCTGTTCCACTGAAAACGTCGGAAGTCATAGACATATTTATTGTTGCAAGATTAAAACAACGTGCTTATGCATTTAAAAATGCAATTTGAAGTGTAGCTAATGAATTTTCATCGAGAAATTCAATTGATACCTCTCTACGTAATATTGACCTAGTCACTCCAGAACGTTGCGAGTGATTTCAATAGCAGCATTTACAGTGACGTTTAAATTCGATATGTATTTCGAAATTTACTTTCTATTCGTGTCAGGGTTTTTAAAACGATATCTTTGTTTCGTCAGAAAATATTTTATCAACACTATAAACTGCAATTCCGTTTCTTTGACTTTTATTTTTTTAGAATCATTGTCGTTCCAACGAAGAAGAAATTGAAACGAAGAACAAATTTTTGCAATATTATTTATTTAGCGTTTAAATATTTTTGGACGTGGGAAAGTGCATAGTACGAATGTCTGGTAATTTTAAGAATGCAACAGCTGTTTCGGCTGTGATCACTGTCGTCGTATTCTCGATGCACGTCGCGCACCGAACGAACGACCGACGTACACTCGCGAATACTATTACCCGCCAACTAATCTCGATCTCGTAGACCTTAATGATCGGCTCTGAATTATTCTCCTGGAACGTTGGAGATGGATAATTCTACTCGAAAGCGCGGATGTATCTTGTTGATCGCTCGAGAGAATCTTTGTTAATGATGGTGTCCATCGCCGACTTTTCGTGGAGTCCACAGTGACTCCTCCGCCAAGTGCAAGAAGGCACGCTGATTGGTTTTTCACGAAAGCACAAATTACCAATCAACGTGCCCCTTGAGTGTCACCCACCCTTCCATCGCGCCCTTAGCGCGCTTTTCCTTGGAAGGAGTGGAGCGATACCTGCGGGTGCGTGGAATCTTCGCTGTCCTTCGGTGACGCGTCGGAAATTCCCGCCAGGTCAACCCTCGGCCGAAAGTGCCGTTATACGCACGTGTGGATTGACCCTTCAGGAACCCTGGTTTATGACACGTCTTCGGCTATCGACGACGCGGAAAAGTAGAAATTCTAAAGCCATTGTTTTGTAAGAAATTGCTTATTTCTTCGCGGAGCCACGAAGCGTCGTTGTTCTCAAAAACAACCTTCTGGTGCGAGCGTGCCATAAACCCGGTCACAGTAACAGTAGCGTTAAAAATCGAACATAAATTTTGATTTGACGAAGGAACGTCCCTAAGTGATAATCACCGATTTTTATGAAACTTTGGTATACAGTAGTTCTTAAAAAAATATTCCATGCATATTTTTTTATATCGGCAATCGTTAAGTTCGTATATCGGCTCAAAGTTGCAGATACTATCGATAAAAAAAGACGAGTCAAATTCTTTTTGAAATCTACTATATACCAAAGTTTGATCAAAATCGGTGATTATCACTTAAAAATGTTCCCTTGTAACTTCAAACAAAGTTCGAAGATCGAAGAGTACAGAACCGAATTCACAGTGTCTACAAGTACAGTCGAAAGCATAATTTACACTCAAAAGTGTAAAGATTAAAAACTAATTATAAAATGGTAATAATAAATTCAATTTGATAAGAAGACTGAACGTCGTGTCGCTTATTTACAACCTCGAAACCAGTCTCGCTTTCGAGCTATTAGTCTTTCTCGCAGAACTTACGCTGAACGTTATAATTCAACCGCGGCGAGCTTAAAACCCGACCTTTTATTAAACCAGGATTAATTTTTCGGTTTACCTCGTTTCCCCCTGCGTTTCTTTGTTACCGTAATGTAGCCCGATTCCCTCGTATCGAGGTCCCATCTCATTATTTCTGTTGTATCTTTAAACACACCGGGTTCTCATTAGAAGATGATATCGTGCTTTTATACGTGAAATCGGAGAACGCCAACTTTCCCCTCTGTAATGTCCACATTACAGTTCACAATTTCCCTTCATCGTTTTAATTACGTTACGCCCCGAACGTATTAATTACGAGAGATTTCGTCGGGACCTTTAAAACCGACGATGGAATAGCAACAGTTCCTCATTCTTTTTTCTTCTAAACGTTCTCTTTGTGATCCTTAATTTCGAAACGTGGAAAAAATATCCCCCTTTTCTTCTCTTCGATGCGAAACGTATTTTCCTTTTCTTTTCCTTCAGCGGGACTCTTTTTTTTTTCGTTACCCAGCTCTTACCTCTTTCCTAAACATAAAAGTAATCTCTCTTAACGAAGCTTTGTCGAAGTTTTATCGATATTACTAGGCTTCCTCTTTCTCATTTTTAGTTCTGCCTTCTCCTCTCTCACTCTCTCTCTCCCTCCATCTTTCGCCCCCTTCTCGCTTCGTCGTTCCATCGCTTCTTTTCCCCCGAACACGGAGTAATACCGCATTTCGCCCTCGGTGCCGGGAATATTTTTCTGAAACGTTAAGTTTTCATGGGCAGACGATTCTTTCGCTCCTCCTTCGTTGCAATTCCCTCGTTAGGAGAATTACACATTGTAGGCGTGGCAGTCTTCAGTCAAACGTTGCTTTCAAAGTGTTCCCGGAGATTCTTGTTGCGTTCTGTCGCTAAGTTTCGTGATTATTGTAACGCGTATTTTATGCTGTTCTATGTGGGACGTTTCTTTCTTCGTTTTTCTATTTTTACCATCGAAAGTTTTCTGGTGTGTCGGTAATTATTTTTATTTTCTGAATTCGTTCGTTTTATTGAGAGTTTTCTGGGGGGGAAATGAAGTATGCGGGGAAATTTTTCGTATTGAATTTTAATGTAATAGTTTGGGTTTTTTTCTGCTCATTTTAACGATTTTGTGGGAACGTAGGGGGAATATTTTATTTTAACTTCTTTCACGTAAGGGAAATTCATTTTTATTCAGGGATTATAACTAACTAAAATTTGGATTTTGGTGAAATCGGTTTCCAGAGACTTTACATGCATGGGCGGTTTTGAAAATCGTTCCCGGAAAATTAGTATTCATTGGATGTGGATTTTTTGAACAACATTACGGCGATTTTAATATCGATTCACGTCGCTTTCTGCGATTTACTTCACGTTTCGAGGATCGGTTACAAATCTTCAATTCCGAGGTGGCGAGTGATAAGAATTTATTTGTGAAAGTAATTTTATTTCGTTGTACGAATGCTCAAGTATCAAAATTTATTTCAACTATTTTTAATATCGAGAGATTATTTTTTTTTTTACAGTAGCTTTAAATTTACTTATTTATCATATTTATTCACGTTTCCTCTTACATTTGCATTTATTTATCTCATTTTAATTTTCTTTTAAATTCTCAAAATTCCTGCTATTTTCTGGAAATTTTTACCGAACTTGCAAACTTTGACGAACTGTTTATCAGTAGCGTATTTACCTATACATTCTTTCTCGCGTGCCGACATCCTCATTAATCACCAAATCCCAGAAATTCTTCTCAAACATTGGTGAAGAAAACCCACCAATTCCAAAACAAGCAACAACACTCTTTTTGTGTAACTTGCAATGCACAATGATTCGAAAATTTGACAAACTTTTGACCCATAGCATATCTACCTATACATTCTTTTCTTGTCTTTACTTTCACTTGTCAACATCCTCGTCAATCACGAAATCCTAAAAATTCTTCTCAACGATTGCTTCAAGACAAAAGCCACCAATTCCAACCAATCAAAATCACGTTTACAACCATACACCACTAAGGTTCACATTCCGATTGCTTCAAGACAAAAGCCACCAATTCCAACCAATCAAAATCACGTTTACAACCATACACCACTAAGGTTCACATTCCAAACACTATACATTCTTTCTGTTTCCTTATTTTTATGTGCCAACATGCTCATTAATCACCAAATCCCAAAAATTATTCTCAATCATTGCTCCAAAAAAAGGACCCACCAATCCCAACTAATCAGAATCACGTTGACAGCCATGCACAACGAAAGTTCACATTCAAAACACTATACATTCTTTCTGTTTCCTTATTTTTATGTGCCAACATGCTCATTAATCACCAAATTCCAAAAATTATTCTCAATCATTGCTCCAAAAAAACCCACTAATCAAACTCACTCTTCCCACCATTCACCACTAAAACTCACATTCCAACCATCTCTCATAATCTCAATCTCCCAGATCAATTCCCTCAGATCCAACCTCGCGAGTCTCTTTCTCCTATTCGCGATACGAACAGGTACAGGTAGCCAGCCAATTCTCTTGGCATTCACAGTTTTCCACCTGGCCCACCAGCCTCCTCGCACAGCTCAACGTAGTAGTGGCTGGTTGTAACAGGAGGGAGAACCTAGGACGACGATTGTAAAAAGCTATACGACGTCGGTGGAGGGGGGTGAAAAGGAGGAGAAGAGGGGTGTGAGTACGAGTCGGTCCTCTCATTTGAATACTTAGATTGGAAGGGTCGCCGAGGGGGCTGGCGGTTCGCCGGAAGAAGGGGTGGATGGCAGTGTCGTAGGGTGGCAGGGTGGAGTTGGGTGCAACCTGGGGCCGCTTAATCGCGTTTTCCGTGAAATTTATGAGATCTGAACCGATAAGGTGGGAAATAAGAGCGAGCCTCGGAGAAAGAAGGAAAATGGTCGGGGAGAGAAAAAAGGAGGAAGAAAGGCGGGGAGAGCGGTTTAGGTAGAGGGGGAAGTTGGGGAATCGTGGCAAGAGTATAACGGCCTGCTTTAATACGTGGAATGCCTGTGATTTTGAAGTAGATAAGGTGAGCACCGCACAGCACATGCACGGAGGGTGGGGGCTAGGAGGGATGCTTTCGACTGTTTTTCGCAGATACGTACCGCGGATACGAGATTTCGCAGATGGGTTATTGATGTAAGTGTTATTGAGCACGAAGTTACGGGAAGCTTTCGGGAACGTACGTACGAATGGAAACGGGAATTGCAGTTTTGCCGGCGTTTTTAGTTTCTCGTTTTGCCAGGATTCTTACCGGGGGCTGATTGGATCCCCGCGAGTGGTAAGATATTGTGCCCGTAACGAAACATCGTATTCAGGGTCGGCGTAGTTGCTTGGGTAGCTTCTTTATCTTTTTGCGGTTACGAGTGGGCGTCTCGAGGAGGCGCGGTTTGTTCGATGTAGCTCTCGAATGCACGGAAATATCTGTTATACATAGGGTGTCCCGTAAAATTTAGCAGACGGTGTGACTTTTCGAGGAGAAAAAATTAAGGAGGGGAGATTTTTTCTAAACGAGGTTTCGTTTTTGGGAGAATCGATTTTGAGAATTAACTGGTGTATATTGAGGAACATGCTGAATATCTTTTCATACATAGGGTGTCCCGCAAAATTCTGCAGACTGATTTCTTAAGAAGAAAAAATCGAGGAGAGAATTGTTTGAACGAGGTTTCGTTTTTGGGAGAATCGATTTTGAGAATTAACTGGTGTATATTGAGGAACATGCTGAATATCTTTTCATACATAGGGTGTCCCGTAAAATGTAGCAGACTGTGATTTCTTCGGAAGAAAAAATCGAGGAGAGGAAAACTTTTTTGAACGAGGCTTCGTTTTCGAAAAAATAAATTTTGAGAATTAACTAATGTATATTAATATCTTTTCATACATAGGGTGTCCCGCAAAATGTAATAGACGGTGTGACGTTTTAGGAAGAAAAATCGAGATGAGGAAAGTTCTTTGAAGGAGGCTTCGTTTTCGAAGAAATCAATTTTGAGAATTAACTGGTGCATATTAATATCTTTCCATACATAGGGTGTCCCGCAAAATGTAATAGACGGTGTGACGTTTTAGGAAGAAAAAATCGAGATGAAGAAAGTTTTTTGAACGAGGTTTCATTTTTCAGCAAATCAATTTTGAGAATTAACTGGTGTATATTAAGGAATACGCTAAATGCCATGTCATACACAGGGTGTCCCGTAAAATGAAGCATACAGTGTAACTTTTTAGGAAGAAAGAGTCTAGGAGAGAAGAATTTTTCTAAACGAGGTTTCGTTTTTGGGAGAATCGATTTTCAAAATTAACTGGTGCATACTAAGGAACACGCTGAATATCTTTTCATACATAGGGTGTCCCGCAAAATTTTGCAGACAGTGTGACATTTTAGGAAGAAAAAATCGAGGAGAGAAGAATTTTTCTAAACGAGGTTTCGTTTTTGGGAGAATCGATTTTGAAAATTAACTGGTGCACATTAAGGAACACTTTTTTCACACACAGGGTGTCCCGTGAAATGTAGCAGGCAGTGCGACGTGATCAAATAATCGAGGAGAGGAGAATTCTTTGACAAAGGCTTCATTTTCGAGAGAATCGATTTTGAGAATTAACCGGTGTATATTAATGAACACGAATTATTATTCCATATTCGCAAACATCGGAAGGAGAGTATAAATTATAATAGCGCAACAGGTTTTTGCACATTATTTGCCTCGTTAGTTTGTGTAAATAGAACTAATGTAAATACAAATAATTAATAATGAAATAATACGGTAGCAATGACCAATTAATTAGTACACGCATTCGAGAATCATCGAAATTAATTTGTTCGAAAATAAAGTATCGAACGAAGAGACATTATTTCACATTTTCACTTCACTTCTATACAAACATATACTTTCCTCTTGTTTCGACAATAAATTATACGCTATTCTGTGTACACGTAATAAAATCAGACTTTTTCATCAATTTTAATTCAAACACATCATTTGATTTGTTTATTTTTCTCAATTATCGTTTCCTGCACTTTAGAGTCACATTTTACAGAACACCCTGTACCAGTGATGAAGAACCTATTACACGCGTGTCAAAGGTGACACGCCAGGACACTTTGGGTGACACGCATCGACTTAAGTCACCTCACAGCCGAAACCAAGCAGATCACAAATAATCATCACACAAACAGCAACGAGAAACAATGGTGTCCATCTTCTATCAACGAGGTTTAGAATCGTTAATTCGGAGCTGAACCATAGCGAGTCCGTGATCGTACAAGGTCGTAAGGCTCGCAACAATTATGGATATTTCTAGATGCGACACGGCGCCCAAGTTAAGCTAGATTTTTTCCCAATTTTGACACACCGAGCTTAAAAGGTTCGCCATCACTGCCCTATACAGTGCTACGCTTTGAGATTTTGTTCATCTGAAAGGGAATATTTTATACCTCCCGATGCGATCTTAGTTGCACTATGCGTCTTCACAAATAGGTCCATTCTTATCTAATATGCCCGGATAATATACGCAACGTACATAATAAATGCAGAAGCTAAACAAATGTGACCAAGAAAA
Organism: Habropoda laboriosa; assembly: GCF_001263275.1. Taxonomy (NCBI): domain Eukaryota; kingdom Metazoa; phylum Arthropoda; class Insecta; order Hymenoptera; family Apidae; genus Habropoda; species Habropoda laboriosa. Next base: position 468,639 of record NW_017100155.1, on the reverse strand, counting down.
CGAAAACTCTGACTAACAAGCAAAAGAAAAGAATCTTCTCTAATCCACCGAAAAGTCTGATCAATTTCAACGCGCATCACTAGTTTCTTCATTCCACAAACGCAAAATGGAAAAATACTTTACAACCCTAAACTCTCGTGTTAGGGATTGGGTTTATGACATGGACGCCTGTTTACGCTATTTTCGAATGCGCCCCTTTTCTTCTTCGCGTTAATCAATTTTTCTTTCAAATTGACCACGAAGCCCAGGAAGCGTTTTATGGCTGCAGAAAAATAACTTTTCTGGGGGCCATATACCTTCCCGGTGCCCACTCGCGAACATTCAATAGACATAGACATGTCATAAAACCTCTCGCGTCTCCCTGACCGCCCAAAGTCCCGCTACGCGCGGGCCACCCCTTGGGCCTCACTCCCCTGCCATCGCGACATACCGCCACCCTGTCAACTTGGAAATTCCAGGGTGGGCGGCATGCTCGCGGGCCAGGGAGGACCGTCCAAGGGGGTAGACCCGTTCCATTGGCGGAGACCACCACCTTCTACCCCTAAACCTTTTTATAAATAAGCGCACCAACGCGGCGCACATCAGATCAAAAAGGGAAAATAGACAAACACCACATAAACTACCACTCGTCAAAGTAATGTCTTTTTCATTTAACATAATAAAATACGTGCAACCTCACCACACCACGACTTCATACCAGCAAACAACCCGCACCACGAACCAGCGACAATCCTGCGCCACCACTCTCGAACATAAGCGCACGACGCAACATCCCGTAAACGCGACATATTGCATAATAATTCCCAGAAACAAAATTACATCTGATGCGACACAAAATATTACAATATTTATTTCGCGTCGCTCTCTCTCGATAAACTAATGTCCAGGGAGTTCCACTAAAGTCGTGTGATAATTGTAGCGTGTGCTTCGAAAGCTAAACGTGTTCCTGTCTTTGGAGCGTCTATGTTCGCTCCTTTATCAACTAGGTGTGTTTTTTCATTGGTGGTTCGAGTGTGTAGGAGCTGGTGGAAGTGCGTGGTGATTGGTTTTTCGTAATGCTTGAGGAGTGTCTGTCTGATGGTATGGAAGTGGGGAAATTGTTGTTACGCAGATTTGTTATATTGCTGTGTACATAGGATTACTGGTGTCGAGGGTCTGTTTTATGGTCTTGACGCATGTGGTGTCCGGGTGTAGTCTTCGAAATTTTTGCTGTAATAAATCAATTGACGGGCCGTGCCGGCTAAGACTTCTCTTTTCAAATACTGTTTCTATGGGAAAGGCCGATGTATTGTTCCGTCGTCGGTACGCCCGAACAACATCCAGTTAAAGAAAAAGAAAAACTGTCAGACAAGTAATCAATACGTTACAGCCCCCGTAAACACGGCATATTGCACAATAATTCTCAGAAATAAAATTACATCGAATTAAAAAAGAAGAAAAACTGGCAGACAAGTAATCATTCAAAGCGTTCTTGCCGGCGTTAGGCTACAAGGATCGCGGTTAATCGTCATTCAACATCGTCCACTTTTTATCCCCTTATTACGTCCGCTTAATCTTCGCGGGTAATGATATCACGCGGCAAAAAGAGAAAGGTTTATCTACCCTAGCTGTTGTTTTTCCACCATCAGTCTACCACCATGGCAGAGAAGTGATATCGATAGATAGACCTGCTGGCTTTTTTCGCCGTTTCCACGGCGAAAAGTCGAGAGGCTGCGCGGAGAAGCGGCTGATAAGGACGACTCATTGGTCTCTGGATAGACAGACCGCTGTCATTTGTCAGGGCCATCTTTCCCCGAAAAGGACGTGCGGCGCCTCAGACTTTACCTTCTCGAGCTTCCGATTGAGTCGGCACATCGTATCAGCATTTCTACAATT